>NW_020185325.1:3533084-3909962 GCF_003031525.2 Neophocaena asiaeorientalis asiaeorientalis | reverse complement strand
AAAAAGGAAAAAGAAAGAGGGGAAAAAAAAAAAAAAAAAAAAAAAGGAAAAATTATGAGTATATGTAATTGATGGAATAACTTCTGCATATGAAAACCTGAAATAGTAAAACTGATTAATTAGAAGACTGGTGATTAATTTCAATGGAAACTATTCCTCTCCTTGTGAAAGGATTAACCTGAAGGACCCCTTAATAAGATCTTAAATGTTTTACAAAATATTATCTACTTTGCCTTGAGAAAAAGAAATCTATAACTGAGGAATTAGAAGCAGAGCTAATAGAAAGTTAATTGAAAAAATCCCAAGGGGCTTCCCTGGTGGTGCAGTGGTTGAGAGTCCGCTGATGCAGGGGACACGGGTTCATGCCCTGGCCCAGGAGGGTCCCACATGCCGCGGAGCGGCTGGGCCCGTGAGCCATGGCCGCTGAGCCTGCGCGTCCGGAGCCTGTGCTCCGCAACGGGAGAGGCCACAACGGTGAGAGGCCCGCGTACCGCAAAAAAAAACAAAACAAAAAAATTAAAAAAAACCCAAAAAACAACAACAAACCCCCCCAAAACAGTAAACTAACTCTGAAACTAAAAGTAAGTCAGTTAAGAAAGATCTATTTTTAAATTCAGATGCAAACGTAGGATTTCCTCAATGAATTGCAATATCATTGACCCAATCTGTTTTTAGTTCCGTATATTGACATAGCATTCTGCCTACTAACCTCAGTTGCAAAGATTGCACAGGAAATAACAGGAAGTAGGGATGTTAAAAATCAGAATTTTATAGGAGTAAATAGTAATCAATTAAGGAGAATCAAGACACTTAAAATGTTTTAGGAATGGAGTACACTACATCATCTAATATTAGAGTAAAAAATTTACAAAGAATTGGATTTGGGCAGTATATTTTGCCCCTGAAAATTGCTGGAGTGGTTAAGAAACCTATGGAAGTTATATGCTCTTTGATACATTTGGATATTTAAGGCCAGCTCTGAGATAGAACTTCATCTGGAATTATATTTTTGATGAAGACTCAATCTCAAAGTTAAGTTGCTTTAAAACTCTTAATTTTCCCTCCCCATCTTCATGCCTCAACTAAATACAACCACTGCCCTTCTTGCTTCCTCCCTTGCCTTCCACATATAAATATCACATGTGCAACACATATTTTAGTCTGTTTTTATGGGGCAAGTTTCTGATTTTACCACATCATTCAAGTAGTTTCATGCCAGCATTTCTATTTTAACAATAAATATTATGCACCATTCATAAACTTCTGGCAACTCAATTTACCAAATCTTGTATCAGGGAGGTTAAATATGAAGGGATGGATTAAAAAAGAAATTACACTTTAAAATAAGTGGAAGCATTTAGTTACTAAGTTTGAAGCAGATACTGATGGAAAAATATTTGTGAAGGGAACGTAGAATAAAGTATACTTATTGGTACATTGTACTCACTCATTGGAAATGAAACTGTATTGATCTTTTATCATATCTTCAATTCAATATTGATCACTTTTTTAAGTAAAGAAATAAATTATATGTAAAATGTTCATGACACTTGAACTATCAAGTAAATATTTTCTTCTGGTGATTATGATTCTATTTAAAAGTATAAATGAAATAATTTGCAGGAGCATGATTTCTCTGTTTGCATTGATTTGGATGAGTAAGTGTAGCATTGTTTATGCAAAACAAATGAAAGTAAGAACAAAGAAATCTAAATAAATATGAATCTAATTTTCATTTCAAAATTTTTAAATTATGCACATCTGTAGATGTCTAAGAAACACAATTAAGCAATTAATCACTGCATAAAGAAGCTAAAAGATTATGAAAACATTAGCATAGAATGTGATTGTTACTGAATCTTTTATTTATATATTTTTCTTTTCTTCAAAACAGAATAATTCAATGGCTTAAATACCTGCAAATGTGTCATTCAGTCAATGGCTAGAAATAGCCTTCATTAGAAATGAATCAAAATATGGCCTATTGCAATGGTTCCAAAACCTGGCTAAATATCATAATTCCCAGAAACACTTTTCAAAAATACAGATGCTCAGGCTTTCTTCTTGGAGATTTTGATTTAGTAAGAGGTGGGACTTAAATATTTTTAAGAGGCATCATTATAAGATATTATGTCCAATAATCTTTTGTACACATCTTCCTCCATCACATTTCTCTGCCTACCAGTATTATTTTATATAAATATTTAATTGTGCTCTACTGTCATATTCTCAAGGGTATGCAGATTCTCTAGGTTTTTAAATTTTGTGATCATACTTTGATGATAATTTATTGTATAATCTCACCTATATGAAATGTTCAGAAAAAGCAAATTCATAGAGACAGAAAGTAGATTAGTGGTTTCCATTGGCTGAGGGGAGAGGGAATATGGGAGAGACTGCTAACAGGTATAGGATTTCTTTCTGGGGTGATGAAAATGTTCTGAAATAATTACTGGTGATGGTTGCATAACCCCACAAATATACTAAAAGCAACTGGAGTATTGTTTTAAAGGGGTGAATTTTATGCTATGTTAATTACATTTCATATTTAAAATGTGACAAAGAAAACAATTTTTGATAATAATATAAAATTTGATATTAACATGTTCCAGATAATCTAGGTTACTGCTAAATAACCTAGTATTGTTTGGATCCATTAGTATCAAGTTGTACTACTTTATATTCAGAAGCAAATGAAAAATAAAAAAAGGAGAATTTAATGTATAAAGAATATATGTGGACAAGTCAAAGCTAAATATGTTGCAGTTTTTCAGATAGGGAAAATTGGTGTGAGAATTGAATTTTCATGGTATTTATACTAAATAGATGTGTCAGACTCAAAGACTGTGTGACATAGTTTCAGCACCACATTCATGTTGTGATCAGCAATTTGGTTTCCACAAAGCAAAACATCCTTGAAATGAAGTTGGTGTGTACATGCCATTCATATAAAGCTAATCTTTTATTCATGTGGGACTATTTCCTTTATGGAAATTTTCCTTTCTTGGTTGTTGTTGCTGTGACAGACTGTCCTACCCTTGGATCCATCCCTTCCCCTTTTAAAACCTCTTTCTTTTTTCTATCTCATCTATACTTGTAGTTTTTTTTTTTTTTTAATGTACCTCAGAAATAAAAAAGCACAGTCAAAACTATGAGACATTAAAGATAATCAAGTCATCTTTGTTTATGTTGTCTTTAATCACCCAGGGATTTTCTTAAGAATGTCATTACATGACTTTAAAGTGAAGCTTCACACAAAACAGAATGTATAAAATGACTGATTCTAGGGTTTTCCACACACCACTCCACCCTATAAATATTTTTGTTTTTCCAAATTCTTTTTGGGTGAAGACTTTTAATTGAAAAGTGATTTTTGATGTTAGTAAGATATTCATTTTTTTTAAAGTATACTTTCCACACAGTGTGGAAAGGCAAGAATTGAATTACCAGCAAATATGGCAGTTAAGTTAATATTTTGTTTTGTTATGAAACAATTATCCAAGAAAAGTATTCAAGACCCTAGTTTAGAATTACTATAAGTCTATTTTTTGTCCTTTGTTTTGAGTTTCATGAAGTAGCCTATAACTTTACAACATTATTGATAATATTCTTAAACTCTTTTCCATTTCAAAAGGATGACAGATTACTTCATTGGATATTTGAAGACGTCTACAATGATCAGCTAACTGAAAGCTAATTAGTTTATTTGGGAAAAAACTTCTTGGATAATAAGAATATCCACTCACAGGCTTCCCTGGTGGTGCAGTGGTTGAGAGTCCGCCTGCCAATGTAGGGGACATGGGTTCATGCCCTGGTCCCGGAAGATCCCATATGCCGTGGAGCGGCTAGGCCCGTGAGCCATGGCTGCTGAGCCTGCGCGTCCAGAGCCTGTGCTCCGCAATGGGAGAGGCCACAGCAGTGAGAGACCCGTGTACCACAAAAAATTAAAAAAAAAAAAAAAAAAAAAAAAAAAAAAATTCCACTCACAAATTAGGTTTTCAATATGCTACTAAGTTGTACCTGATAATCTCATTTATTCTTTTTTGGATGGACATTGTTTCCAAGTTTTACTTAAATTATGGTCACTTTAATTCAATGATGAAATAGAACTTTGGGTTTTGTTTCAAAATTAAAGAATTTAATTTTAAATATTTTACTTCTTAATTGATTGCCAACTACCCTGTTTTAATTTGTTTTTCCTAGATAGGTTATACTGTTCTGCTCCAATGCATTCCTTCATTATTTTATTTCCTTTTGTTTCTTAGCAATGCAATGATAAATTAATATTTATTGAAACACATTATCTTTGTTAACTTACCAGCATTAGCCATGAATCCATATTCCTTTTCATCACAATAAGAAATGCATTGCTTAATAAGAAAATATATCCCAGACGAGCAGTTTGAAATACTATGTTTTATTGTTGGTATTCTTGGTAGGCATTCCTTCTAAGGAAGAAAATTTGTCTTCTGTAGGCAAATTGTTATTCTGCTTATTACTTTGCTCTCATTATAATGTCTTCATCTTAGCAGTTCACAACTTCTGTGCACAATATGTCTTGTTGTGTTTGTGCTGGTTTTAGTGCTTAGATGCTGTCTTTGACATGACAGGGGTTGCTGTCCTGATAGGTAGAAAAGAAATCTGTGAATTGAGTGATGGATTAATAGAAATAACAATCTGTGTTTAGATATGTAAAATCATTGATCTACATATTGAGTCAACATTTTTCTTATCCTCGTTGAGCATATACCTGTATAAAATGGTTTGGGGAATGTGTAAGAGAATGAAAAACTGACTTTAAGTAGTTTGTAATCTATATCTAGTCATATTCTCCACATGCAGAACTTCTGATTCTATGAAAATGTGATCATGCAGTTGTAGAGATAGAATAAATTCTTTTCAAGAATTACCTTAACTATTTCTCTCACTACAAACATGAACATATTCAGATCATCTCCCCAGTAAAAATCATCTTTCAAGGAAGACCCTGGAATTTATGTCTCTACCTATAGCACATATAACTTTGAAAGACTTCCTCTATACCAGACACTGAGATAAGCTCTTTATGTATCGAATATTATTTCTTTCAATAGATCTACCAGCCTCACATTAAAAATAGGAAATAAAGGCTCTGTGGTGTAAGGAAGCTAGGTTTTTCCGGTCTCAGAAGTAGAGCTGTTAATCACTGTATTCAATGCATGCTCACATTTTACATAAAGGCATTGTTCATCCATCAAACAGAATAAGTTCCAGAATTTATAAACAAATTCATTTTTCACTTTTCTCAGTTTTTGCTTTTCCCTCATTTATGTCATTTGGTTTACTTTTAAATCTCAGAGGAAAACATATCAGTGAGTCAATTGTAAAAAAATGTATACATAATATTTACCTGGAATATATCTCACTTCAATTCACCCTCTTTCTTCATGGATATACCTTCTCATGGATGCAATTCCTCCTATGTCACTTTTCAAATGCACTACATTGTATTTCAGAGGTTTATTGTTGTTTCCTATTATTCTTTTTTTGAGTATATTCAGGCATTTTATTTTCTCAGTACAGAGTTCATTTTTCTTTCTTTTTCTTTCTTTTTCTTTCTTTTTTTTCTCTCTCTTTTTAAGAGGTTGCTCTCCATGTGACTCTAATTAACTACTGTATTTATATATAAGATGATTTTCCTGTGACTTTATATTAGGTCCTTAACTAATAAGCAGACACTTGTACATTTCTAGGTTACAAGGAGAAAGAATTTTTCATTCAGAAATTAGTCAAACTTCACACAGAACTTGAATGTCCTTAATATTTTTTACCAGGTCTAAATGATATTTTTAACCATTCTATGACTCAAAACATTTCTTCTTCTTCATATGAATATAAAGAACAGATAGAATGCCATTTTGATTCATTGATGACAGTAGGACAGAAAAATTAACAATCTTTAGAGTTGTGGTAGTTTTGGGAGATTGGAATAAGGGATTGAAAGACTTAGAACATCATTTCAACACTTCTGTGGGAAAAATTAATCCAAATTATATGAAACTGTTGTTCTAACATTCAGGGCATTACATATTTGATTGCATTCTGGGAACATTTTATCCTATGGCCATACATAAATAGATGTTTTTCTTTTCAGAAGAAAGTTTTAATTGACTTCGTTAAAATTAAGACTAGTGAGAGGGGGGAGGAGAGAGAGAGAGAATTATTAGACAATTTAGAAGAATAGAACTAAAATGTATATTAATTATTGTTACTAAGTATATTATTTACAGTAGAATCCAGAATATATCCTTGTAACATAATATAAATGTGTTAAAATGTGATAGAAATGTGCAAAGTAACCTAAGTAAAAACTGAATATGGATTTCTAGTATTCAAGAATTTGGGGACAAAAGTTAATAAAAATATATTCTTCTTGTAGGCCTAAGTAAAGGACCAGGAGAAACCAAAATATCACCTTAGTCTGGATTTATTTCTTTCACCTGAATATGAGACACTGGTGTTTTGAAAGTTAATTTAGAATCATGCAATATGCAATGGACACACAGACGTCAACAAGGGTAAGTGAGGGTCATCACCAAGCTTTATGGGAATTGTCAAAATGCTATGAGGGTGTGACTTGCAATAAGATAGGCATTTCACAGTTTGCTTCCTACACACCTTAATCATTGTGAATCTAAGAGAGAGAGTTAATAAGGACAGGTTTTGCAATGAATTTTTTTTTTCCCAGTGAAATAAGATTGTGGCACTTTTAATATTTCATATGGAATCTATCTATGCATTGCTCTCACAGGATTCTGTCTCAAGAGGGATATAGTCTTTGTAAGTCACAGAGGAAGTAAAAGTAAATGTTACAAAATAAAAGTTGCCTTCACTCTGTTCTACAGTATATCTGAACTCAGAAGATCCCTTCCTCATTTCTAATGCTCCACTTCACCCCCAACCAAAATATGTGTCAGCTAGGAAAAGGTATGAAATTCTAGCATAGGATATGGTGCCTTAATCCAAGGAGGCTGTACAAAGACTAGTATTTCAAATTGACATTTTGTTTCATTCTCTGGCAGGTTTTATCCTCCTTTAGGTAATAATACCCTCAAGTACACTTTATTTACACCATAATAAAATGATCTCTTTTTTGGGGTAAAAAAAGAGTTCAGTCTCAAGTTGTTCTCTGCTTTGAAGCCTGTTTCACTAGGATAGCATCTGGGAGTGGAAAGTGGAGAATGATGTATGGTTATATGCCCAGTAGCTTTTCGGGAACTGTTGTTTTTCCCATCTTCCCTCCTTTCTTCCATTTTGTCACTGAATGCACAATAGTATTTGATGGTCTCTGGAGCTATATGCCTTGCCCACTCAAACATTGTGCACTCTGCAAGTCTCTGATACCAAAGTCTGAAGAGAGTGTAACTTGTGATATGTTTTATATGTTTAGGCAAAGTTTGAGTGGATGAGGCTTTTATCCACATTCCATTCATTGTATCTAAAAGTTCAAGTTAAGATCTTCTGAATCTTACAACCCAAATTACATACTCATTCTCATTCATTCATTCCATCAATATTTATTAAGCATCCACTATGTTCCAGGCACTATGCTTAGTTTTAAGAAAAATAGAATGTGATATCAATCTTCGATGAACTCCAGACTTCGGGCTTTTGGAAAATGATAAGCAAGATTTTAAAATAATTACTATGTGAAAAGAGTTGTAACAGAGATGTGCACTAAGTATCCTTGCAGCACCAGGGTGAAAGTGACTAATTCTCTCCTGGGGAGGTTAGGAAGCCCTTAGCGAGAAGGTAACATTTGAGCAGGAAACGTACTTAAAACACAGTTGTTAGAAAATATCAATTTCAGCTAGAGGCAGAAGATTCATTACTGCTATATAAGGGACAATGTTTCCCAAAGAGTTCTTTGCCCTCTACATATAAAATTTCTAAGAAAACTTAGAAATATCAGAACTGCAATAGAAGCTAAACTTATTAGTTACTGAAAGGGCTGAGAGTGTTGAAATGACCTGCATCTGCTTCTAGAAGGTGTACTTCATTTGATATATTTCTTGCCTTCTTTGATTGTATAATATGGCATATCATAGTTATCTCATTTTCAGATCCAAAATAATGTACTATATTTTTCTTATTCTTTTAGTTTTATCATTGCCTCCTGCAATAAATAGATTTTAAAATTAACATCTGTCTTAGTTTGTTCAGGCTGCTATAACAGAATACCACAAACTGGGTAGCTTATAAACACCAAAAATTTATTTCTCATAGATCTGGAGACTGGTGATTCCATGATCAAAGCACTGGCAGATTTTCTGTCTGGTGAGGACTTATTTTCTCATTCATAGACAGCTGTCTTTTTGCTAACCTCATGTGGTAGATGAGGGCAGGGAGCTCTTTAGGGCCTCCTTTATGAGGGCACTCATTCATGAGGGCTCATTCTTAAGACCTAATCACCTCCGGAAGGCCCCACCTCCAAACACTATCCAATGGGGATTAGGCTTCAACATATACAATCCAGGGAGACACAAATGTGCAGTCTGTAGTAACATTTACCTAGGGTTTCTTTATCCTGGCACTATTAACATTTAAGCCAGTAATTTTTTCTGTAATGTTGAAGTTATTTTGTGTTTTGTAGGATGTTTAGCAGCATCTCTGGCCTTTACTTACTAGATGCCAGTAGAAACCCCTAACTGTGACAACCAAAATTGTCTCCAGACATTACCAAGTGTCCCCAGGGGGCAAAATCACCTCAGTTGAGAATTACTGATTTACTTTAATTCCAATGTTTTTAAGCACTGTTTTTCATTTTTAACAATCAGATACTGTCCTAAAATCATTCTTGTCCTTTAGCAAAATGTTACTATTACTATCATTATTATTTTGTGTTTGGACAGTCACAATGTAATTTATAAGGAGAGAGAAGTATTATTTTTGATCACATCCAGGATTTTCTTAGGTAATTGGGTCCAACTTGGATATATTACTTAGTGATACACATCACCTTTTTCTTCCCTCAGAGAAATAGATACTTTAGATGATTTTAAATAGAATCATAGAAAAGGCACAGACCCAAGGTGTGCTGCTACCCCTGCCTATCTAGGGTCATGTCTCATGTATATGTTTTCACAATTCAACACAATACAGCCAGAAATTCCTTTGTGAGTATATAGGTTATAATACATTCCTCTGGCTGGCCAGAGCTGGGGAGGGGGACATGGAGAGCAGTAAGAAAATGGATGGGAGGAAGCATAGATCCTCCTTCAATCTGAACTACCTGTGAGTGCCTGCTACTCCCATCTAATAGAGGTAGCAAATCATGAGAAAATGGAAAAAATAGTTATTGTTCAGAGAATTGTCTGAGATGCTTTCCAGTTTAAAACTAGAGGCAGGCAGTCCAGGATATAATACTAAGAACAGAAACAAAACCATATATTTACCACTTCAGTGCTACTTCCTGATATGAGGAAAAAACTTCTCTCTGCTTACCCTCTGCACTCTTGAGGTTTCTTTATTAAATTGTCAAAAGTTCCATTCAGCATCACAGAAATTGAGTTTCTTTTTTTCTGAGCAAAAGGGAGAATGTTGACTAAACGGTAAATGAACAATGGTGCTTTAAAGAAAACTAAGTTCAGCGATCATGTTATAAAATGCAGGATATTCAAATACAGAAAGAATCATTCTAAAGTCTGTCTCATTTTTCTACTTTAATATTTAATGTATGTGAGAATACATGGAAAACATTTTAAACTAGTTCTCTTCTTAAAGAGAAATGTTCAGAAATTGAAAAACTTATCTAATCAAAATGTACAATGTTCCAATCACCAAAGAATGCTAGTTTGAAATTCTACTATAGAATGTCTTTTCTAACGTCTATTAAATACAGCTCTGCTGAGGTTCTGGGTAAAAAAAGCTGCACAAATACTTTTTGTTTTCCTAAGAGCTTCTAATTTAAGACACTGAAAAGTTACATATGTATATTTAGTATAAGTGATAAAGTGATAGGAGAATGAGTGGAGAGATAATTTTTTTTTTTAAACCTCAACATTTAACTTAATAAGATATATACTATTTAGTTAAAGGAAGCTTTTCTGCAGCTGTTTGGAGGACAAGATCTTGTTGAACTTAACATATAATGATGAACTTATATATAATGATGAAATACAAGGGTCCATCTTTTTTTTTTTTGCGGTACGCAGGCCTCTCACTGTTGTGGCCTCTCCCATTGCAGAGCACAGGCTCCAGACGTGCAGGCTCAGTGGCCATGGCTCACGGGCCCAGCCGCTCTGCGGCATGTGGGATCTTCCCAGACCGGGGCACGAACCCATGTCCCCTGCATCAGCAGGCGGACTCTCAACCACTGCGTCACCAGGGAAGCCCTAGGGTCCATCTTTATACAAAGTCTAGAGTAAAAACTAAACTGATGAATGCTAGTCAACAAATCTAATTTTTATTTTATTTTGTTATTAATGTATGCATGCATGCATACATTTTAACAAGTTCTACAGTGCTGTAAGATTTATGAGGACAAGGAAGTTCCCTCCTTTATCTTCCCACTGACCTTCGATATGGTCTATTCTGCAGAACAACAAGACAAAAAAACTGCAATTCCTATAGATATTTACTTATTGAATTTAACTCCATATTTCCATTTTCTACCCTAAAGTTGCTATTTCTTTTTTTAAAATTTTTATGGTTGTAGAATTTTTTAACTTGTATTCTATTCAATTTTATTTTGTTTTTAAATTAATTTTTATTGGATTATAGTTGATTTACAATGTTGTGTTTGTTTCTGCTGTCGAGCAAAGGGAATCAGTTATACATATACATATATCCACTCTTTTATACATTCTATTCTCATTAAAGGTCATTAGAGAGTATTGAGTGCACTTCCCTGTGCTATGCGGTAGGTTATTATCAGTTATCTCTTTTATATGTAATAGAAAGTATATGTCAATTCCAATCTCCCAATTTACTATTTCTTAATTTATGGTATTTATTAATAATTTATTGACTTCCTATTATGATAGACGAGTGTGCTAGGTCACATGTGACAACCAGTTGGACATTCAGTTACTTCAATTAGATGAAGGTGGAAATGGCTCGGTGGGAGCATGAGGGGTGGAAACTCAGAAGCTCCAGAATCATGACGAGTTGCAGCAGGGATAGGGGAGGATGGGAGTATCAGCTGATTCTTCTAGGTGCTAGGGAATACAGCTGAACCTGGTTACAAAGCAGGCTCTCCATATTGACCAGGCCAAGAGGGCAACACCCAGCTGAAGGACGAAGTGGAGCATAGAACGCCGGCCACCCTGTGCCCTTGGATTGGAGAATTTAACTCATTTACATGTAAGCTGTGTGGCTGACAGGGTCTTGGTGCTCTGGCCTGGTGTCAGGCCTGAGACTCTGAGGTGGGAGAGCTGAGTTCAGGACATTGGACCAACAGCGATTTCTGGCCCCATGTAATATCAGTTGGCCAGAGCTCTCCCAGAGATTTCCATCTCAATGAAGACCCAGCTCCACTCAATGATCAGCACACTCCAGTGCTGGACACCCCATGCCAAACACCTAGCAAGAGAGGAACACAACCCCACGCATTAGTAGAGAGGCTGCCTAAAATCATACTAAGTTCACAGACACCCCAAAACACACCCCCAGACATGGTTCTGCCCACCAGAAGGACAAGATCCAGCCTCATTCACAAGAAAACAGGCACCAGTCCCCTCCACCAGGAAGCCTACACAACCCACTGAACCAAACTTACCCACTGGGGGCAGACACAAAAACAACAGGAACTATGAACCTGCAGCCTGCAAAAAGGAGACCTCAAGCACAATAAGCTAAGCAAAATGTGAAGACAGAGAAATATGCAGCATAGGAAGGAGCAAAGTAAAAACCCACCACACCAAACAAATGAAGAGGAAATAGGCAGTCTACCTGAAAAAAAATTCAGAGTAATGACAGTAAAGATGATCCAGAATCTTGGAAGTAGAATGGAGAAAAAACAAGAAATATTTAACAAGGACCTAGAAGAACTAAAGAGGAAACAAACAATGATGAACAACACAATAAATGAAATTAAAAATTCTCTCGAAGGGATCAATAGCAGGATAACTGAGGCAGAAGAACGGATAAGTGACCTGGAAGATAAAATAGTGGAAATAACTACTTCAGGGCAGAATAAAGAGAAAACAATGAAAAGAACTGAAGACAGTCTCAGAGACCTCTGGGACAATATTAAACACATCAACATCGAATTATAGGGGTCCCAGAAGAAGAAGAGAAAAAGAAAGGGACTGAGAAAATATTTGAAGAGATTATAGTTGAATACTTCCCTAATATGGGAAAGAAAATAGTCAATCAAGTCCAGGAAGCACAGAGAGTCCCATACAGGATAAATCCAAGGAAAAACATGCCAAAACACATATTAATCAAACTATCAAAAATTAAATACAAAGAAAAAATATTAAAAGCAACAACGGAAAAACAACAAATAATATATAAGAGAATACCCTTAAGGTTAACAGCTGATCTTTCAGCAGAAACTGTGCAAGCCAGAAGGGAGTGGCAGGACATATTAAAAGTGATGAAAGGGAAAAAACTACAACCAAGATTACTCTACACAGCAAAGATCTCATTCAGTTTTGATGAAGAAATTAAATCTTTACAGACAAGCAAAAGTTAGCAGAATTCAGCACAAACACACCAGCTTTACAATAAATGCTAAAGGAACTTCTCTAGGCAGGAAACACAAGGGAAAGAAAAGACCTACAATAACAAACCCAAAACAATTAAAAAAATGGAAATAGGAACATACATATCAATAATTATCTTAAATGTAAATGGATTAAATGCTCCAACCAAAAGACATAGACTGGCTGAATGGATACAAAAGCAAGAACTGTATATATGCTCTCTACAAGAGACCGACTTCAGACCTAGGGACACATACAGACTGAAAGTAGGGGATGGAAAAAGTTATTCCATGCAAACATAAATCAAAAGAAAGCTGGAGGAGCAGTTCTCATATCAGACAAAATAGACTTTAAAATAAAGACTATGAGAAGAGATAAAGAAGGACACTACAAAATGATCAAGGGATCAATCCAAGTAGAAGATATAACAGTTGTAAATATTTATGGCCCCAACATAGGAGTGCCTCAATACATACGGCAAATGGTAACAACCATAAAAGGGGACATCAACAGTAACACAATAATAGGAGGGGACTTTAACACCCCACTTTCACCTATGGGCAGATCATCCAAAGTGAAAATAAATAAGGAAAAACAATCTCTAAATGACATGCTAAAGAAGATGAACTTAATTGATAGTTACAGGATATTCCATCCAAAAACAACAGAATAAACTTTCTTCTCAAGTGCTCATGGAACATTCTCCAGGATAGATCATATCGTGGGTCACAAATCGAATCTTGGTAAATTTAAGGAAATTTAATTGTATCAAGTATCTTTTTGGACCACAACACTATGAGACTAGTATCAGTTACAGAAAAAACTGTAAAAAATACAAACACATGGAGGCAAAACAATGCAGTACTATAAAAACAAGAGATCACTTAATAAAGAGGAAATCAAAAAATACCTAGAAACAAATGACAATGAAAATACAATGACCCAAAACCTATAGGATGCAGCAAAAGCAGTTCTAAGCGGGAAGTTTATAGCAATATATCCTACCTCAAGAAACAAGAAAAATCCAAAATAAACAACCTAACCTTCCACCTAAAGGAATTAGAGAAAGAAGAGCACAAAAACCCCAAATTTAGCAGAAGGAAAGAAATGATAAACATCAGATCAGAAATAAATGAAAAAGAAATGAAGGAAACGATGGCAAAGATCAATAAAACTAAAAGCTGGCTCTTTGAGAAGATAAACAAAACTGATAAACCATTAGCCAGGCTCATCAAGAAAAAAAGGGAGAAGACTCAAATCAATAGAATTAGAAATGAAAAAAGGGAAGTAACAAACTGACTCTGCAGAAATACAAAGGATCATGAGAGATTACTACAAGGAACTATATGCCAATAAAATGGACAACCTGGAAGAAATGGGCAAATTCGTAGAAAAGCACAACATTCTGAGACTGAACCAGGAAGAAATAGAAAATATGAACAGACCAATCACAAGCACTGAAATTGAAACTGTGATTAAAAATCTTCCAACAAACAAAAGCCCAGAACCAGATGGCTTCACTAAGGAAGAGATAACACCTATCCATCTCAAACTCTTCCAAAATATCAGAGAGGGAGGAACACTGCCAAACTCATTCTACGAGGCCACCATCACCCTGATACAAAAACAAGACAAAGATGTCACAAAAAAGAAAACTACAGGCCAATATCACTGATGAACATAGATGCAAAAATCCTCAACTAAATAATAGCAAACTGAATCCAACAGCAAATTAAAAGGATCATAAATCATGATCCAGTGGGATTTATCCCAGGAGTGCAAGGATTCTTCAATAGCTGAAAATCAATCAGTGTGATACACTATATTAACAAATTGAAGGAGAAAAACCATATGATAATCTCAATAGATGGAGAAAAATCTTTCAGTAAAATTCAACACACATTTATGATAAAAACCCTCCAAAAGTAGGTGTAGAGGGAATTACCTGTAAATAATAAAGGCCATATAGAACAAGCCCACAGCCAACATCATCCTCAATGGTGAAAAACTGAAACAGTTTTCACTAAGATATGGAAGAAGACAAGGTTGCCCACTTCTCACCACTATTATTCAACATAGTTTTGGAATTCTTAGCCACAACAATCAGAGATAAAAAAGAAATAAAGAAATCCAAATTGGAAAAGAAGTAAAACTGTCACGGTTTGCAGATGACATGATACCATATATAAGAATCCTAAAGATGCTACCAGAAAACTACTAGAGCTAACCAATGAATTTGGTAAAGTAGCAGGATACAAAATTAATGCACAGAAATCTCTTGCATCCCTATACAGGAATGATGAAAAATCTGAAAGAGAAATTAAGGAAACGCTCCGATTTACCATTGCAGCAAAAAGAATCAAATACCTAGGAATAAACCTACCTAAGGAGACAAAAGACCTGTATGCAGAAAACTATAAGACACTGATGAAAGAAATTAAAGATGATACAAACAGTTGGAGAGATATACCATGTTTCTGGATGGGAAGAATCAACATTGTGAAATTGACTATACTACCCAAAGCAATCTACAGATTCAGTGCAATCCCTATCAAACTACCAATGTCATTTTTCACAAAACTAGAACAAAAAAATTGCACAATTTGTATAGAAACACATAAGACCCCGAATAGCCCAAACAATCTTGAGAAAGAAAAACGGAGCTGGAGGAATCATGCTCCCTGACTTCAGACTCTACTGCAAAGTTACAATAATCAAGGCAGCATGATACTGGCACAAAAACAGAAATATAGACCAATGGAACAGGATAGAAAGCCCAGAGATAAACCCATGTACCTATGGTCACCTTATCTTTGATAAAGGAGGCAAGAATATACAGTGGAGAAAAGACAACCCCTTCAATAAGTGGTGCTGGGAAAACTGCACAGCTACATGTAAAAGAATGAAATTAGAACACTCCTTAATACTGTATACAAAAATAAACTCAAAATGGATTAAAGACCTAAATGTAAGGACAGACACTATGAAACTCTTAGAGGAAAACATACACAGAACATTCTATAACATAAATCACAACAAGATCCGTTTTGACCCACCTCTTAAAGAAATGGAAACAAAAACAAAATTAAACAAATGGGATCTAATGAAACTTAAAACATTTTACACAGCAAAGGAAACCATAAGGAAGATGAAAAGACTACCCTCTGAATGGGAAAAAAAATATTTGCAAACAAAGCAACTGACAAGGGATTAATCTCCAAAATATACAAGCAGCTCATGCAGCTCAATATCAAAATAACAAACAACCCAACCCAGAGATGGGCAGAAGACATAAATAGATATTTCTCCAAAGGAGATATACAGATTGCCAACAAACACAAGAAAGGATGCTCAAAATCACTAATCATTAGAGAAATGTAAATCAAAACTACAATGAGGTATCACCTCACACCGTCAGAATGGCCATCATCAAAATATCTACAAACAATAAATTCTGCAGAGTGTGGAGAAAAGGGAACCCTCTTGGACTGTTGGTGGGAATGTAAATTGATTCAGCCACTATGGAAAACAGTATGGAGGTTCCTCAAAAAACTAAAAATAGAACTACCATATGACACAACAATGCCACTACTGGGCATATACCCTTAGAAAACCATAATTCAAAAAGAGTCATGTACCACAATGTCCATTGCAGCTCTATTTACAATAGACAGGACATGGAAGCGACCTAAGTGTCCATCAACAGTTGACTGGATAAAGAAGAGGTGGCACATATGTACAATGGAATATTACTCAGCCATAATGAAACAAAATTGAGTTATTCGTAGTGAGGTGATTGGACCTAGAGTCTGTCTTACAGAGTGAAGTCAGAAAGAGAAAAACAAATACCATATGGTAACACATATATATACAATCTAAAAGGAAAAATTGGTTCTGAAGAACCTCAGGACAGGACAGAAATAAAGATGCAGATGTAGAGAATGGACTTGAGGACACGGGGAGGGAGAAGGGTAAGCTGGGATGAAGTGAGAGAGTGGCATGGACATATACACACTACCAAATGTAAAATAGATAGCTAGTGGTTAGCAGCCGCATACACAGGGAGATCGGCTTGGTGCTTTGTGACCATCTAGATGGGTGGGATAGGGAGGGTGGGAGGGAGGCGCAAGAGGGAGGGGATATAGGGATATATGTATACGTATAACTGATTCACTTTTTTACACAGCAGGAACTAACACAACATTGTAAAACTATTATACTGCAATAAAGATTTCAAAAAAACCCACCAATGTAATATGTAAACCTTGATTGGGCCCTGGACTAAATAAATAACCAGCTGTATAAGATAAAAAAAAAAAAAAGGAAAAAAAGAAATGGCTGGGTGGGTTTCTAATGAAGCTTCCTTAAAAAGGTGGTGAGTCAGTCAGCAGGCACTACTTCCATTTCCCTGTGAATCTTTTCTTCTTCTGGGAAGAAGGAAATGGTGACTGAAATTGTGGCACCTTTTTTTTGTGATAATGAAATGACTCAAGGAAGGTATAAGATGTCAGCAGAATAATAGTCCATAGTAGTCCCCAAGGATGTCCATGTCCTAATGCTTAGAACTTGTAAATATGTTGCTTACATGACAAAAAAACTTTGTGTGATTTGGGTTATGGACCCTGAAATGAGCCTCTGCAATCCACATCTGTTCCCATATGATAAAACACATCATCCGGAGAATGTTCTACCACAGCCCCCAGTCTTGTCAGTGGCAAATAGCATGTCGAAGGATACTTGAAGCACAGTTTAAAATTAATGAAAACCATGTAGCACTTACGCAGTGAGATGGCTGGAAAGTAAATCCTCTCAAAAATATTAGTAAGCCACACCTGCATTGACACCATTTTTATAAAATATTATCTCACTATGCAGACTCCACTTTAGACTCTTCTATGCTTTATTCACAAACTTTTTTTTTTTCCCACAAAATACTAATAGCTGTTGAACTTCAGGCAGTGACTGGCTGTCTGTGTGTCTTCAAGAAAATTGATCTAAAATCTCAAGACATCTCCCTGTGGATATCCAGAAGAGAAATGTTTACCAATGGACTGCTGGAACTTGGTTCCGTTTTTGCTCTGGCAATATTAGCTTGGCTGGCTCTGAAGATGGAGGAAGGGGGTCAAAGAATGTGGGTTGTCCCTAGAAGCTGAGAATGGCAAGGAAACAGATTCTAATACCTCAGTAAGAAATGCAATCTCACTGACACCTTGATTTTATCTAAGACTCATGTTGGATATCTAACCTACAGGACTATAAGATTTGTATTGTTTAGCCACTTCATTTGTTGTAATTTGCTATGACAAAAAATAAAGTTAATATATAAGCCAATTGTCAGAATACAGAAGCAGAAAAATAGAAGAATCATGGAACACTGATGATCTTATGGAGCCCTGGATGACTACATTTGAATATTATATGTATGTTTGAGAGAGAAAATTAAATCCCTGTTTTCTGTGTATATTATTGTTTTCCAAGACTCTGTTTCTCATATCAGGATCCAGTTCTTCACTAATACAATGAGGATTGAGTTCCCTTATAAGATGAAGTTGGTGGCTCCATTCTAGTTCTATTTTTGCTTTGTTATTTTGATTTGCATTTTTTTAATATCTAAGAATAAAGTGCAGTTTTTACCTTTTTCTGAAAGCTGAAATTTCATTTTACACGTATTTAATGATCTAAAAAAATTCTAAATAAATGGGAGATTTGTTTTCTATTAAAGTCTGTTAATTCTAGCAAGTATTTTAAAAGTTACCTAAGCATAAGGAGGTAAAACAATAATTTAATTGCTTCTCAAAATCAGAACATAAACAGTTTTAACCATACAATTTGTTTTAAAATCTATTAAATTAAAAGACAGGCAGTAAAGCAATTATACTCTAATAAAGATGTTAAAAAAGGAAATAAAATAAAATAAAGGACAGGCAAATAGACAACATTTAGGCAAAACCACTCACTTAGAGGTGATAATTCTCAAAGTATAGTCTTATACTTTGGTTTTGGGTCTTACATATAAATCTCTAATCCACTGAGTTTAGTTTTGTATATGGTGTGAGAAAGTAGTCCAATTTGGTATTTTTGATGTAGCTGTCAATTTTTTTCAACTACATTTATTGAAGAAGACATCTTCCGCATTGTGCATTCTTAACTCCTTTGTGTAGATTAATTGACCATATAAATATGAGTTTATTTCTGAGCTCTCAATTCTGTTCAATTGATCTGTGTGTCTGTTTTGTACCACTACCATAGTGTTTTGATTACTGTAGCTTTGCAATATAGTTTTGTTTTTTGTTTTTTTCTTTTACGGTACACAGGCCTCTCACTGTTGTGACCTCTCCCACTGCGGAGCACAGGCTCTGGACATGCAGGCTCAGTGGCCATGGCTCACAGGCCCAGCCACTCCGCAGCATGTGGGATCTTCCCGGACCGGGGCATGAACCCATATACCCTGCATTGGCAGGTGGACTCTCAACCACTGAGCCACCAGGGAAGCCCTGCAATATAGTTTTAAATCAGGGAGTATGATACCTCCAGCTTTGTTATTTCTCAAAACTGTTTTGGCTATTCAGGGTCTTTGTGTTTCCATACAAATTTTAGAATTATTTTTTTTAGTTCTGTGACATATGTCATTGGTATTTTGACAGGGGTTGCATTGAATCCATAGATTGTCTGGGATAGTATGGTAATTTTAACAATATTAATTCTTCTAATCCATGATCACAGTATATCTTTCCATTTGTTTGTGTTATAGTCAATTTCTTTCATCAAGGTCTTACAATTTTCTTAGTACAGCTCTTTTACCTCCTTGGTTGGATTTATTCCTAAGTATTTTATTCTTTTTGATGCAAACATAAATGCGTTTTTCTTAATTTCTCTTTCTGATAATTTGTTGTTAGTGTGTAGAAACATAACAGATTCCTGTGCATTAATTTTAATCCCTACAACTTTACTGAATTAATTTATTAGTTCTAATAGTTTTTTGGTGACATCTTAAGGATTATTTCTATATAGTATCATGTCATCTATAAACACTGACAGTTTTACTTCTTCCTTACCAACTTGGATTCCTTTTATTTCTTTTTCTTGTCTGATTGCTGTGGCTAGAACTGCCAATACCGTGTTGAATAAAAGTGGCAAGAGCAGGTGTCCTTGCTTTATTTTTGATCTTAGTGAAAGCTTTTCACCACTGAGTATGAAAACTGTAGGAGTGTCATATGTGGTATGTTGAGATATGTTCCCTTTATACTCACTTTGTTTTGAGTTTTTATTTTAAATTCATGTTGAATTTTGTCAAAAGCTTTTCCTGAATCTATTGAGATGATCATATGATTTTTATTCTTCTGTTTGTTAATGTGATGTATCCCATTGATTGAGCTTTCTTGCATCCCTGGGATAAATCCCATTTGATCAAAGTGTATGATCTTTTTAATGTAGTGTTGAATTCAATTTCCTAATATTATGTTGAGGATTTTTGGACCTGTTTATCAGGTATATTGGCCTGTAATTTCCTTTTATGAAGGTATCTTTTTCTGGTTTTGGTATCAGTGTGATGCTGACTTTGTAGAATGAGTTAAAATGCTTTCCTTCCTTTTTAATTTTTTGATATAGCTTGAGAAGCATAAGTGTTTACGCTGCTTTAAATGTTTGGTAGAATTCACCTGTACTTTGGTTATGTACAGATACAAAATGGGTTACAAAATATCGTGTCTAATATGATTGTTTCTGCAAATTTATATACTTACATATAATAATAACTGGAAGTACTAATTATTAGAATGTTAACAGTAGTAATATCTAGAAAAAAAATTCTTTTTAATCATTTTAGTCTTGAATCTTCATTTTAAGAATGTGTATTTTCGGAATCACAAAATGCCATAAAGCAACTTCGTACTGAACATAGGACCTGGATTTATTCAAAAGAAAGATTTTTGAAGCAATTCACAAAACTATTCTTTAAAAAAATAATGGTCCCTTCATAGTTACTGTATAAAAGAGAATTTCTCCAACAGTTTATGTTCTTAAGACTCTTTCAGATATAAGAAAATTTGTAAATCTGTAATTTGTATTACTTTTGCTTATTATATCATATATGGTAATTTCAAAAAGAACTGGAGATACTTCATATTATTGAAGAAGAAAATTAACATGCTAAAAAAGATCAATACATAGGAAGTTGGCAACAGTGCCATCACATATCCCTGTAATTAGTTACAGCAATTAGACATTTAAATTTAATTCAGTTTCCTGGTGATTAGTACTAAATAGATACAGTTAAACATTTTCAGTCTCTGGAACCCTATCTTGTGTACTTATCACATGAATCTTATAAAATGGGTAATGAGTAGCAAAATAAGCCTGTGTCTTCATAGATTTTTATTTTTGATGAAACAAATAGTTACCATCAACTTTTCTTAAAACAGTAAATTCATTTTAGTGAAGGTTTTGAGTTACAAATGAGACAGCATTTCTATAGGGAGCTAAGATAATATACTCCAGTTATATTACTTTCTGATAGCCTATCTTAATGTGGAAATAAAGCACAAGGAATTGAGATAAATTTATAGTTAACATGTCCCTTAGTTTTATTTCCTTAAATATGAAATATCTGAGGTGCAATTTTGGTTAGTGCTGAATCAAAATCATTTTATGGATGAATTCTTTGACAAGTGTTTGAGGTGACAGTGTTCTATAGTTTTGATTTTTGCTCATTGAAAGAATTCTATGGAGATTATTTGTTTAAAAAGGTCCTGTTATTTTTAGCTTTTCTTTCTCTAGCCACAGATTTAGAAGGAAGGAATCATGTACAGTGAAAAGGACTGACTGTGGTGTTAGAATGGATTACATCTCTGGCTCTGCCATTGACCAGCTAAAAGATGCTCAGTTTTCCCATCTATCAAATTAGTATAAATATATGCTTCCAAGTTTTCTGTAAGGATTATATGAGTTGATGGAAATGATAAGAAAGGAGAAGTAGCATCATTTATGGAAACTTTTACTATTATCATGCCTACTTTATGATGTTATAACCATATCATCATTGTACAGATTTGCATTCATTTTTATTTTGTTGGCAAAGAAATGTTATCACCATGACAAGAACTACTATTTGCCTACTCAGTATTCATTTTCTCCTTACTTATTTAAATAAAATTTTGTGTTTGGAACGCCAATGGCTCAGGCTTAAAACCAAAAATTTCAGCTTCTCTTGCAGTTAAGGATAGTCTTATGATTTCTAGTTCTAGCTAATTATATGGATGTGGAAGATGCTAGTTTAGACTTCTAGAAAACTTTTTAGATATGTTTCTGTTATATGTGGATGAACACAATTTCTAATTGATAGAAAACTTCATTTAACAGACTGTAGTTTTTTTTTTTACAAGTGTCAAAAACAATCTTTGGAATGCATTTGGGATGAGGTAGGAAGACAGGCTCTACCAACTGCAGAGTAGAAGTGTACTGACTCCTGATATGCAACAGTAAACTATTTGGTCCAGTTGTTCTGCTTGGGATGAAAACCATGTGATGACTGAGATTATAAAGATAGAGAAAATGGAAGAAAAGATTCAAAATATTGGATACTGCTTGCTGTTTCTGAGTCTTGCAAGAAAGAATAGAGCTAGAAATGGAGGGCAATAATTCTGTCCTAAGAGTTGCTCTCTATTTGTGACCTGCAATCAAAATTGACTAAGAGTTCCACAATTTTTAGTCTCCAGGGTTAAAAAGACTAAAAATTATAATGGTTATTGTGGTGGCTTTGAAGCTGCAACCTTAACAGGAAGTAATAATTAAGTGATATGCCTTTCCCAGGGCCTTTCCTTTTTTTTTTTTTTTTTTTTTTTTTTTTTTTGTGGTACGCGGGCCTCTCACTGTTGCGGCCTCTCCCGTTGCGGAGCACAGGCTCCGGACGCGCAGGCCCAGCGGCCATGGGTCACGGGCCCAGCCGCTCCGCGGCATACGGGACCCTCCCGGACCGGGGCACGAACCCGCGTCCCCTGCATCGGCAGGCGGACTCTCAACCACTGCGCCACCAGGGAAGCCCAGGGCCTTTCCTTTTAAGTGTTATCCACTAAACAAGAGTAGGAGCCCACAACAAAAGGCCTATTATTCCAAATTCTTTGAAGGCAGCAGTGGGCAAAGCCAAACTGCTTTAACACCCTTAAACTAAGGGCCAGGGGATGAACAGCATACAGAGGCCAGTAATTAAAAAAAAAAAAAAAAAAAAAAAAAAAAAAAAAAAAAATGGAGTCTTCAGCCTTAAATATGATACATAAAAAAGATCTTTGACTGTGGTTATATAAAGTTTAGCAGAAACATACAGTTCTTTCCTGTAGATTTATAAATCCTCATTCTGGTAGACTCAGGTTTTGCCCAATAAAACAGTTGTGGGCAGAAGGTACATATGTCATTATAAGGCATAGCCAGTATATATGGTTCATAATCTTCCCTTTCCTTCCACTTCAAGAACTACAATGCTCTAGATAGAGCCTGAGTCTTGGAATGAAGTCAACATGGAGCAAAGCTGTGGCTAACAGGAGACTCGTGGTTGAAATACGTAAACCTCTGTCATTGTCAAATCCAAAATTTTGAGATCCTTTATTAGCACAGCATATCCTAAATTGATTATACATAAAGCCTTATTCTCTTTGGAAGCCACGAGAATATTCAGAAGAAGATAGTAATTGACTTACTCTCTCACTTTATTATACATGTGTCTTCAATGTGGAAACAAATCTGTACCATCCAAAAAGAAAGATAGCATAAAGGGAGATAGGAAAGTCTGGGAGTGGGGAAAAATTGATAACAGTCTCAAAAAGGTGGAATTATTCCCATAGATTTTGAAGAATGAGATAAGATACTAAGAAAATGAACTAGACTCCGCTAAGGAGTTGGCAGCCCTCTGAGGTTCATTTTATATGTCTACATGGCTAAGCTATCATTCCAAACACCAGTGTAGATACTGCTAGGAAGTTATTTTTCAGGTGTGATTAATTTTTAAATCAGTAGACTTTGAGTAAAGTATATTACCCTCCATAATATGGGTGGGTTTCCTCCAGTCAGCTGAAAGTCTTAAGAGAGAAGATATCCCTCTAAAAGCATGGAATTTTGCTTCCAGACTGCCTTTGGACTCAAGACTGCAGCATCAACCCTTTTTGGAACTTCTAGGCTGCCATCCTGCCAGCTCTGTTTCTTTGGAGAACCCTGACTATTCCAACATTTTAAAAGAGCTCTTGGCCTCTAGTCTCTAGATCTTAAAGTATCAAGACATTTATTTTATATATCCTAGTCTAATGTAATTTAAATCTAATTAGAGGAGTATGATTTAGGATGGAACATATAAATAGGAGGGTGAATATAACCCTTAATGTACTATATGATATGTAGAAATAGTTATTTCTACAAACTAGGTCAAATTCAGATTTTACAAACTAGTAGTCTTTGGTTACTACTGCTGTCACTGGAAATACACAGTAAGTGGAAAAAGATCATTTCTAATGGATAAGAGTGGAGCATGTTACTATAATTTTTAAAAAATAGACTTTATTTTTTTTATAAGACATACATTGTTTTTTTATTTTTAAATTAATTAATTAATTTATTGATTTTTGGCTGTGTTGGGTCTTTGTTTCTATGCGAGGACTTTCTCTAGTTGCGGCGAGCAGAGGCCACTCTTCATGGCGATGTGTGGGCCTCTCACTATCGCGGCCTCTCTTGTTGCAGAGCACAGGCTCCAGACGCGCAGGCTCAGTAGTTGTGGCTCACGGGCCCAGTTGCTCCGCGGCATGTGGGATCTTCCCAGACCAGGGCTTGAACCCGTGTCCCCTGCATTGGCAGACAGATTCTCGACCACTGCACCACCAGGAAAGCCCGACTTTATTTTTTAGAGCAGTTTTAGGTTCACAGCAAAATTGAGCAGAAAGTACAGAGGTTTCTTATATACATATATACACCTGCCTCCCCACATGCATAGCTTCCCCCATTACCAACATATCTCACCAGACTGCTACATTTGTTACAACTGATGAACCTACATAGACACATCATTATGACTGAGTCCTGAGTTTACATTAGGGTTCACTCTTAGTGTTGTACATTCTATGGGTTTGAACAAATGTATACTGACATGTATCTACCATTATAGTATCATACATAGTAGTTTCACTGCCCTAAAAATTATCTGCACTCTGCCTGTTTACCCACCCCACACTCCCTTAACCCCTGCAACCACTGATCTTTCTCTGTCTCCATAGTTTTGTATTTTCCAGGTTGAGAAAACTGACATACCATCATGAAGTCTGACCATGGGTGAAGGAGAGAGGGAATGTTAGATGGAAGAATCACAGATGGCCTTGCAGCATATGGAAAGTTTGGCAAGACAAATATAGAGCCATTAAACTAAAGTCAGCCAACAAAGGACTCATGTTTCCAAGCAGTTGTCTGTCTTAATGCCATTGGTTCCAGTGTGACCTCAGTGCAAAAACAGAAGTGAATTTAAAAGTGAAGCAGCTAGAGTTCTTGGTAAATTATGCTACCTATAGTAGGAGTTTGGGAGTAAAAATTAAGGTAGATATAAATCATGAAATATTCTACTTAGTGGACTAAAATCGGATAAAGAACTTTATTTTATTCTTTACTCTCAATCATTTTATTTTACTTTTTTTTCTATTCTATTTCTTTTTATTAATCCATGGACTAAGTCAATAATAGCTTGTCCCTCAAAGCTACACTTCTACCCTCTTTCATTTTTTTTCTTTTCAAATCTTTTCCTTTTCTTATTGTCTTCTTTCTTAAGGACAAGTTTTCCTAAGAATGGGATGTCAGAAGGAGGTCTTAGATAGTAGTCACTTGGTCCTGGTCAGAAGGCCCTTGAGCTCTTTGCAGAGGTAAGCTTTTGGTAGACCCTGTGGAAACAGACACTAACAATGACATATTCAACCGAATTCACCCCTGCACAAGTCAATTGTTTCCTGACCATTTCACCACACCTATGCATTCCCCTCTACCCCATCTTCACATAACAGTAAATCTTAGGCAGTAAATATTAATCCCAACAAAAGTATAAAACTCAACTCATTTTTGTAGTCTGTTTATAATTAAGTAAAAAAGCCTTACATTTAATATCTTGAACAATAAAATATAAAATTCTATGGTTTAATAGACAAGCCCTTTACTACTGATAAAGATATTAACAGTAGAAACCCTCATATGTATTATGTGCAAGCTGGTCTAATAAAAGGCTTAACTTGAATTCCGTTGAACCCACTGTTTTGTTTTTTTAAAAATTTTTATTGGAGTATAGTTGATTTACAATGTTGTGTTAGTTTCTGCTGTACAGCTAAGTGAATCAGTTATACATATACATATATCCACTCTGTTTTTTTAGATTCTGTTCCCATATAGCTCATTACAGAGTATTGAGTAGAATTCCCTGTGCTATACAGTAGGTCCTTATTAGTTATCTATTTTATATAAGATGTAGAAAACAATCTTATGGTTACCAGGGGGGAAAGGGGGTGAGAGATAAATTGGGCAATTGGGATTGAGATATACACACTACTATATATAAAATAGAACCCACTGTTTTGAAATTAACTAATGCTATGGACTGAATGTTTGTGAGCCCTGCAAAATTGATCTGCTGAAAACTTAACCCCTGATATGATACTTGGAGGTGGGTCCTTTGGGAGGTAATTAGGGTTAGATGAGGTCATAAGGGTAGGGCCCTCATGATGTGATTAACGTTCTCATAAAAAAAAGTAAGAAATGTGGCATCTCTGTGTGCAGGCACCAAGGAAAAACCATGTGAGGACATAACCAGCAAGAGGGCCCTCACCAACAACTCGACCATGCTGGCACCCTGATCTTGGACTTTCAGCCTCTGGAACCATGAGAAATAAATGTTTGTTCCTTAAGCCATCCAGTCTATGACAATTTGTTACAGCAATCCAAACTGACTGAGATGATTGGTTAAATTCAAATCTATCACATACTTAACACAACGTTAAAAATAAACAATGAACACAGAATTTAACTTGATTTTTAGTCTTTTCTTCCCTGCCTGGCTATCCTTCCTCAGTAAAGTGAATTACAATTCTTTGCGGCAAATAACAAGTATTTTATATATTCTAGATATAACTGGATCTTCATAGGCAGCTTCTGGTCTCACTCAGCACACACTTTGAAGCAAAGGATTTCATCACATTCTGAAAAGACATCACTGAACTTTTCAACAGCTTTTGTGTGTACTTAGAGAAAAAAATTATGTTGCACACCATATCACATAACTTCACCTTCCATCTAAGCATCTTAATATTTTCCTAAATTTCATTTTTTTCTGGATGCCTCATCTCCCTTGTCTTCCATTACCCAGTCTCTTAAATCTTCTCAGATATCTCAAATAATTCATCCCTATACATACCACTGAGCTAAACAAAATCTCTTCAGTGAGGTGAACTTACTCTTCTCATGAAGCAATTCAGAATCCGCTGAGTAAAACTAACAAAAACTCATGTAAGTAGGATTGTCAGATTTAGCAAATAAAAGCACAAGATGCTCAGTTAAATTTAAAGTTCAGATAAATTACAAATAGTTGCAATATTTGGGACATACTGATACTTAACTGAGCCTCCCATATTTAATCTGGCAACCCTACCTGGAAAGCTGATCCCTACACTCTAACACAATACTGCTAATAAAATTTAAGAGTTTTGGATTGAAATCTTAACTCTTCCATGTGAAAACTATATGATAAATTGAGTTTCAGTATCCTTATCTACAAAATGGGGATTAGGATAAAATTTACTCAAAAGATTGATATGAGTAATAAATAAGATGATGCAAGTGAAACATTATGCATGGTACTTGATATAACATAAAATCTTAACCTACTTTAGCTATTATTCTAGAAAGTAAGGGTAACATTAGACAGGCTGCTCATTTAATCCAGGATATTGGAAGGGGCCAAATGAACCATTATTTATTTTTACATTTGTCAAAGTATTCTCCTTTAACCTAAGTTTGGTTATTATCATTATCTGCTCAAATGATTTCAGGGGTTACTAAGGGTACCATAACATTTCTTCAGATTCCATTAAGCATACTGATAATTTTTTTCACTGTGTGGTCACTTGGGACCAAAGTAGAGTCAAAACTATACACAGGGGGCAGTTTTGGCTGGACAGGTCCCAATAGTAATAATATATTCAATATTTATATACTGATGATTATGAACAACTGGCATGAAAGAAATGATGAATTAAACAATGCACTATGGGATTATGTTTATTTAATAACTTTTAGATATTAAACCAATGGGCTAAGTTAAAATCAAAATACACAGGGTTTCAACATTTGAAAGAAATGTCTTCTGAGCATTTGCTCGATATTTTTCTCATAGAAACAGTTGTATAGAACGATTATATTAGATATAGCTAAACTTTATAGAGCACTTTTTATGTGCCAATTTATTTACATAGACTGTTTTAATTAGACTTAACAATAGACCTATGAGGAAGGATATTATAATTATCTCCCCATTTACAAGACGAGGAAACTAAGGTTCTGTAAGGTTAGGAAGCTCAAAGAAGGAAATCCAAATGGAAGACTATGTAGCCTAGCTGTGAACCCATGCATTTCTAGTTATTACCTATTTCACCAAGTTTCTTCTATATTTATCTTCAGTAAGATTCTTAGATTTACCCACAAAATCTTGTTTAACTTACAATAGACAAAGAGAAACTTTGGCTAACTTAACTTCATTCATTTTATTTTTTCAAAATACTAATTTTGAAAGGCCAGGACTGTATCTTAAGCTCTAAGGGCTTTAGGCAATGGCTCATGTGGGAGAAGCAGATGGAATAGTTCCTAGCTCATTCTTTAATTTGCATACAGGAAGAACTAGTGCTATCATTGAATCACTTTCCAAGAGTTCAGGATTAGCTAACAAAGTCATGTTGCCTCTTTGTACCTGGCACCGGAGTGAGATTTGCCAACATAGTTAAAATCGTTTGTAAATATCCTTTTTCAGAGTACCTCTAGTGTTCAGAGAGGTGAGGATTTCTCTTTGCTTGTTTGTGTGTGTGTGTTTTGCTTGTCTGTGTTTAGTAGTGATAACTGGCATAGTATACCACTGAATGACAAATATACAAAAGTAAATTATAAAATTTGTATAATATAAAATTTATATAAAATACAAATTATAAATGCAAAAGAAGATATTTCTTTTTCCTACTATAATTCCCAGGCATTCTGAAGATGGATAGTCATTACTTAATCTTTGATTTATGAGCCATGACAAAGAACCAATATATTTTATATTTAAGAAGAAAAGGGAGAAAAAAAGATTCTCAGTCACTGAATTTCCATTTACCTCACAAATTTGTGTTGCTATAGTTGAGTAAACATATACCTTGTGTATTTTGGAAGGAAATGGCATGTAAGATTTTTAAATTTGCAGTTTTCTCTGTGTTCAGATGTAGTTGCCCTAAGCCATCTTTCCCTGCAGCACGGTACACATGTGCTTTCCTTTTCTACGTGACAGGGCAAATGCGGTAAAAAAATTTTGGTGTTTTTTTTTTTTAATTTTATTAAAAAAATTTAAACATCTTTATTGGAGTATAATTGCTTTACAATGTTGTGTTAGTTTCTGCTTTATAATAAAGTGAATCAGCTATACATATACATATATCCCCATATCCCCTCCTTCTTGCATTTCCCTCCCACCCTCCCTATCCCATCCTTCTAGGTGGTCACAAAACACCGAGTGCATCTCCCTGTGCTATGCGGCTCCTTCCCACTAGCTATCTATTTACATTTGGTAGTATATATAAGTCCATGCCACTCTCTCACTTCGTCCCAGCTTACCCTTCCCCCTCCCCGTGTCCTCAAGTCCATTCTCTACGTCTGCGTCTTTATTCCTGTCCTGCCCCTAGGTTCTTCAGAACCATTTTTTTTAGATTCCATACATATGTGTTAGCATATGGCATTTGTTTTTCTCTTTGTGACTTACTTCACTCTGTATGACAGTCTCTAGGTCCATCCACCTCACTACAAATAACTCAATTTCATTTCTTTTTATGGCTGAGTAATATTCAATTGTATATATGTGCCACATCTTCTTTATCCATTCAGCTGTTGATGGATACTTGGGTTGCTTCCATGTCCTGGCTATTGTAAATGGAGCTGCAATGAAGATTGTGGTACATGACTCTTTTTGAATTATGGTTTTCTCAGGGTATATATCCAGTAGTGGCATTGCTGGGTTGTATGGTAGTTCTACTTTTAATTTTTTTAGGAACCTCCATACTGTTCTCCATAGTGGCTGTATCAATTTACGTTCCCACCAACAGTGCAAGAGGGTTCCCTTTTCTCCACACCCTCTCCAGCATTTATTGTATGTAGATTTTTTTGATGATGGCCGTTCTGACTGGTATGAGGTGATACCTCATTGTAGTTTTGATTTGCATTTCTCTAATGATTAGTGATGTTGAGCAGCCTTTCATGTGTTTGTTGGCAATCTGTATATCTTCTTTGCAGAAATGTCTATTTAGGTCTTCTGCCCATTTTTGGATTGGGTTGTTTTATTTCTTTGATATTGAGTTGCATGAGCTGCTTGTATATCTTGGAGATTAATCCTTTGTAAGTTGCTTCATTTGCAAATATTTTCTCCCATTCTGAGGGCTGTCTTTTTGCAAGAATGTACAATGGAGAAAAGACAGTCTCTTCAATAAGTGGTGCTGGGAAAACTGGACAGCTACATATAAAAGAATGAAATTAGAACACTCCCTAACACCATACACAAAAATAAACTCAAAATGGATTAAAGACCTAAATGTAAGGCCAGAAACTATCAAACTCTTAGAGGAAAACATAGGCAGAACACTCTATGACATAAATCACAGCAAGATCCTTTTTGACCCACCTCCTTGAGAAATGGAAATAAAAACAAAAGTAAACAAATGGGACCTAATGAAACAAAAGCTTTTGCAAAGCAAAGGAAGCCATAAAAAAGATGAAAAGACAACCCTCAGAATGGGAGAAAATATTTGCAATTTTTTGGTGTTTTGAATGGAATTTATTAATAGTATTTCTATATACCTTTAGTTATGGTATGATCTGAATACATTTTCTGTGAAGAGGTATTATTTTATCCTTTATCAAGTAGGTGAAGACCAAGACACATCATTATTAAGATGCTTGTAGGGCTTCCCTGGTGGCGCAGTGGTTGAGGGTCTGCCTGCCGATGCAGGGGACACGGGTTGGTGCCTCGGTCCGGGAAGATCCCATATGCCGCGGAGCGGCTGGGCCCATGAGCCATGGCCGCTGAGCCTGCGCGTCCGGAGCCTGTGCTCCGCAACGGGAGAGGCCACAACAGTGAGAGGCCCGCGTACCACAAAAAAAAAAAAAAAAAAAAATGCTTGTAAACAGTAATTTGAATTTATGAAATTAAATAATAACATTAAATTAAACCATATATTTGTATATAATAGTTATAAATATATTTACATGAGGAAGTATAGTTATAATATTTTCTCATGACAAAAATCTTCCTTTCTTATCTACAAAACAAAATGTAAATTCCTTTTTCTCTCTTTTTTAATCATCTAGTGAATAGCAATCTTTCATATGTCTTTATCATGGAACTATTTTTATATTATAAAAAAATAATTCTATGTCAAGAAAACAAAATTATTAGTTGACATATAAACTAGAATTTAAGACTATATAAATCACCCTTTTCTCTTTGTCAATTAAATATTACATACTAAAGTTATTTAGGAATTCTTTGTGAATATAATTTAAAGTATGGGTTATTTTTCTGAATCTTCAAATGCCTCTTCTAATATTTAAAATATATTCATTAATTAAACTTAATAGTAAGTACACACTATTTTACTGATATAATTACATATGTTGGTGTTATGGGTTGAATTTTTGTACCCCCACACCCACCAAAAGTTATGTGGAAGTCCTAACCCCATGTTTCCCAGAATGCCGCCTTATTTGGAAATTGAGTTGTTGTAGATGTAATTAGTTAAGATGAGATCATACTGCAGTAGGGTGGGCCCCAACTCCAGTATGACTGGTGAACTTATAAGAAGGCTATCTGAAGACAGAGACAAAGGGAGAATACTGACTACAAGGAAGACAAAGGTTGAAGTTAAGCAGCTGAAAGACAGGGAACAGTGAAAATTTCTGGCAAACCACCTGAAGCTAGGAAGAGACAAGGAAGAATTCCTCTGAAAGATTTGGAGAGAGGTTAGATCTGCCAATATCTTGATTTTGGACTTCTAGAGACAATACATTTCTGTTGTGTTAAATCATCCTGTTTTTGGTACTTTGTTATGGCTAAATTCAAATATCAATTCTTGAAACTAGATAAAAGCAATTATTTTCTTAGCCCTTAGAAATAATATTTTATAATTTGTAGTGAGTAATTACTAAGTAGCTACTCATTGCCTATAATTTCCCTGAATAAAAAGGAATAGGGTATAATGGACAGAGTGCTCATGCAAGAATCAAGAAACTGAGTCTATGGAATTTACTCTGTTCATTACTTGTGGAAAGACCTTTCTTCTCTCTGGACTGCTGTTTCTCCATTCTCCAAATAAGGACAATATTTCTCTGTGTACTTTAAATAAGTCAATTTGAATATTAAACAAGGCTGTATTTGCCAATTATTCGAAAATTAAAAGCACATGCCAGCTTAAGGAAACACCTTTATATATGCTTCCACTCTGCATAAGCATGTTATTGTTCAGATATTGTGCTATTTAATTATTCTTGCTTCAGGGTTAAATTCATTAACATGAGTCAAAACAGATTTAGTACCATTTATGATCTTTTGTACTCCATTAATTGTGAATCCTGCTGATTATTTATATTTCTTTAACTTTCTACTGCTAAGACATTTCTTTCTCAAAAATGTAAAAAAAAATCTCAGATCTTGCTATATGAAACTCAGAATTTTCTCCTTAACTCTGAACCTCAAAATGTGTATATTTCATAGATTTCTCAGTAAAACATGTCCAAATTAAAATTTATAAATTTTTCTTTCAAATATTCTCTACCCCTCTAAGTTCAGAAGATGCCTCAACTATCTACCAGATTCTTAGAAACCTGGCTTTCAATTCTGAACTCTTTTCACTTGTTACTCAAATCTATTCGCTTCCCCAGTATCTAGCCCTATGAATCCCCACAATATTGCTCCAATCCATCTGCTTATCTTATCTCTCCTGTCATAATTTTAATTTTGAGCTCATCATATCTTGACAAGTTTCTCTTACAACATCTGATAACATTTCTAATCCATCCTCCACATTGACACCAGAGCTCTTTTAAATTGCCAGTTTGGCTATATTGACACTTCTTGTTCTTTCAGCTTTATTTCTGGTTTCAGGCACAGTAATGAGCAGTTGCATGTAGACTCCTCCTGCCTGCTCTGTGGCACTAGTAGTGCCTCTACATTTGTGCTTTCTAAAAGTCACTTATTTTCTGGTATAGAAAAAAAAAAAATTAACTACCCTTTTGGGGATGTCTGCTAGGCACCTCTATGTGTACAACCAAAAAATTAAGAAGATATTAATGCAAACTGGGCATCCTCAGTCAATGAGGGAGCAAGTAGATAAAGAGCTGCTGATAAAGATAGATAAATTCACCTTTAAACATACACACACACACACACACACACACACACACATGTGCATACACAATAATTCCTCAGGTAAGCCAACAAGAGTAGACTATTCAGTTTTCAAATAATATGTCATCTTGCATAAGGCTCTGTGGTGCTGGAGCAATGTTCCTCGCAGTGATATTCTCCATTGTTTTTCTATCTATACTCATCATTCAGTGAATGCTCTGTTTTGGAGGATGAACCAAACTCTCCATTTTTCTCTACCTTCTAATACCTGAAGTATGACTATAAATAAGGGTGATTTTTAAATATTATATATTTTTATATTTTATATATATTGTTTTTATATTTTAAAATATTTATACTTTCCATCAATCATTATTTTCCTATTCTCACTGGATGTTCTCTTATCTCAAAAACCTGTACTCCTCAATTGGTTTCAGTAAATTTTGTTTAGAAACAAAAGTCTAGAAGGCCCAGCACAAATCTTTCATAAGGCAAGCAGAGCAGTACCCTCAAGAAAAGAAATAGCAGAAATGTAGGGAGGAATCATAAATGAATATCTCAAAAGTTATCTTGCCATAAAAATATTCTCTTAGAAAGGGAATATTTCAATTCCCTTTTCTCTATTGAGTTATTTGCTATTTGAAAAATTCAACTTAGAGATGCAGAGTATGGTATGGAAGGCAGATATCGTTAGGAAGATGAATGAGTATAATCTTTTCTCTCTCCACTTCAGATCATTTGAAAACAAAAAGAGATGCATCAGTTTAGAAGTATAAGCCAAACATGACCTCTGAAATTCACTTCTTTGCATAGGAGAATTGTCTACAAAGTCAAATACTAGTTAGGTTTAGAATCATAAGATTAAACTTAGAATACCTTAAAGTGAGTTTTAGCATTTGCTTTTGGCATTTAACTTATTTCCTTAATTCAAATCCAACAACATATTCAGCACATTGAACTAATTGGTTTTCCCCCAATACACCTATATAATTCTTCTGTATAGTTTCTCATTAACTTTCAAAATAGAAATCTGATTTGTAGGTTAAATGAATTCAATTCTGATTTTATTATTATCGTTTGTCTGTTTTATGGTACACACTATATAAAAATAGCACATCCTTCCATATGTCTGGAAGTGTTTTTCTCTCTAATCAAAGATGTTTATAAGAGTGGCAGTGGAGTATATACAGTCCTTCAAAATGATTGTACCATTCTTCACTGAAATAAAAACTATCTCTGTGCCAATCTTCTTTGGTCTAAAAGACAAAAATTTTTAATGCTCTTTTCTTTTAAACCCATTATGCTTTAAAGATTACAGTTGACCCTCGAACAACACAGGGCAAGGGTGGGTTTAGGGGTACCAACCCAGTAAAAAATCCATCTATAACTTTATAGTCAGCCCTCAGAATCTGAGGTTCTGCATGCTCAGATTCAACCAACCATGTATTACATCATACTGTAGTACTTGTTTACTGAAAAAAAAAAAAAAATTCCGTGTATAACCACCTGGTTAAAACCCACAAGTCAACTGTCTTCAAAATTCATGAGGTGAAAGGCATAAGGGTTGCTGCCTTCTTTAGGTTTAATATTTCACACCCACTCAGGTTTTCCTCAAAAGACCACTCACTGCCCATATTGTAAAGATATGTTTTACTGTCTCATGTAAATAATTGAAAAATCTATACACCTTATTTAAATTTGGGGTATATGAAAATTACACTAAAAGCTTGCCCCACCACTCTCTTATTTAACATTTATTGAATATCCTGTTATTTTCAAAATACTGAGGTGTATTATTTTGGAGAAACAATGATAAATCAGACACCGGACCATTAAAGTGGTGCAGATAAAATAATTTAGATGTTTATAGGGCTAACATGTGTGAAACAGAGAAATCTAGTTTTGAAGTTGATCATTTGGAGGTGAGAAACAGAAGAACCTTTTACATGTAGGGGAACCTACAGAGCCAAGGCCAAGAAGATAGAAAGAACCATATATGAAACAGTATATTTTGGACAAGTGGAGGCTTTCTAGAGAGGGGTAGTGAAATATGACATTTAAAAAGAATATTAGGCTCAGACCATGGAATTATCCGAGGCCAGTTTTAACAAAATAGTTACATGATCAGAATTAATAGGACTAACCTTAAGATGAATTAAGATAAGGAGATTCCATGAGATGAATAAACTAGTCATTTGTCCAACATTCATTTAATACAAACTATCTACAAAGTACTTCTAAGCACCACAGAATTAAGATAATAGAAAAAAATATAGGGCTTCCCTGGTGGCGCAGTGGTTGAGAGTCCGCCTGCCGATGCAGGGGACACGGGTTCCTGCCCCAGTCCGAGAAGATTCCACATACCGCGGAGCGGCTGGCCCCGTGAGCCATGGCCGCTGAGCCTATGCGTCCAGAGCCTGTGCTCCGCAACGGGAGAGGCCACAGCAGTGAGAGGCCCGCGTACCGCAAAAAACAAAACAAAATAAACAAACAAACAAAATATATATATATATCCTTGCTTCAAAACTTGCAAACCGTTGGGGAGAAAAGTTAACCATTAAAAATAAAACCATATGGGAATAAATAAAATTTAGAAGTACTAAACGTTTGCTTTGGCTCTAGTGATTAATAAAATCAAAGTGTAGTTTTATGATAAAGAGCATGAATCCTGGAGTCAGGCAACCTGGTTGTGAAATGGCCCTACCATCTCCTAGCTGTGTGACTTTAGGCCATTTACTCTCTCTGTGACTAAGTATTTCATCTATTAAATGGGGAGAAGAGTAGCTAAAACCTATTTCATTAGTTAGATATGAGAATTAATGAGATAAATATATAAAACATTTAGTAAATCATCTGGCATATTTTAAACACTCAAGACATGGTGGCAGAGAAGAAATCAGAGTTGACTTTCATGGTAACACCTGAGACTGGGAATGCTGAGGAAGAATAGTTAACTCATAATTATTTCAGTGTAGGATACAGCTCTAGGAAGACTTTAAGAAGACATAGTATCTGTAACTTACATGAGTCAATCTAATACATATAGACAAAGAAGAGAATGAGAATCCAGGCTAGGTTATATCAGAGTCTTACTTAATTCTGCAAGGTACAAGACACTATTGCATTTGTTGAAAATGTGGAATGCCAAGATTTCACTTATATTTGGAAAGAGATCCTCTGTGATGGATAATTTAAATAAATGATAGAGGAGCCATTAATTAAGTCAATAGGGTTGAAACTGAAAGATTTAGGTAGGGATAGTGGAAATATGAAATAGGACAGTTTTCATGGGGTAGAAAATGTAGCTTAGACCGTGAGGATCTTCTAGAGCTAGAATCTTCAGTACATGATAATTGATTAATTGTGAAAACTGATACAAAGAAGGAGGAGTAAGGAATAACTCCAAAGTTTTCAGCCAGTTGGTATGGATGAATTGAAACACAAAAGATGTAGGATATACATGTGGCACAGAATATTGAGGAAGAAAGATGAGCCTTTTAGGGTTGAACATACGAACAATAAAGCTCTGCCAGAGCATAAAGGTGCATTGCCTGATGGAAGAGGAGGAATATATATATATATATATATATATATATTCCTCCTCTTCCATCAGGCAATGCACCTTTATGCTCTGGCAGAGCTTTATTGTTCGTATTATATATAGACATTTTGTTAGTAATCCAAAGAAAGCCAATAGCCTAAGCCAAGATATTTGCTGATATTTCTAAGGTAAATTCCATAGATAAGGGACCACCCTCAAATTAATGGTTTGAATATTTCTGTTAAAATATGTGTTAAACTTTTTTCTTTTCCTTTTGTTTTGTTTGTTTGTTTGTTTGTTTTTGGAGTACGCAGGCCTCTCACTGTTGTGGCCTCTCCCGTTGCGGAGCACAGGCTCTGGACGCACAGGCTCAGCGGCCATGGCTCACGGGCCCAGCCACTCCGTGGCATGTGGGATCCTCCCGGACCGGGGCACGAACCCGTGTCCCCTGCATCGGCAGGCGGACTCTCAACCACTGCGCCATCAGGGAAGCTCTCTTCCTTTTGTTTTATAAAGAGTATTTTGTTTCATTGGAACTAATTTGACCTTCATTTTTGAAGAGTTTAGAAGTAATACATAGTAGCAATACTCTGATGGAAATACTATAAAAATATAACATATAATTACCTAAAATTCCAACCTACATAAACTGTTTAATACTTTGGTTTATATTCTTCCAGATTTTTTCCTTTGCAAAGAAACATAGTTTTAGAAAATACATTTTCACATCCTTGGTATTTTCAATAATCTTCAGATCATCCTGGGATGGGTTCTTTGTCTCAAGTCTCTACCAAAATAAATTTTCCCACTCCTTATTTACCTTGAATTTGCTTGTTTTAAAGATGAAATTATAAAACATAATCCATATAAGATATGACAACAAAGCTTGTTTCTCCAGTGGTTCTAGAGGCCATCTTGTAATCTTCTTTTTAACATCTTTATTGGAGTATAATTGCTTTACAATGGTGTGTTAGTTTCTGCTTTACAACAAAATGAATCAGTTATATATATATATACATATGTTCCCATATCTCTTCCCTCTTGCGTCTCCCTCCCTCCCACCCTCCCTATCCCACCCCTCCAGGCGGTCACAAAGCACCGAGCTGATCTCCCTGTGCTATGCAGCTGCTTCCCACTAGCTATCTACCTTATGTTTGGTAGTGTATATATGTCCATGCCTCTCTCGTGCTTTGTCACAGCTTACCCTTCTCCCTCCCCGTATCCTCAAGGTGATAGAAGTTGGCCCTTGGACAAAGACACTTGTGAAAAAAGAAAGAAAAAAAGAACCAGGAAACTCATAAAGGAAAAGAACAACCCTGAAGCTACCCCGTCTAAAGTCTCGCTACTTTTAGATTCCCCATTAAGTTGATATAATAAATTTCTTTATTGTTTAATATTATTTTGAATTGGAGTTTCTGTTACTTGCAGCCAGATCTGTCCTATGTACAAATAGAAGTCAGTGGATTTAACATATCATTAGATATTTTGGTACATATGTCTATTCATGACTCTTTATTAGCTTAATCTAGTTTGTATAAAATGTGCTCTATAATTCCTATGTTTGTATAACCAAGAATTTCTCAACCCCAGTGAAATTGATATTTATGTGAATTATAAATATCAATAATTGTCTGTGTTTACACACACACACACACACACACACACACACACACACACACACACACACTTACCCCTGGACCTGACAACAGTGAAAAATGTCTGCATACTGTCAAATGTCCCTTGGGTGGAGGGGGGTGCAAAATCACCCTAGTGGAAAACCACTGGTATAACCATATATTAGTTCTGATATTGATAAGATTATAAATCCAATTCAATACCAATTTACTGAGCTTTTACTACATGCCTTCCCTGAATCTAGAGGCTACTCTTATATAAGTAAGACATGGTCCTTGGCCTCAAGGATCTACCTATCCAGACATACAATTATTCATTGTATCTTTACAATAATTGGCTTCAAGCTTCTGCCAAATATTTACAAACCTGAAAAGTGTTGCTCTCATTCTACCAAGAAGAAAAAACTGGATTAAGTACACAATTATATTTTTCTTAAATTCAACAGAATCTAAGGTCACAGAGAAAACTAGCCTGAAACACAAGGAAAGATGGGGCAAGGGCATTAGTTCACCTGTGGCAAGGGGGATAGACAAAGATTGCGTACATGCAGGTAAGAAGAATCCCACTACAATTTTAACATATTGCTAAAGTCTGAGTGACGGTTAGCATGTCAACATAGAATACTGAGAGCAGCATATAAACTTGCAAGCTCCACTTTACAATCTCCCTGGGTTGTACATGAGCAATATTGGGGGCAGGATAAAAAGCGGAGAAATCCTTCCTTAGTAGTTCAGGCTTGGAGAAAGGAAGCTGCCATAGCTACTGGAACGCACAAAGATCCACCCAGTCCATTCTTCCCTAAAGACTGAAGCTACTAGGGAATGAGCTCAGACAAATAGAATTCTCCTCTCACTGGAGAAAAGGAAGAATAAACCAAGAAAACCTGAAACCTGAGAACCAGGGATGCAGGACCTACCTAAAAATAAGGCTGAACCAGGAAAAGAGATAACCCTCCCTGTCTCCCATCATTACATGAGTGAAGGAAAGCAGCAATAAACAAGTACCTACCAGGGATCATGGAGAGATCTTCTCTGAGATGCAGGAACAGAGGGAAGGCCTAAAACTGAGGGTAGAGCTGGTACATTGAGGAGAAGCCACGGACAAACCAATGAAAAGTCTAAGCACAAGATAATACCAGAGAAATTTGAAGCTGGTGGTGCACTAAAAGTATCTATAGCAAAAGTAATACCCAAATTGTGCACGGTTCCAGACAACATTGATTCATCTCCCCAACTAAAGGCCTAGTAGAAAAAAAAGAGGCATGCCCATTTCCAGTCACAAATACTCTTTCCCTCAGTCTCTGTTGTTCTACACACTATGTCTGACATGCAATTAAAATTTATGAGATATACAAAAGAGTAAGGTCATAAAAAAATAAAAACAAGAAACAAAGCATTCAACAGAAGATTCAGAGATGATTTAGACGTTGAAATTATAAATTAAGGAATTAAAAAAAAACCTCTCAAATTAGTATGTTTATAGAAAAGGTGGATGAAATGCATGAAGAGATAGGGAATTGCAGCAGACAGAAAAAAACAGGAATGAATCAAGTACTAGAGTTAAAGTAAAAACACAGTAAGAGATATGAAGTATGATGTTGATGGACTCATCATTAGAATCAACATAGCTAAGAAAAGAACAAATGAAATTTTAAGTAGGTCAATAATAATTACACAACTTGAAACAGAAAGAGAAGAGAAAAAAAAAAAACTAGAGCAGAACATCATGAGATGTAGAATAATATAAAATGTGAACATATGCTTAATTGGAATCACAGAATAATAGAGACATAAGAGGACAAAAGAAAGATGTGAAAAGATTATGGCTAAGGATTTCCATAAATGTTGAACTGATATTAAACAAAAATTCAAGCTCAGAGAATTTCAAACAGTGAAAACCAAAATCAAAACTAAACAAACAGAAAAAAAAAAAAAAAAACCCACATGTAGAACAGCATATTCAAACTGACAAAGTAGTAGTGAGATTTAATTGAAAACACTTAGTACAACACAGAGATGAAGAGAAAAAACATGAAGACCAACAGATGAAAAATAGCTACAATAGATATACAAGAAAAAGAATATACAGCATATTACTTGGCAAAAGCTATGCAAGACAGAAGACAACTTTTTGTAGTTTTTGTTGTTGTTACTATTGTTTGTTTTCTTTAAAAAAATTTTTTTTTTCCAAAGTCAACTCCAGCACCACCTTTGGCTGAAGCATGGTGGTCATGGGCTCCAACCTGCCTACTGCCCAGTGGAGAGAACTCCTCTGCCCACAGCACCAGGACCCTGGTGTGTGGGCTTCTGCTTCTTCTTCATGAACCTCTGCAGCCCCCTGTCAGGCTTGTGCATGCCTGGGATGGGCTTCTTTGTTTTTAATGAATTTACACATGCCCTTACCATATGGCCTGTGAAAAGTTGCCAGAATTTTGGCTCTATGACCTTTGTCCCATGGTGTTACACTCCTGAATGTTACCTTACAAGACGTAAGGAACTTTGCAGATATAATTAAGGTTACTTATCACTTAATTTTAAAGTAGGGAGATTACTTTGGATTGTCCAGCTAGCTAATGTTATTAAACATGAGCTCTTAAAAGCTGAACTTTCTCCTGGCTGAGGGCAGAAGAGGAAGTTAGAGATATCCAAAGCATGAGAAGGACCCAAAGTACCTTTGCTTGTTTGAAAATGGAGAGGGCCACATGAAAAACATGAAAACAAACTAATTTTCCCAACATCCTGGAAGTACTTGGAAGCAGATTCTTTCAGTCTATAAGCAATGCGGACCTGCTGACACATTGATTGCAGACTTGAGAGACCCTATATACCAATAACACAACATTTCATATCTGTCTTCAACACTAGAAATCTCTCTCAATCTAATACCATATGGTTCTGGCTTTTAGATCCCAATGCCATGATTTATAATAAAAATTATAATTAAAATATAAGATTATCAAATATTATCCCTTCTTATCCTCTCCTTCTATATAGTCTTTCATCGTCTCAGAGAAAAGAATGAATTTTGGGGGCCTTTATTTCCACTTTCTAAATTCATATACATTGCTATCTAATATCTTATATTCTGCTAGATTATTGTAAATTAATTATTAGATGATTTAGTGTATTCTCAGGGTTTGAGTTGATTGTTCTATGATTACCCATGCTATTCCTTTCCTCTTTTGTTTTTTTATAGCTACATGAATTATATTACCTGGACCATTTTTCAGAGCGTTTTCTTTTTCAGTGTTTTCCAAAAAATAATATGACTTCACTAAGATAACGTCTGGTAAAATAATTTGACAAATCTAACATCCTTTCATTTCAAAAATTCTCAGAAAATTAGGAATAGAAGAGAATTTCCTCAACATGAAAATGGGTATTTATTAAAAATCCACAACTAACAACATACTCAATGGTGACAGACTAAAAACTTCCCCCTAGTATCAGGAACAAAACAAGGATGCTGATTTTCAACATTTCACTGGAAGGTCTAGTTAGAGCAATTAGGCAAGAAAAAGAAATAAAAGATATCCATGTTAGAATGGAAGAAGTAAACTTATCTCTAGTTGCAGATGACATGATCCTATATATAGAAATCCCCAAAGAATAAATAAACACACATACACATGATACACACACACACTCACACAAACTCTGGAACTAATAAATTCAGTAAAGGTTCAGGTTATAAGATCAAAACAAAAACTCCAGTTGTATTATATATAATTAACAATTCAAAAAGGAATTAATAATCTGAAAAGGAAATTAAGGAAACAATTTCATTTACAATAGCATCCAAAAGAATAAAATACTTAGGAATAAATTTACTCACCTAAACTAAAGAGTTGTACACTGAGATTTATAAACTACTGGCAAAAGAAGTTAAAGAAGACCTAAATAAATGAAAATATATCTCATGTTCATAGATTGTAAGACTTAATGTTGTTAAGATGTCAGTACCACCCAAAGAGATGTACAGATTCAATGTAATTCCTATCATGATACCAACAGTCTTTTTCTCAGAAATGGAAAATCCAAACCTCAGACTCAGATGTAATTCAAAGGCTCCTGAATAATAAAAAGAAGTATGGAAAAAGAAGGAAGTTGAAGAAGTTAAACTTCCAGTTTTCAAAATTTACTATGAAACTCAGTAATCAAAGCAATGTAGTCTGAGCATAAGGATAAACATAGAACAATGAAATAGAATTGAGAGTCCAGAAATAAACCTATACCTCTATGGTCAGTTAATTTTCAATAACCAAGACCATTCAGTAGGGCAAAGTATAATCTTTGTCAACAAATGGTACTTTGAAAAATAGATTTCAACTTCCAAAAAAGAAGTTGCAGCCATACCTCATACTATATACAAAAATTAACCCAAAATGGATCAACAGCATACATATAAGTGTGAAAACCTTAAAATTCTTAGAAGAAAACACAGGGGTAAATTTTCATGACTTTGGATTTGGCAGTGGATTCTTAGATATGACACAAAAGCATAAGCAAAAAAGAAAAAAAATGGATAAATTAGATTTCATCAAAATTAAAAACTTTTGTGCACCAAAAGACATTATCAAAAGAGTAAAATGGCCACCTACAGAATAAGAGAAAATATCTTCAAAACATATATCTAATAACTCCTAGGTCCCAGAACATATAAAGAACTCTAACAGCTCAACAACATAAAGAGAAACCACACAATTAAAAAATGTGCAAAGGACTTGAATAGTCATTTCTATAAAGAAATTACATAGATCGACCTTTAAGTTGGCAAAGGAGTAAGACATGGGATCACCTTCCTCCTCACAAATACATCAAAAATACATTTACATGTGGAACAACTACAGAACACCTACTGAACACTGGCAGAAGACGTCAGATTTCCCAAAAGGCAAAAAACTCCCCAAGTATGGGGTAGGGGAAAAGAAAAAAAGAAAAACAGAGACAAAAGAATAGAGATGGGACCTGCACCTCGGGGAGGGAGCTGTGAAGGAGGAAAAGTTTCCACACACTAGGAATCACCTTCTCTGTCAGAGATGGGAGGTGGGCGGAGGCGGGAAGCTTCAGAGCCACAGAAGAGAGCACAGCAACAGGGGTGGGGAGGGCAAAGCAGAGAGATTCCTGCACAGAGGATTGGTGCCGACAATCACTCACCAGCCTGAGAGGCTTCTCTGCTCACCCACCAGGGCAGGTGCGGGCTGGGAGCTGAGGCTTGGGCTTCTGAGTTCAGATTCCAGGGAGAGGACTGGGGTTGGCTGCATGAACACAGCCTGAAAGGGGCAAGTGCACCACAGCTAAACGGGAGGGAGTCCGTGAAAATGTCTGGACCCGCCTAAGAGGCAAGAGAAAATTGTTTTGGGGAGCATGAGGATAGGAGATTCAGAACACTGCCTAAAGGAGCTTCAGAGATGGGCGTGAGCTGCAGCTATCAGCGCAGAAACCAGAGATAAGCTAAGCATTCCATGAAACGCTAAGGCTGCTGCTGAAGCCACCAAGAAGCCTGTGTGCAAGCACAGGTCACTAACCACACACCTTGGGGAGCCTGTGCAGCCCGCCACAGGAAGGGTCCTTTGATCCAGGGACAAATTCCCCAGGAGAAAAAAAAGTGTGCCTCAGACTGTTGCAAAGTCATACTGGCCTCTGCTGCCACAGGTTTGCCCCGCCTTCTGTACCCCTCCCTCCTCCAAGCCTGAGTGAGCCAGAGACCCCTAATCAGCTGCTTCTTTAACCCTGTCCTGTCTGGGGAGAGAACAGATGCCAGAGGGCGACCTAAATGCAGAGGTGGGGCCAAATCCAAGGCTGAAGCCCAGGAGCTGTGTGAACAAAGAAGAGAAAGGGAAATTTCTCCCAGCAGCCTCAGGAGCAGCGGATTAAATCTCCACACTCAACTTGATGTACCCTGCATCTGTGGAATACCTGAATAGAAAATGAATCATCCCAAATTGAGGTGGTGGACTTTGGGAGCAACTGTAGACTTGGAGTTTGCTGTATGCAACTGACTAGTTTCTGATTTTTATATTTATCTTAGTATAGTTTTAGCACTTGTTACCATGGTGTATTTGTTTATTGGTTTGGTTGTTCTCTCCTTTTTTTTTATTACTTAAAATTATTTTTTTATTTTAATAACTTTATTTAATAAAGTTATTTATTTTTTTTCCTTTTTTTTTCCTCCCTTTTCTTCTAATGTATGTGGCTGACAGGGTCTTGGTGCTTCAGCTGGGTATCACGCCTGAGCCTCTGAGATAGGAGAACTGAGTTCAGGACACTGGACCACCAGAGACCTCCCAGCTCCATGTAATATCAATCAGCAAGAGCTCTCCAAGAAATCTCCATCTCAAAATTAAGACCCAGCTCCACCCAATGACCAGCAAACTCCACTGCTGGACACCCCATGCCAAACGACTACAAAGACAGGAACACATCCCCACCATTAGCAGAGGGGCTGCCTAAAATCAGAATAAGTTCACAGACACCCCAAAACACACCACCAGATGCGTTCCTGCCCACCAGAAAGACAACATCCAGCATCATCCACCAGAAAACCAGCAGAGTCTCCTCCACCAGGAAGCCTACACAAGCCAGTGAACCAAACTTACCCACTGGGGGCAGACACCAAAACCAACAGGAACTATGAACATGCAGCCTGTGAAAAGGAGACCCTAAACACAGTAAGTTAAGCAAAATTAGAAGACAGAGAAATATGCAGCAGATGAAGGAGCAAAGTGAACACCCAGCAGACCAAACAAATGAAGAGGAAATAGGCAGTCTGACTGAAAAAGAATTCATAGTAATGACAGTAAAGATCATCTGGAATCTTGAAAATAGAATGAAGAAAATACAAGAAACGTTTAACAAGGAGCTAGAAGAACTAAAGAGCAAACAAACAATCATGAACAGCACAATAAATGAAATTAAAAATTCTCTAGAAGGGATCAATAGCAGAATAACTGAGGCAGAAGAATGGATAAGTGACCTGGAAGATAAAATAGTGGAAAAAACTACCACAGAGTAGAATAAAGAAAAAGAATGAAAAAAATTGAGAACAGTCTCAGAGACCTCTGGGACAACACTAAACACACCAACATTCGAATTATAGGGGTCCCAGAGGAAGAGGAGAAAAAGTAAGGGACTGAGAAAATATTTGAAGAGATTATAGTTGAAAAATTCCTAATATGGGAAAGAAAATAATCAAGTCCAGAAAGCTCAGAGAGTCCAATACAGGATAAATCCAAGGAGAAACATGGCAAGACACCTGTTATTCAAACTATCAAAAATAAAATACAGAGAAAGAATATTAAAAGCAACAATGGAAAAGCAACAAATAACATACAAGGGAATCCCATTAGGTCAAGAGCTGATCTTTCAGCAGAAACCCTGTAAGCCAGAAAGGTGTGGCAGGACATATTTAAAGTGATGAAAGGGAAGAAACTACAACCAAGATTACTCTACCCAGCAAGGATCTCATTAAGATTTGATGGAGAAATTAAAACCTTTACAGACAAGCAAAAGTTAAGAGAAGTCAGCATCACCAAACCAGCTTTACAAAAAATATAAAGGAACTGCTCTAGGCAGGAAACACAAGAGAAGGAAAAGACCAACAATAACAAACCCAAAACATTGAAGAAAATGGTAATAGGAACATACATATCAATAATTACCTTAGAGGTAAATGCTCCAAAAAAGCCATAAACTGGCTGAATGGATATAAAACCGATATATATGCTGACTACAAGAGACCCCGTTCAGACATAGGGACACATACAGACCAAAAGTGAGGGGATGGAAAAAGTTATTCCAAGCAAATGGAAATCAAAAGAAATGTGGAGTAGCAATTCTTATATCAGACAAAATAGACTTTAAAATAAAGACTATTAGACAAAGAAGGACACTACATAATGATCAAGGGGTCAATCCAAGAAGAAGATATAACAATTGTAAATACTTATGCACCCAATATAGGAGCACTTCAGTATATAAGACAAATGATAACAGCCATAAAAGGGGAAATCGACATTAACACAATCATAGTAGGGGACTTTAACACCCCACTTTCACCAATGGACAGATCATCCAAAATGAAAATAAACAAGGAAAAACAAGCTTTAAATGATACATTAAACAAGATGGACTTAATTGATATTTATAGGACATTCCATCCAAAAACAACAGAATACACATTCTTCTCAAGTGCTCATGGAACATTCTCTAGGATAAGTCATATCTTGGGTCACAAATCAAGCCTTGGTAAATTTAAGAAAATTGAAATCATATCAAGTTTCCTTTCCGACCACAACGCTATGAGAATAGATATCAATTACAGGAAAAAGTCTTTAAAAAAAAAAAAAAAACACATGGAGGATAAAATGTATGCTACTAAATAACCAAGAGATCACTGAAGAAATCAGATAGGAAATCAAAAATTACCTACAAACAAATGACAATGAAAACACGATAACCCAAAACCTATGGGATGCAGCAAAAGCAGTTCTAAGAGGGAAGTTTATAACAACACAATCCTACATCAAGAAACAAGAAAAATCTCAAATAAACAAACTAACCTTACACCTAAAGCAATTAAAGAAAGAAGAACAAAAAAACCCCAAAGTTAGCAGAAGGAAAGAAATCATAAAGATCAGATCAGAAATAAATGAAAGAGAAAGGAAGGAAATGTTAGCAAAGATGAATAGAACTAAAAGCTTGTTCTTTGAAGAGAGAAACAAAATTGATAAACCATTAGCCAGACTCATCAAGAGAAAAAGGGAGAAGACTCCAATCAACAGAATTAGAAATGAAAAAGGAGACGTAACAACTGATACTGCAGAAATACAAAGGATGATGAGAGATTACTACAAGCCACTATATGCCAATAAAATGGACAACCTGGAAGAAATGGACAAATACTTTGAAAAGCACAACCTTCCAAGACTGAACCAGGAAGAAATAGAAAATATAAACAGACTAATCACAAGTACTGTAATTGAAACTGTGATTAAAAATCTTCCAACAAACAAACGCCAGGACCAGATGGCTTCACAGGCAAATTCTATCAAACATTTAGAGAAGAGCTAACATCTATCCTTCTCAAACTCTTCCAAAATATAGCAAGGGACGAACATTCCCAAACAATATCTATGAGGCCAACATCACCCTGATACCAAAACCAGACAAAGATGTCGCAAAATAAGAAAGGTAAGGCCAATATCTCTTATGAATATAGATGCAAAAATCCTCAACACAATACTAGAAACAGAATCCAACAGCACATTAAAAGGATCATACACCATGATCAAATGTGGTTGTCGCAGGAATGTAAGGATTCTTCAATGTACGCAAATCAATCAATGTGATACACCATATTAAAAAGTTGAAGTGTAAAAACCATATGACAATCTCAAGAGATGGAGAAAAAGCTTTCAGCAAAATTCAACACCGATTTATGATGAAAACCCTCCAGAAAGTAGGCATAGAGGGAACTTTCCTCAACATAATAAAGGCCATATATAACAAACCCACAGCCAACATCATCCTCAATGTTGAAAAACTGAAACTATTTCCGCTAAGATCAGGAACAAGACAGGGTTGCCCACTCTCACCACTATTAATTCAACATAGTTTTAGCCACAGCAATCAGAGAAGAAAAAGAAATAACAGGAATCCAAATCGGAAAAGAAGAAGTAAAGCTGTCGCTGTTTGCAGATGACATGATACTATACATAGATAATCCTAAAGATGCTACCAGAAAACTACTAGAGCTAATCAATGAATTGGTAGAGTAGCAGGATACAAAATTAATGCACAGAAATCTCTTACATTCCTATACACTAATAATGAAAAATCTGAAAGAGAAATTAAGGAAACACTCCCATTTACCACTGCAACAAAAAGAATAAACTTCCTAGGAATAAACCTACTTAAGGAGAAAAAAGACCTGTATGCAGAACACTATAAGACACTGATGAAATAAATTAAAGATGATACAAACAGGGTGAGAGATATATACCATGTTCTTGGATTGGAAGAACAAACATTGTGAAAATGACTATACTCCCCAAAGCAATCTACAGATCCAGTGCAATCCCTATCAAACTACCAATGTCATTTTTCACAGAACTAGGACACGAAATTGCACAATTTGTATGGATACAAAAAAGACCCCAATTAGCCAAAACAATCTTGAGAAAGAAAAACGGAGCTGGAGGAATCAGGCTCCCTGACTTCAGACTATACTGCAAAGCTACAGTAATCAAGACAGTATGGTACTGGCACAAAACAGAAATACAGATCAATGGAACAGGATAGAAAGTGCAGAGATAAGCCCACACATACATGGTCACCTTATCTTTGATAAAGTAGGCAAGATATACAATGGAGAAAAGACAGCTTCTTCAATAAGTTGTGCTGGTAAAACTGGACAGCTACATGTAAAAGAATGAAAGTATAACACTCCCTGACACTGTGTACAAAAGTAAACTCAAAATGGATTAAAGATCTAAATAGAAGGCCAGATGCTATAAAACTCTTATAGGAAAACATAAGCAAAAAACTCTATGACATAAATCACTGCAAGATCCTTTTTGCCCCACCTCCTAGAGAAATGGAATTAAAAACATATAAACAAATGGGACCTAATGAAACTTAAAAGCCTTTACAAAGCAAAGGAAACCATAAACAAGATGAAAAGACAACCCTAAGAATGGGAGAAAATATTTGCAAATGAAACAGCTGACAAAGGATAAATCTCCAAATATACAGGCAGCTCATACAGCTCAATATCAAAAAAGAAACCAACCTAATCCAAAAATTGGCAGAAATCCTAAATAGACATTTCTCCAAAGAAGATATGCAATTGCTAACAAACACAAGAAAGGATGCTCAACATCACTGATCATTAAGAGAAATGCAAATCAAAACTACAATGGTGTATCAACTCACAATAGTCAGAATGGTCATCATCAAAAAATCTACAAACAATAAATGCTGGAGAGGGTGTGGAGAAAAGGCAACCCTCTTGCATTGTGGGTGGGAATGTAAATGGATACAGCCACTATGGGGAACAGCATGCAGGTTCCTTAAAAAACTAGAAATAGTACTACCATAAGACCCAGAAATCTCACTACTGTGCATATACCCTGAGAGAACCATAATTCAAAAATAGTCATGTACCACAATGTTCACTGCAGTACTATTTGCAATAGCCAGGACACGGAAGCAACCTAAGTGTCCATCCACAGATGAATGGATAAAGAAGATGTGGCACATATATACAATGGAATATTACTCAGTCATAAAAAAATGGAATTGAGTTTTTTGTAGTGAGGTGGACGGACCTAGATTCTCTCATACAGAGTGAAGGAAGTCAGAACGAGAAAAACAAATACCGTATGTTAACACATATATAGGGAATATATATATATTTAAAAAAGAAAGGTTCTGATGAACCTAGGAGTAGGACAGGGATAAAGACATAGATGTAGAGGACAGACTTGAGGACATGGGGAAGGGGAAGTTTAAGCTGGGATGAAGTGAGAGAGTAGCATTGACAGATATACACTACCAAACTTAAAATATATAGCTAGTGGGAAGCAGCTGCATAACACAGGGAGATCAGCTCTGTGCTTTGTGAACACTTAGTGGAGTGGTATAGGGAGGGTGAGAGGGAGGTGCAAGAGGAAGCGGATATGGGGATATATGTATACATATAGCTGATTCACTTTGTTATACAGCAGAAACTAATGCTACATTGTAAAGCAATTATACTCCAATAAAGACATTTAAAAAAAAGCTATACAAATAGACATCAAGCACTTGAAAAGGTGTGCAAAATCATTAGAGAAATACAAATCAAAACCACAATGAAATATAAGTTAAAATCAACCAGGATAGCAATAATTAAAACTAACTCATGCACAAGTGTTGACAAGGTTGTGGAGAAATTGGAACACTTGTACAGTGCTGGTGGGAATGTAAAATGGTAAGCCACTATGGAAAACAATTTGATGATTCCACAAATATTTAAATATAGAAATATCATATGGTCCTGCAATTCCACTTCTAGGGATATATCCCAAAGAAGCAAAAACAGGTACTTAAATATGCACATGTTCACACAGTTCGCTGCAGCACTAGTCACAATAGCCAAAAGGTGAAAATAACTAGAATGTCCATCAATGACCAATGGATAACCAAATAGTGTGTGTGTATATCTATCTATCTATATCTATATAGATATAGATATAGATAGATAGATAGATAGATAGATATACATATTGGAATATTTTTCAGTTATAAAGAGAAATAAAGTACCGATATATGAAACAGCATGGAAAAGCCTACAAAATATTATGGCAAGTGAAAGAAGCCAACTAAAAAGTCACATATGGTATGATTCCATTTATACAAAATACCTGAAATCGATGAAATTCATAGGAACAGAATGCATATTGGAGTTTTCCAGGGCCCAGGAGGGAGGAAAAGGAAGAAGAAACCACTTAATAGGTAAGGTAAGGGGCTTACTTTGGAGTGATTGAAATGTTTTGGAGCTAGATACAAATGTTGGTTATACAACATTTTGAACATATTAACTACTACCAAATTATTTACTTTAAAATGGTTTACTTTGTTATGTGAATTTCACCTCAATAAATTATTTAAAAAATAACATCTGCTACCTGCCGATGCTCATCTTCCCAAGATGCTTGTCATTGGACAAAACTAATTTGCATATACAATGATTTGTAAATTATGCAGTACTCATGAAGGTTAAGAAATTGAAACAGTGACTGAGTCTTGCCTGCTCATCTTACCCTGTGCACAGTCCACAAGATTAGTTTCCTTTCTTCCTTCTTTGGGTATGAGGTGGGGTAAGAGAGGGGGGCTGGTAATATGCTCAAAGTCTAGCTACGGAAAAGATCATGTCTCAGGTCTTGGTATCTGCAGAACGGACAATTATACAATCAGTAGAGTTGATTAAGATTTCATAATGTTTTTCTCTTACGCACTTTTTACAACTGTAGTTTCTTTCTTTAAATTGCTTGATTTTTCTCTTAAATAATCGTATGTCTTTGGACTCACTTTTAGTGGCTTAGCCTGTTACTTGTCTCTCCTAATATTTGTTTCTTTGTACTGTTTGATCCTAAATCAACTTGCCCTCATTGATAAGATAATAATCAAGAATATTGATTGTTCCTAGCTTCTTTCTTTCTTTTTTTAAAGATTATACATGTCATAGCATACTTGGAGGACCTTGAATATTATGCCATTCTAATGACTGGCTTTCTGCTCAACCAACATCTTAGTAACTCCTGTGTATAACCAACATCTTATTGTGACATAAAGCAGCTCTGATAAACTGACTGAACAAAATATTATCTGCTTTCTCCACCTCATTTAGAAATGCCAATTAAAATTCCTACCATACTACCATTTCTTACTGATTCTTCCCTATTAACTCTAATACTCTCTATCAGATTCCCTTTGATTGCTCATCTTAAATGTCTGTATGTTCACAACATAAAATAGGGTAACACCACATCTCTCTTTTCCATGCTTATCTCTTTTAAATAATCTATGCTGGTTTAAACCTTATTTTCTTGTCATAGTGGATATTCCATTAGGCTCTGACTGTGACTTAGTCATTACTGAAGTCTAAAATTAACATTCATGTCTTCTGTTGACATACATACTGAATATTAATCATTAATTCTTCTGCAGGGAGACAGGGATAGGAAAGACAATTATGCCAAGAAAAAGGAGAGAGATTAAGCCTTGAGAATACTGCCTGATATTTGAGTTGCTAGGGAAATTATTTCTGTTCCATGTCTGTGATTTCAAATGTCTTCTTTGAGCAGTTTCTAGATTTTTGATGTATTTTTCCAGAGACTTACTGAGACTTAGATGCCCTTCGTCCACCTTACTCCTAACTCTGCTTTTCTCTTGACCTATCCTTATTGACATTTCATGTTGAGTGTATTGACAGAGGTGGTAAGATTGCCTTGGCTTTGTGGTTATGCACATGTTTAACCGGTATGCACTTGTCAAGTTATTTATTCCACAGAATGTGCATTGTTTGATATACTAAGAAAATGACAAGCTAATGTTTGTAAAAGCTTACTATCCCTCTGCATTTATTCGTTATATTAAAGCATTATTGACACTTTTAAAATGTCAGGTTATTTTCTTTTTCCCTTGATATAATTTCAAGGGATATTGTGTTCAAGAAAATCAATCCTGTTAACATTCCACATATACTGAGTCTGCTGTGTAATATTTCTTTGTGCTGAACAGTTTTGCCTTGTCTAATGCAGTGACAATGAAGGTCCAGTGCATTGCCTATTGCCTTTTAAATTTTACTTTGATCAAAACATTTATAATTATTATTAATAATTTAAAATATTTTAAGATAATATTGACATCATTTTCTTTATTTTGAAAATACACTAGTTAGGTGAGGAAGAAAGTTTTTAATAGAATTTTAACTTATAGAGCATGTGGAACTTGACACTATTATAAAACCATATGTATGTTATATATATATATGTCACATATATATGTATATATGTATGTATATGTTTTTATATATGTCCTAAATAGAACACAACCTCTTTCTGAAACACATATTACTATAATGAATATAAAGTATAATACACTCAATATAGACTCAGTATTATGCTCAATACTGTGAACAAAACTACTCCAATTAAGCCAAACAAACTCTTGATAATGAGGAATTTCATTATTTCAAAAAGTCTTTGAATAAATGAGCTATATAGTAATACACAGCACTTTTTCATTTATCTATTATTAAAGTTTTCATTTACTTACCACTTTTCACCCAGATTTCTCCAAGGGGTTGAGAGAAAATTGCTAAATTTTTCTTATAAGGTACATACCAGTGTTATCTATTTTATAGATAAACTGAAGCATTCTAGCAGTCTCATGCCAAATATCAGAGAAGATATTTTTGACAGAGTTTTGGATAGAGGTCATTGGGTCTTACTCTCACAAGAGTAGCCAGGGTTTTAAATGTATATGTGAGAAGACAACTGGAGTCTTTAATTTAAAAATATGGGAATCACAAAAAATTCTCCATCTCTGTCAAAGTTGAGACTTAGAAGTATGAAGTCTTCAAGGGTTGTATTTCAGCAGAAATGTATGCCTGTCTCTATGTTGCTACAATGAAGGAACCTTAAGATATTACCTTGGCATTGGCAGAGAAAGTAATTTCCTATTGATAGTTATCTGTCTCTTTTTATTATTTTGAAGTCCTTCATTACTCAAGCTATCAAAATTTCTTCAGAAGAAGCAGTTGCTGCTTTAAATTTGTATCTTGCTGTATTACTGTGGTTTTCTTATTTGGTTATATTATTTCCCTTAAATGTGGACCATGCAATAAGAATTTCATATGTTTTGGTCTATCCAGCATATGCTTCTACCACAACTTATATTTACAATACTATGGCAATTAGAATTAGTTAAATTTTTAAGTTTTGCAACTTCACTGTTAGATTTTGAGTTTCATAAGAACAAAAAACTATGGTTATTGTTTTCATTCCTTCAGTCCCAGAAATTAGGGCAATGTTTGGCACATCTCTCATGCTCTCCTTATTTCTTGAATGAATGAATTGGGGAGTGAAAAAGTGAGGCATGAAGGAAAAAAAGTGCCAGTATCAGAACTTAAGATAAAATTATAATAATGAGTTGTTTTGTTCCAAATAGACAATACAAACCTACTAACATTATTAAGAATTTAGCAAATAGATAAATATGTAAACAGTAATAGCATTTTATACGTCAGTAATAACTAACTTAAAAAGATAGTAATCTGCACCTAAAGAATTTTCATGTAGGTTTTTAATGATCTCTGGAGTCTTTATATATTAAAACTTAAAAAAAAATGTAGATTTATCATAATAGTGCCTCTGTATATTTTATAGGTGACCCATCACTATTCTGGCTTCCCTAAACTTTTACTCTGGGTTAAAATGCTAAAATGCAATGAAATGTAAATATTTTACACTTAAAAATACAAAATGTCTTCTTGTCACTGTAAAGAATGTAATTTTGTTTGAAAAAAATACTTGTTGAGGAAGATAAATAATCTGTCAAATGACAGAAGGAAAATCCATTTACTGTTAAACATAAGAATTTTTTTAGAATCAAATTATCCTTTATGAATAATTTAAACTTAGATTCCTGGAATAGTGATATAACATATTATATTGTTGAAGTATTAAATAGTAAGTCTAAAGTTGTACTGCTATTTAATTTTTAATAGATTTGCTATTGTATAGTTTGAAATGATGAAATTGCTTTGAAAACATCAAATATGCTTTTTTCTATTCTTCTTTCAATTTTCTATTTATTTCAAAATATTTCTTAGTCACAGACAGTATAAATACCTCATATTGTGAGTTTAATCAATGGAATATTGTTATGAAAATAGAAAATTGAAGGTACTATGATTTTTACATTTGCAATACTGTAAAACAGAACAAAATAGTTTCTTCGAAAGTTGTTACATTGAAAACTAAGGTAGTTCAGAGTTGTTCACTATATTTATCTTGAATAAATAGAAATTTTCTTATCTAAAAGATTTTAATTTTGAAATAAGTATTTGAATGATTGATATATATAAATCAGTTGATGTGTTCTTCACAAAGCATAGTTTGTCTCTAAATATGTTCTAATGAATATATGAAACAATAAATTCATTGTTTACTTCCACTTTGGTGATTGTGTATATAAGAGGGAGAGAATAGAAAGAAAACATTTGCTGACTAACTCTTGAAATAGTTCTCATTAATTTAAGAAGAAAATGAAGTTAATTAGTAGGCTTTAAATGTAGATTTATTGCCTAACTTCCAATACAAGAGCAGCAAATAAGAGTATGTTTTCTTTGTGACAAGGATTATTAGCATTGTAGAAGAAAATTACTGGTCCTACACTTTTGTGAGGAGGTTTCATATTCTATTTTTCCTTTGGATGATAGATTTCAAGATAATAACATTAATATTAACACTGACAGAAAATATTGAGTGCAATTTTAGAATTATGAATTCTTTAACATGATTTCTGTATTAAGTAAAAGTATTATAAAATGTTTGTATATAATTTAGTATCAGTAAGATAAAGATGTCACATCACCATTTCAAGCAATATACGGTATATATTAACCTTATCAATGAAAAATAAAAATAGGCTGAGATGGAGCTCTGGGTCTGAAACAAGAAATATCTACTATTCATCTGGAATCAGTTGTATGCATCAAGTTGCTCAGTTTTGAAAACATATATTCCACCCAGGAGGAAGTTAACAGTGGTTGCTGCTCTGATGAGGTTTTAAAATGAACAAGAGATAATCAGAGTGGGCCAAGTACTAGGAAGTGGCCCTGTGAGAAGAGCATGTATAGACTATCAACTCTTCTCCTATCCATTGTCCACCAGCAACACCACAATCTTCAAATAAACTCCTGGAGATTTTCTATTTAATTGATCAAAAGAGGACTTTTGAATATATAATCTACAGTTTTTGTACACATACGCAATCACACACACACACAAACACACATATACAGTAATTCTGTTATAACTAATTCCCTGGTTTGATACAAAGTTTCATCCATTCACTCTTCTTTCTATTCAACAAATATTGAGCCCTTATTGGTACCAGGCTCCATGCTAGGTGCTGAGTTCATGGACGTCAAATGCTAATGAGCACATCCACAGTAAGTTTGTGTCTATGAAGCTTATAGTTTCACAAGGAATTCAAATATTAAACTAATAATTATCTAAACAATAGATTACTTATGTTATTTTTTGGAGATAGTAACAAGTCTTAACTCTAGTAATTAAATAAATAATTAATTAGTAATGTAAAAATTGTGACAAATCCTATGAGGGAGAAGGACAGTGAGTGAAGAAAAGAAAAATTGAATGGATGGATTCTTTCTTCATTATTAAAGGTCTGGTCTCTAACATGTAATTTCAAAAACATAATCTATTGATTATTTTTATGCTTTTCCTTGGCATTATGAATTTTTAATACTTTTCTAAAGAGATGCATAATTAACATAGAATAAAAAACAAATATAACAATAATGTGAACATGCTGTATATTAAAGAAATTAGTTTGGGTATGCCTCAGGTTTAAGGATGATTGTAGATGTGTATGCTATAGTTTGACTTTGCACGAAAAGTAATTGTTAAAGAAATATAGTGTATAGATCTTTAGATAAACTTTCAATGGAGCAGAAGAAAACTTGGTAAGTGGTAGCAAAAATAGAATCTGGTTCTACACTTAACTTTAAAACTTGGACAATATTTGTTTAAACCTAATTTTGACTTATTTTTTCCACATTCATCATGTGATCAGGAAAACTGAATCCTAGATATATGATAATCACTAAATGACTTCAGACAAACTAATTTTTAATCTGTTCAGCAAAAGAAAACTCTTGACCCTCCAGATAGTAAGTGAGATTGAGGATAGAGTTTTCAAAATGAACTTCTACAGTTTGTTTTTGATTCAGACTTCAGTTTCCATTAAGAACAATCTGATCTTCTATACTTTTAATATGCCGAGGACTGGTACAAACCCTCTCATGCTCAGTCAGAAAGAAATTAATTTGACTCCGAGGTCCATTGAATAGTCAAAGTTCAAAAGCAGAAGAATAATGAATTTGAAAATATCAAGATACTGGTATGAAAACATATCTGCATTGTTCTTAAGCAGAAGTACAGTCAAGTGGAAATGCAACTGAGGCAGGCCAAGAGTTCCACAACTTCCCATGACTCTGACACTTGGATGTCTAAGAAATACATGGAGACATTATGAACTTAATCAAAGGATTCCTAGAAAATAAGCCCTTAATTGTATTATGTTTAAAAAGAGGAAATGAATAATAGGATATTCATGCATTAGTTAAATTCATATTTAATAGATCTACTTTGATTCATGTATGTGGCTAATTACTAATTAATAATCCATTGCTAATGTTAGTTCCTATGACGGTATTTTTGTTATTTGACTGTAAAGTTAGTGAGCAGTCCACAAGACCATCCACACTTCTGACACCAATTGTAAGTTTGGGGGTTCCCAATATCATCCTCAGTTGTAACAATTCACTAAAAGGACTCACAGAACTCACTAAAAGTTATTATACTCATGGTACAGTTTATTACAGTGAAAGGTTACAGATTAAAATCTGCCAACGCAAGAGATGCATGGAACAGAATACAGAAGAGTTCTGCTTCCAGTTGTCCTTGTCCTGTGGAGTCATGAACACTGCTAAATTTCCTGACAATGAAGCGTGACAATATGTATGGAGTATTTGCAATGAGACACGCTGACCCATGCCTTGGTGTCCAGTGTTTATTAGGGCTCAAACATGTGGATATTGTTGGCTGCTTAAGTGGCTGACCTTTAGTCTCTAGCCCCTCTAAAGATAGATCAGATACCACATCAACAATAAGTCACATTTTTAGACTATGCTGTGTGGCCCCAAGGCACCTGGAAAAGATACTCTTATCATGTAGGACATGTAGAGCCTAAAGCTGAGAATAAAGCCAGACCTATCCAAAAGAAAGGTTAAATTCTTTATTACACACACACACACACACACACACACACACACAGCTTTATTTGGAAATGGAAATAAAGTAACTCTTGTCCCTTTCTCATAGATGTAAATGCCTATTATTTTTGAGACATAGAACAGGCTCCCATTTCTTTCTACCGGTATTTTATTTTGAAAAAAAAAGGACTGAGACAATGAGATAAAGCTTCTTCTGCCTTTTTGTGTAGTAAAAGAAGGAATGGGATTTATACTAATGTCAAACTTGTATTCAGAAAAAAGTTAAACGTTCTCAAAATATCCTAAATAAAAGCCTGGGGTGATGCACAATTCAACTTCTGAGATTTGTATTTCAGCTTTAAATTTATAGTGTGTGGAATGAAACAGACTGTATAAAGCATGCACCATATACAGTAAATAAAAATGTTATGAAGTTCAGACTTACAGTAACTATAGTTCTATTGGTTACAAACGTGACAGGAAAGAGAATATACTGCTTGTCAGATTATAGTTTTTCAACTTCATAGTTCTCCATCTTGCAAACTGAGAAATATATTTTGCCATTTTTGATTTAACCATAGTTGATGGAACTAAGGAATAGCTCCTTTCCCCCACAGTGAAGTAATGATTTATTTAATGTATTTTTCCTCTGGTTGACAGTGGATTTGAGGAATGAATGGTAATTTGTATAATGCATTCTTTAAAAAATATAGTTCCTGACACTAAAAAGAAACTGAAGAAATAATATTTGTGTTTCATAAATACACATAACAGCAAAGTAATAATTTGTAATATTTTGTTCTTGATTAATAAACAGGACATATATATTTCTACAAATATATTCAAACTCAGCTGCAATTTTTCAGCAGCAGAAATGACTTAAAACTGTTAATTTATTGAGGAATTACTATGTTTAAATAGTGGAGAAAAAAGGGTGTATTGGTTACATAGAGTGTATAAAAACTTCAGTCTTTACAAACCAAAGAGCCAATTGAAAAAAAAAAAAGTGTCTGCCAAATGATTGTTTGATAAACAACATCAAATATAAAGTGTGCAGATTATTTTTTCTAGTAAATTTCTTTACAACACACAGAAAAATTGGGACAAATGCTTGGCATAATATTTTAAAAGTTTTGTATAAAATAGACAGGGTAGCTATATTGACACTTTTAATCTGATTTATTTTTAAGCAGGTACATCATATTTGTGGACAAAAACAAAATATAGATAATGAAAAAAATCAGCATCCAGGGATAAACAATGCTATCAATTTAGTCTTTTAAATATTTATATTCCTATGTGTTTGTGTTTAATGGAATATAATTTTAGTTTTGTTTGGCAAAATATTTTTGTCACTATTATGTAATATGACAACTTTCTATATTATTAAATATAGTTCTATATTGAATTTTAATATCCCCATATTGACATCATTTATTTAATCAATCTCCCATTTAAAGTATTGCAAAGTTAGTTGCTAATATGAAAAATGCTTCAATAAGTACATAATATCTTTTTTCACCTTCTTTTGTGTGTAGATTGTTCATGTATTTGTATACTGTTCTTTTAAACTTGTATCAACTCTTTATTATTAAAATTTTTGATACAATTTCATGCCTCTTTCAAATGTGTTTTTTTTCCTCAATTTAGTTTGTTTTTAATCTTGTATATGATGGTTTTTACTACATTAAAACTTTGTATTTTCATTTAGATAAATTTACCAATATCTTGTTTATGGTGTTGTGTTTGTTCTCATTATTAGAAAGAACTCAATTTTATGTTTCTATTAAAATTTTTCCACTTATCGAATTATCTTGTGTAGAAGAACAATTTATTGGGGAAATTAATTTTGAAAATTCAAGTTTCTTTTTCTTTTAAGGTGAGAGTTAGAATTAGGCAGGGTAGAAGTTAATGTACTAGCTACCTTGGTCTTGGCTTCTCACAGTAAGAGTAACTTTATGGGTTACACCTGCACTGGAAAAGATATGTGCCTATGGACACTTCTTCCACTTCTGATACAGCTTTTTTGTCCTTGGGTTTCTTTCTTATGTCCCCTGCCTTATTCCCCACTTACCTTCTTCTTTTTCCCTGCTCCAAACAATTCTCTTTGTCAATTTTCATATTCCAAAAATTCAAACCCAGTTTTGGATAAACATAATGTAATATTTCTCACAGAATAAATCTTGCTTCTTTAACTTTAAGTATATCCCAGTTCCTCTGAAGTGGTGTTGATACTCACTTCTGTTCAATTGCAGCTCATGACTGGAAGTGAATGGATGCACTCTGATTTTAAATGAGCCTTCCCACTTATTACAAATGGAAGTCAGCTACAGATTTTACAAGATTATCTTTTCAGAAAGCATATCTCAAAAAATTAAGAAAAATAATTCCCTTATTAGGTTTGGCACATCCTAAGGAAGGATGCAGATGAGGAGCATTTGTCTCTCTCTTGTTTGATTATTTTGGGGCAAATATGTAAAAATGGTACAGATGAACTTTTTGGCAAAGCGGAAATAGAGTCACAGTTGTAGAGAACAAACTTATGGTTACCAAGGGGGGACATGGGGGATGGGACAAATTGGGAGATTGGGATTGGCGTATTTTATACACCACTAGGTATAAAATAGATAACTAATGAGAACCTACTGTTAGCACGAGGAACTCTACTCAGTGATCTGTGGTGACCTAAATGGGAAGGAAATCTAAAAAAGAGTGCATATATGTATATGTATAACTGATTCACTTTACTGTACAGCAGAAACTAACACAACATTGTAAAGCAACTATACTCCAATAGAAATTTAAAAAGAAAAGAAACAACATAAAAGAAATTCATCATTCATCGTTGTCCGCCCTTGGAGTTTACAAGTATTTACATAAAATCACTAGCAACTGTTGCTCTCTTGACATAATGTAAAAAAATGCTTTTGAGTCATTTTTTGTATGGTCAATTTTCAAAGGTCAGAATAATCAATAATTCAAAATTATTAAGTTCAAATTACATCTGTTTCAAAATTGTCTGTAGCGTTACAATTTGAGGTGCAATACTGATAATTCACATTAAGGAAGATTGCTAAAGTTAAACATGTTGAAATGGGGGAAAAAATGAATACATAAAGCCGTTCTGATTTAGAAATAGATGCATTGACAGCTTGGAATAGAAAAGAAGATAAAATGATATCCAGAATACAAGATTTTTTACTGTGTTATTGGAAACAATTGGATTGTTGAAAAACACTAAATCATCTTTACAACAGCATGATAGACTTTGTACCCAGCGTCAAGTTACCAAAACCTTATGCAGCTGTATGTGCTATCTGTCAAACAGGTTAAAGTTGCTTGAAGATTTTTATATAAAAATACAAGTGATTTTTCAGATTCAGTTTTTCAAAGTAAAACAGAAAAAGAAGTGTCCTTTTCCCACAGCCTGCCCATATCTTCTAAAGCCCCTTTTTCAAAGGGCGTCAGACCTCATAAGAAAGAATGAAATTTTGTCATTTGCAACAACATGGATGGACCTGGAGGGTATTATGCTTAGTGAAATAAGTCAGACAGAGAAAGACAAATACTGTATGTTTTCACTTATATGTGGAATCTAAAAAATAAAACAAAGAAATGAATATAACAAAACAGAGAAAGACTCTTAGCTATAGAGAACAAACTAGTAGTTACCAGTGAGAAGAAAGGTAGGAAAAGGAGAAAGATAGGGGAAGGGAATTAAGAGGTTGCAAGCTACTAGGAATAAAATAAATATTTTTATAATAAATTTAAATGGAGTATAAGATATAAAAATATTGAATCACTATGTTGTACACCTGAAACTAATATAATGTTGTAAGTCAACTATACTTCAATAAAAAAGAGAGTAAGAACTGGTTTCTTTTGCATCTTTCCAAAATTTTATATAATTATATAAGCAAATATATATTTTCACCTAAACAGTATCATTTTTGTAAAACTTGCTTTTTTTCCTTAATGATGTCAAACACTTTCCATATCACAAGGTATACTTTTACCTTGATTTAAAAAAAAAAAACTATATGGTATGTTGTTATATGGATAACTATAATTTATTTAACCAGGACCTTATAGAATTTAGGTTGCTTTTAATTTTTTTTTCTGCCACAATGAAATACAATGAAATATTCTCATGCATATGTTTTCACATGTGAGTAATTTTAACACATTGATGAATTCCTAGGTATGGAATTGCTGTTTTAAAAAGTATGTGCATTTTCAATTTTGACAGAAGGTGCAAGTCAACCTTCAAAGTAGTAGGGCCAATTTCTAAACCCACTAATAGTGTATGAAAATGCCTGTTTTCCCATATGATGGCCAAATTATTTTCACCATTTGGAACTATGGAGGGACTTGAGGTTATGCTTCAAATATTCCTAGTCACAAGGTAAGATGGCACTGGATGGAAGAAATGGCTCATAAAAGCAACTCTCAGACTGAATACCAGTTGGAATGAAACAAAACAAAGTTAAAGAGCACTAGAAAAACTTCTGATAAACAAGGGATGGAAAAATGGAAATTGTTTAGTAACCGTCATTAAAGATTTAAGATGTAAAATGTCACTGATTTTGTTTTTATGTCAATCTCTGTATGATATATCTGTTTTATATTAAAAGATACAAACTATTTAAGTGAATTTACACAAGTATATTTAAACGTTGTCACCCAGCTCTCTTTCCCTCCACAATCTTTAAATTCCTTTTATGTCAGCTCTGCTTCTATTTTTCATTTGGAGGGGGGGGACAGAAGCAAAATGAAGGCATATTTTATTGTGACAAAACTCATGCAAATTTCTTCAGTTAGCATTATTTGTTTTGTGTGTTCTCAATACAAATAAAGGGATGAATACCTGGCTTTATATTATTCACTTGGTAATTCCTGAAAAGTCCTGAGGGTTGACTGTGTGTGCCTCTGTGTGTGTGTGTGTGTGTGTGTGTGTGTGTGCGCAAGAGAGAGAGAGAGAGAGAGATTTAAAGATTCAGAGTATTTCCAAAACTCTGCATAAGATAGGGCTGGGAAATCTTATTAATCTAAATTCTACATATTTATTTGTATAAAATATAAATGGTTGCAGTAATAAACTATAAAAATATTATAGTGATGACTCAATTTTAGGTAAATAAAATTGAAATGTAATGGTTTATAAAATATATTTTATCATAATATAAACTTTGCCTTAATTTTTGGTAAATTAATTCTCACCATTTGTATTATTTTTAAAAAATGAAACAACTCTAAAATATTATTGAAGAAAATATTATTTAAATTTAGTTACTTACACTTATTCCTAAAACTTGTAATGATAGCTATCCTTTAAAACAGTACGTTTTGTAGAATGTTCTCAGAAAGAAAGATACTAAAAGATGATTCTGAGTCACTGAAGTCTAAATAACCGTATTTTTATAAATCAGTCTCTAAATATTTTCTACCCTGAGAAAGGCTTACCATTTTATTAATGGCCTAATACCTGAGATTGATGTAAAAAATTATTTTGGAAATTTCCCTTTTCTAGCTGTCTGATGAGCTGCTAAATTCATTTTTCTGCAAATGATGTTATATTCAGTACTTGAAGAAGTCATTGAAACGTTAATTTTGAGTTATATATTACTATGATAGTGCTTTCATTTTTATCTGCACATTTATTGGATATATCAAATGTCTGCTGTAGTTCTAGTTCAGTAACTGAAAAATGATCAAGTTTCTTATATCTTATGGTTTTCAAAATTCTACAAATGATTATTCTATTTTCTCCTTTGATATAGCTGAAACAGTTAAGTAGAATAACTGTAACAAGAAGAAATATATAAATGAATTCCTTTCAAAAGCCTCATTTTTCTTTCACTGATTTCAGATAATAGATATAAAATGTAAAATTAAAGGTGCAAAATTTTAGATTTTAAGAACGTGGATCCATCATACCGAAAAGACCATCAATAATCCCCATAATTACACAACATAAATACCCAGGAAAGACAAAACGTGTAACTTTAAGAAATGACCCCATACAAGTTGATAACTGTATAGCTAAGGTCACTACACTGAGAAAAGAAGCCATCAAAATGGAGTACATGTTCTCTTAAAAATATCATAAGTAATCATTTGGTGAATAATCCTCAAAACGTTACTGTTTTATGATGTGTGGAAGTGGCTCTAATTTAAAATCTGGACTGCTTATAGGTAATTAGCCTTTAGCACCAAATAATTTCTAAAAAATTATACATGATCATTAAAACCATTTCTCATCATCCTATCTACTGACAATATTCTAATTTTCCTTAAGTAATTTGAACTTTTATAGCTTCGTGTAGGTAATTAATTTTCCTTTCATTGCTGAAAGTTTCTTGGTTCAGTGATTTCCAAGTATATTATTACAGTGAAAACAACTTCATAAATAAAGCAAAATAACCTATAGTAAGCAAAATCAACAACATATTATTTGGCTGGGCCAACCGGGGTTGGATTTTCAAGTTAATGAATCCCCCAGGGAGGTGGTTCACTTTCTACTGAAAAAAAGTTCATAGTGTTCACACATGTATGAGTCAGGGATTATCTACAACAGCATGATTGAGAAAGAAATGTATAAAATATAAATGTAAGGTGATTCTCAACACACTGATTAAGGATCATTTTAGTATTAGGCTTCATGTTGTCCATGTTTAAATAAGTGATTGCCTAGAAGGTCAAATTCTTGGAATTTTATATTTGTCTTCAGTTAATGACTGATATAAAAATCAATCAGATAATACTGACTGTAAAAAATAAAAGGAACATTGTATTGACCTAGATTATTTTCCAATTATGTTTTTTAAGAGCAGTTCTCAAGAATGTTATTTACAGTGAATACTAGCTGCTAGAAGAACTCATCCCCACTTTCAAGCTGTGAGTTGTTTGTTAAATCCATTTTCTAAAGGTGACTATCAGAAAGTCCTAATGAGATACCCCAATTATTAGAACACTACCCAGTAATCAAATTCTCAAAGGTAAAGCTAGGAATCTCTTTATTTAAAAAAAAAAAAATGGCAGTAGCTGATTCTGGTCAATTTAATAAATACCACATTAAAAAAAATCTAACTCTTCTAGTTTCTTTTCCCCCCAGATATCTACAGTTTAAGATGCAATTTTATTAGCTTTCTCCTTCAAAATTATCTTAATGCTGGACTTCATAAAATTATGTGGGATATTTATTTTTATAAAAGATTTTAACAAGTATGTATGAAAGCAAGTATACTATTTTTATAACTTGTAGGGTTCTTACTCTCCTGTGCTTTACTCCAAACTTGGCTTTTTTCCCCATTAATCTGAAAGCAATCCACTATGTTGATGTATCATTTAACCTAAAACATATACCAATATAATTTCAATGTTTCCCCATAGTCTTACTTTCTACTCTCTCCTACTTGTATATATTCCTCACCTCTTCCATGATTTTGCTTGTGTCATTGCCCATTATTTTAATCTCTCTCTATTCTATTCTTCTCTCATTCCTATTCTTCAAGCTTCAGTTTGCCTCACATTTGTTGCCTCTATCCCTCATTGCCATTCACTCACAAATATTTACTGCACAATTTCCATGTGTCAGGCACCTGCTGGGGATGGGACACAAAGATGAGTAAGACTCCATAATTTCTGCCAACAAGGAGTTTACAATTTAGATCATATTAATGGCTTTATCTCTCTGAGCATTTCTGTCCTTATCTGTTATAAATTATCCAGAACAATACTTCCTAATATTTCTGTTTCAAAGTACAGGGTATAAAAGGAAAAGGATGCTTTGGCATTAGAAAATGGGCTCTGGGGTTCTATTAGCATGGGCTCTGCATCCCAAGACCTCAAGCAGTGAAAAATGTCAGCATTCTTGTAATATAGTCACACCATGCTAGTGTTCTATGGACCACCTGCTGGAATATGGTAATGAAAACCTTTTCTTGTTACAGTCTGAACATTTTTTTTTAATATTTTCTATTTTGTAGAAATTTTCTCAATTTCATTACCTATTTTACTATTTGTTTTAATAGAGGTTTCCAAATATAATCTAAATATTTTCTTAATGAACAGTAATTATTATATCCTTTTGTTATGGCTCTATTTTGGCAGCCTGTCATATTTTTTTTCTTCTTCCATTGTTCTTCTCTTTAGCACCTTGCTTGTTCTCTTTTACCATTTTACTAGTTATTGTCTTATTTGCTATAGGTGGATAAAGCAGATAATCAAAAATATAAAGAATTGTAGTTTATATAAGATTCAACTAAATCCTGAATAAAACATGAAAAGAATAAAATATTTGGCTTTCATGCCAAGATATTTTATCATTCGCTCTAAGATTGCCAAGTTACCTTAAATGCAATTACACTTTCAGAGCTGCATGGTGAATTGATTGAGGCTTCACGGGAAGCCTGACTTTTAAGACTCATTTTCTCAGTCTTTACCAAAAATTTCTCTGCAGAAAATTTATGAACGTATGTTATAACCTCTGGGCCCAAAAGGAGAAGGTTCTTAAGGGATTACAAATGTCTTCGGAGAAAGAAAAAGGGAAATGCCAATGTGTGAATCATTTTAGCAATAGTTCTGTATTATTAAGCCACCTTCTCTGGTCTTCATTATGAAAGTCGTTGTGAAATTGAACAAAGGTTCTTTTTTTTTTTTGCGGTATGCGGGCCTCTCACTGTTGTGGCCTCTCCCATTGCAGAGCACAGGCTCCGGACGCACAGGCTCAGTGGCCATGGCTCACGGGCCCAGCAGCTCTGTGGCATGTGGGATCTTCCCAGACCAGGGCACGAACCCGTGTCCCCTCCATCGGCAGGTGGACTCTCAACCACTGCACCACCAGGGAAGCCTCAAAGGTTCTTTTTTACATGGTTCAGCCAAGTAGAGAGGTCTCAACCATATTGTTAATCAGAATGAGTGGAAATAATCAGTGTTAAATAAATTATCCATTAGAGGTAAATGAACTCTTTGAGTATAAAATGGTGCCATGTGGTAAATTAGCTCTTCCTCAACTTCAAATACTACTCTAAAAGGTATATTTCTTTCAAACATTTTATTACCAGAGAATATTTATTCACTTCTCCAATATCAGATTATAGACAAGGCAATAAATGATGCTATTAAGAGCTGAGATTAGTAGGGCCAAAAAGAGTCTATTTCCTTCCAGCCTTGTACTTTCATCAAAAGCATAGGACTATAGCACATGCTGAGGAAATGACCACAAATCTTCCCTTCTCCTTTCACCAACAAATTGATGTTTTGCCAATGGACTACAACTCCATTCACTTAAGTCTCTCTCTCCCTAGAAATTACTTATCCTCAAAAATTTTATGAATTAGCAGTTATTTTTATGCTGATTTCCAGTCCAAGATCGTATAGTGAGTTTATGTTCCAATAATTCCTTTTTTTCAAAACACATAGCAATAATAAATAAAATGTAAAAAGATAAAATTAAAAAAAAACTTTAGCTGGGCTCAAAAAACAGGAAATGAAAATTTGTAGACCATGGACAGCACAAAAATCAAAATCAGCACTTGCAGCTAGAGCTGAAACTGAAACTGCAGTTGACTTCTTCCTCTGGGAGTGGGCAGAAGTGACTGTGCATTCATCTCTTCCAAGGTAAACGAGGTTTGGGGGGGAGTGGTGGGTGTTGGCATAAAAGAGTTGTTGAATCAGACTATTTAAATCAAAGGGCTATGATGCCTCCTCCCATTCAGAAAGGAAGGAAGGAAGTTGGAAGGAAGGAAAGAAGAAAGTAAGGAAGAAACCAAGCATTGAACAAAACCCCCTGCTGCCAGTCTTTGTTGAGAATACAGGTTCCCAAAAAACTACAGACCTAGGAAGATAGTAGGGCACAGACACATCCTCCTATACAGAAAGTGAAGTAAATTGCCAGCAGATTCTGCAACTGATCATACACATACTCAATGTTGCTGCAACCATACCATAAGCCTAGTAAGACCTATTTTGTATAGGTGCTGAAAGATTAAAGTAGAAGCAAGCAAAAAATACTAGATAAGGAGAAGAAGCTGCAGAGGGAGAGAAAAAAAGAACCAACAATAGTAAGATTATCCTTCCCAATAAAATGAGCCTGAAAACGTTCATTCCAAAATACAGAAATAAATCTAGTCCAGAGAAACATAATCACCAAAATCAATAATCAAAACATGGATTCTCTCCAGATGCCAGTAATTTTATCGAATTATCTGACTAAGATGTTCAAATGATGAATGAGACAAAACTTCTAATACAAAATAAACAGGGAATTTTGAAACGAAACAGGCAAATGTAAATTAAAACAAGTGATTTTTTTAAAAGGAAAGAAACAGAATTTTCTAAAAAATAAAATGGACAAAGTAACTTTTTCCCTGGACTCAAAAAACAATTTAGTAATTTGGAAGCTAACATTGAGGAATTCACTCAGAATCTCCTGTTGAGGGATGAAAAAGATTTTTTTGATTATTTACATCTTTATTATTTTTATTTTGGCAACTGTAATTCCTTCTTCAAAACATTTTACACATGAAGAGATGAATTACATAGAATGTGAAAGTACTTCCTAAGTCCCCCGAGATAATCACCAGAAAGATCTTTTTAATTACTTTCTATGTATACATTATTGTTATAAAGTGTTATAATTTTTTACTTTTTTAAAATTTATTTTTTAGATTGAAGTATAGTTGACTTACAATGTTGTGTTAATTTCAGGTGTACAGCAAAGTGATATATATATATATATATATATACACATACACACACATATATATATTCTTTTTCAAATTACTTTCTCATATAGATCATTACAAAATATTGAGTGTAGTTCCCTGTGCTATACAATAGGTCCTTGTAAAAAAAAAAAAGATATTTTAAAAATAAGAGATGGGGCTTCCCTGGTGGCGCAGTGGTTGAGAGTCCGCCTGCCGATGCAGGGGATACGGCTTCATGCTCCAGTCCGGAAGGATCCCACATGCAGTCCGGGAGGATCCCACATGCCTCGGAGCGGCTGGGCCTGTGAGCCATGGCCTCTGAGCCTGCGCGTCCAGACCCTGTGCTCTGCAACGGGAGAGGCCACAACAGTGAGAGGCCCACGTACCGCAAAGAAAAAAAATATATATGGAATAGTATATACGATTTTGGCAGTCTAGTAGACTGTATTATTGTTTGCAATTTTTCCCTTCCCTGAAAGGGAACTATATAGGTGTACACACTGACTTTGGGTTTGCCACAACATGTGCTTTAACCAATGAAATGTAAGCAGATGTGACTTATGCCACAAGCAGATACTCTAGGGAGGCTTTTCTGGTTCTAACAACTTTCTTGCTCTTCCCTCACTGCCACTTGAATGGTATATGCCTGATTGGTACTATTCATTCTGCTTGGGTTCTGGACTGAACAGTCCTGTGGAGCAGAACTGCAGCTGATCTACATCAGACATGAGATGTAGCTGTTGGCTACATCAGATATGAGAGAGAAATAAACCTCTGTTGTTTTTTAAGCCACTGAGATATGGGGTTTTTCATTCTACTTTCTCCTTGTCTTCCCCTTCCTTCTTCTCTTCCCCTCTTCCCTCCTATCTCCTTCCTTCCCCTCCCCCTTCTTACTGTTCCACCTCTTTACTCTCCTTCTTCTTCACTTTTGTAACACAACCATACACTGCAAAAAAGAGGCAATTTATACCATTTAAAATATTTTAAAAATAATATGACATAATATTTTAGATATATAAATGTGTAATTTTTAAAAAATTGAAAATGATGAATATATAGGAATATATAGGAATAGAGATATTGATAGAGAAGCCCAGAAAGTCACAACATCTCAGTTTTATCTTTAGTGTTTTATTAAAAATAAATAATCCAAATATATTAGATTTGATGAAATAGTATGATAGACACATAATTGTTCTTTATTCTCTATGTTTGTCTTGTATGCTCAAAATATTTTCATAGTGTATATATATATATATATATATATATATATATATACATACTTAATAGAAAGTACTACATATCACTTACTGAAATTTCAGGGTCAGACAACAGATAAAGGGACATTTAAGAACTCCCTTCTAACCACACTTGACTCAGTCTATTTGGTTCCAGAATTGGAACTGAATTCAAATCCAGCTGCCAACATTTATCTGCCTGATCCCTTTGAGCCTTAGTTTCCTCATCTATTGATCAGGGATAAAATTTGCCTTAGAGTTGTTCTATGTATTAAAATGGAACAATTCCTCTGTAATGCCTGAATATATAGTAATTTTAAGTGCTGAAGATATATTGTTTTTCACTTTTCTCTCTCAAATATTATGTTCTAATATTAGGTATGTTCTACTTTGGGGAACACAAGTAGCTTAGATGATATTTCATCCTTAATATTAGGTCAAACAGCTATTGAGAGAAATTTACAAGAATTATTTCATCTTTATAATGTAAGTCTGACTCATCCCTAAAAAAAATTTAACTTAGTAATATAATCTCTAATTTTTTTTTTTTAATCAAGGGTTGGTAAACTCTTTTCCATAAAGGGCCAAATAATAAATATTTCTAACTTTGCAAGTCATCTGGCCTCTGTTGCCATAACTCAATTTTGCCCTTGTAATGCAAAAGCGGCCACAGATAAAATTAAATGAGTAAGCATGGCTATGCTCTAATAAAACTTTAATCATGGATCCTGAAATTTGAATTTCGGATAATTTTCTCTTACCATGAAATACTTGTTTTCTTTTTCGTTTCTTCAACTATTTATAGCAAACATTCTTAGTCTGCAGGCCATACAAAACAAATGGCAGGCTGCATTTGACACTCAGGCTTTAGTTAGCTGACCCCTGTTCTTTTCATTGACATCAAATATAAAAAAAAAAAAAAGAAAGCACTGATGTTAATATGTAGTAATATGTAACATGGATGGTCTATATCCCAATGATTTGGGTCTTAAGAAAATCTCTATACATATAGAAAAGTTCTAATCTCTCTGCTCCTAGTCATAGTGTTTGTTTGTTTGTTTGCGGTACACGGGCCTCTCACTGTTGTGGCCTCTCCATTGCGGAGCACAGGCTCCGGACGCGCAGGCTCCGCGGCCATTGCTCACGGACCCAGCCGCTCTGCGGCATGTGGGATCTTCCCGGACCGGGGCACGAACCCGTGTCCCCTACATCGGCAGGCGGACTCTCAACCACTGTGCCACCAGGGAAGCCCTATAGTGTTTTAATTTACAATATTTATTCTATGAAAGATTATTGGATACTGTCTTCTTGTGTTACTTTGGACATTTTTTTTGAAAATGGTAATTTACTTCATAAAGGTCATATTTGAAGTTTCTTACTTTTAAACGTATGTTTTGTGCTGGTTTCAGCCTATTAATAACTAATATTGTGGCTGGACCAACCCTTGTGGTTCTTATGATTGAAAGATGCCCCTAAGTAATAACTATCAGGAAACTTGAAGAAATTGAAAAAAAAAAAGAAAGGTTTATTACTCACAAGTCCTGGAAAGCATATGACACACCTGGGGCCACACAGCGAAGTTGTGATGTCAGAGGATAGAGAGAGCAATCACAGTGACCTGAGGTTCTGCTTTTATTGAGGTCCATGAAGTGGGAGGGGGCTAGGCTCTCTCTTTATTGGTGAATTTAAACATAAGTTTAACCAACCAACTTTATAAATTTACTACAAATCATTGCTTGTTTCATACTTGAAATTAATGAATTTTATGGCATTAAATTAAACTTCAATAAAGCTGTTAAAATGTTTTTTAAAAAGAAAGTTTAAAGCATAGGAAGAGAAAAAAACAAGTGGGCAAATGGTCAGTCACTGAAATCAGTGAAGATCTCGAAAACAAAGGAGCTTCTGTGCAGGAGAGATGACCTGAGTGTTCAGTTCTGTGGCTGGCAATGTGTTGATATGAGATAATACCTTGGAAGTAGATGCTTTAGCAACCAAAGCCTAAGTCAGGCACTTGCATTACAAAAAAGAAAAAAAAAAGTCAGGATTTACACTACAATGTCAAAGTCTATTTTAAATCTAATTGAATAATTTAATTATTTTTAGGTTGTCTGGTTTTACCCTGCTGAGCTTTAATGTTGCCCTTCCTGAACCACTGAGTTGATAATTATCTGCCTTGTTTCATAACCCAAAAGAGCCCCGGTATAGACTGTACTGGAGTAGAAAACTTTAAACAAAGCTTCATAACTTTCTGCCCAGTATGAAATGATTTTTCTTGGCTAACGGTTTCTGAGCCTTTAGCCCTCTTTTTTTTTCAAGTATTCATAAGTTAGCATTATAGAAGAGGTTGTCTAGTCATATTTTTATCTTTAGGTAGTAATTTTATTTATTTTCTAAAGCGAGAAATTTTTATATATTAGAATATAATATTATAATGTAAAAAAGGTAGCTGAAAAAGTTTCTTTAAAAACTTTGCCTTTCTACAAATCATTAATACTTGTATTTGTTCTATTTGCCATTTATTATATGGTGATTGCATTTTGCATGGAAAATGATGTCCCTCTAAAGACATTTTAACCCTTAGTCATAATTTTCAGTCTGTTATTTTCCTGATGTAGAATTTTCACTTCTCCATAGTCAGTGAAAGTACATTTTTGTCATTGAGATTTTGCATTTATATTGCAGATTTAACATTTTTATATTGGTATGTCAAATGATTCATTAGCAAACGATAAACCTCAAAAGGAACCATACTAAAAATTAAGAGATATTTAGCAGGTATTAAGAATTCATTAGTTTTTATCTTTAAGCATTTATTTTACTAATACTACTTATATAAAACAAAATATTCTGTTAACTTTATGAAAGTTAGAGAAAGTGAAATATACACTATAAGTATATCGACCTCATTTGTATTTCAATCATCTCTTTCCCTCTTTTCTTTCCTGAATGTTTCAATCATTTCTAAACAGAGAAGCTAAAAGAAAATGCAGTAACTCACTATAAGTTACATCCTGGATAATATAAATTTTCCAATATTTCCAATAAAACAAGAGATATGGTTGGCAAGTGTGATCCATAAACACACAGGAGTCTCTTAGTCCTTTTCAAGAGATCTATGAGGTCAAAGCTATTTTTATAATAACAGTAAGATGTTTGCCTTTTTTCTTTTGTTGGCATTTGCACAGATACTGAAAAAGCTATGACAAGTATTGTCCTTTTAGCACAGATCACAGCAAACTGAACTGGTAGTCTTTGTGTTGCTCATTTTCACACACAAAACCTAAAAAAAGGGCCTTGAGGAAGCAATAAAAATATTAGTTTTATTACATCTTGACCCTTAATTCTATGTCTTTTTAATATTCTTTTTGTCAAAATAAGAAGTACGTATAAAGCCATGCAAAACATTTCAGTACTTTACTAGAGTAAATAAGTATGCACTTATTTATTATGGTAGTTGCCCTGGTGTGCTGAAGCCGACTTACACTAGCTCACAAGAGCAGATTGTACACATCTCTTGCCTACTCTATGTTCACTTGAAATAACTCATGATAGGAGAATTTATACCACAGAAACTGGCAAACACTACAAATGATAGCTACTATTATGGCTTTAATTAAAAAGGTGACACAAGCTGTTAGCAAGAAGAGAACAACTGAAACCCACTTTCCTTATAGGAACATAAAATAGTACAACTACTTTAGAAAGAGCTTGGCAGTTTCTCACACATGTCTTATAAAAGACTTAGCAATTCCACTGCTAGGTTTTTACCCAAGAGGAATGAAAACAAACTTTCATAGAAAGACTTGTTCAAGAATGTTTATACCAGCTTTGTTCATGATAGTTAAAAACTTGAAACACTACATTTGTCCATCATTAAAATTATACTTTGGTATATTCATGTACTCCTTAATACTACTGAACAATAAAATAAAATGCACTATTGATAAACTCAACAAAATACTTTCACAAGTATTATGGTGAGTATATCATGTGTGACTATATGAAATTCAAAATCAGGCAAAACTAATCTACAGTGGATACTTGTAAGTGAGAGGACAAACATCTTCAATCCTACTTTTACAGATTTCATTTGTGAATATTTACATAAGGAAGCATTTTATCATGAATGTAATTGTGAAAACTATGACAATAAGATGCAACCAAAGTGTTGTGAACAGACATGAATAGAGCTCAGAGTCAAGGCCAGAGTAGTAGTGATTCTGCCATTAGAGGCAGAAATTACATTGCATCCCTCAATCCACAAAGACATTGCATTTCCCAAAAATGTTGAATAACTGAACTACTGTTGTACATTAAAAATAGAATGTAACCCCCCCGCAAAAGGCATAAGCAAATGATAACTGATTTCATTCATTTGTCATATGTAAGAATAGAGTTAATATGAGGGCTGATAATATAAAATGGGATTTAAAAAGTACACATAACCAATTACACAATCTTTTGAAAGCAGCTCTTTTGCCCCTTTTCTGTTTACCTATTTCTGTCCCCTTCTAACCTTAACAGCCTAATTATAGCAATGAGATCACTAAGCAACTGAAATTAAGTCTGGACTTATGCTCTCCTGAATGCACACCATGCCTCGCCTAACCTTTCGATTCTTTTCCTTGATAAGAAGAAGTCAGAATGAAGAATGAAGTAATTTAAGAATGATTAGCTCTCTATCCCCAACAGCCCCCTAAGGAATCATGCAGACAGTTCACACTGGTGAGAAAACATCTGAAGAGAGAGTCAGCCAGTCTGCACACAAAGGAGAATGACGCAGAACCCAACCTCCTGCCTCGATGATTCACTGAGATTCTTCCCCCCATTTTTCCCTTTAAAAACTGTCATCAGTGAGCAGAATCTTCAGAGATGGAATCTGGAAGCCACCTTCTCTCCAGATTGCCGGCTTTTCTGATTAAAACAGCTTTCCTTTCTAATGACACTTGCCTCTCGAATTATTGGCTTTTGAGCAGCGAGCAGCCAAACCTGAGTTCAGTAACACTTTTATTTCAACCATTTTATTGAGCCACAAACTTGATGAGAATGGTAAAAGCACAACTCCACAGTATATCTACTCTGGCAGTAGAAAATGTTTCATCTACTTGATATTTTTGATAGATATTCATGTATAAAAAGCAAAACTAGGACTAGTACTTTGGAAATATTGTAATATGATTTAATGTTCTCTTTTATGTGATAAAATTCAAAATATAGTTTATTTTACAACTACGTTGTATACCTAGCTAAACTTGACATAGATTGGTACCACTATTGTATTATTTTTTTGTAAGGTTATTTTGTCCTGAATTCACATGTGATTTTTTTCTGTACTTCCTTTTGCTTTATGTTTTAATCAAAGTCATGCATCATTGCATTAAGTGAAGTAAGGCACTGGATAAAACAGAACATTGCTATTAGCCTCTAACATTAGCATGTAAGGAGTCAGAGACACGTTTAATAACTCAGAGATAAAATACTCACAGGGAAATTACCTAAGTCTGTTTTTACCCTGGCACATTAACATAGGGTAATAAACTTGAGTCTATTTTCAAAGAGGAATAAAATCTCTATCAATAATCAATTGTATCCATTTCATAGCTTATGAAGTGACTGGTTCTTTAAAATGGGATGATTATCTGATGTTTGACTTTTGTAAAATGATGCGGTTTTACTGCTATATAAAGCAGACTTAGATGTCTGCCCAACACTGCATGAAATTTAGAATATGCAAAATTAAATTAAGCATTTAGTTTTCTAAAAACCTACTTTGTGTTTCAGTCTATCTCATGCCAAACATTACTTCTAGTTGTATTATATATTTTTACATAAGTTTATAGGTTATGTGAAGATCAGCAATAAAACTCATATTTCCTAGATAGCATATAAAAGATGATATGCAAGAATCTAATTTTTTATGCTATTTTTATTTTATTTTATTTATTTATTTTTTGCCACACCACGTAGCTTGCAGGATCTCAGTTCCCTGACCAGGGATTGAACCCAAGTCATGGCAATAAAAGCACCAAGCCCTAACCACTGGCCCACCAGGGAATTCCTGCCAGAATCTAATTTTAATTGTTTAATATATCTATGTTCTATATAAGCATAAAAAGTATCTTGTGGCAAAATTAATTTTGCTGTTAAGAAGATATAAGAAATTTGTTTTATCTTTCTTCCCTCCTAATTTGACTGTTTATATGTCCTTTGCTCATATAGTATTGTTTCTGTGTAAAGAATTTAAAATATATTTGAAGTATATATGAATTCAAAGTGAAACTATAGTCCACTACCATTAAGGTTTAATTTTTAATAATGACAGCTGAATGTGAGCTTTATAGGAATATTGGAAACCTCCAAGAAAAGATCTTTGAGATATCCAAAATATATTTTTTCTTTCTCACAATGCATTTTGAAATAATGAATATTTTCAAAAATTATTTAGGAAAGCAGAAGTTTTAACATTAAATGAAACTAAGCAGTGGATCTAAAGAAACTTATGACATAAATTAGAATTCACATGCAAATCTTTATTGGGCTCCTTCTATGGATGCATGGCCCTGAAGCTAGAAAGCTAAAAATATGTACTTTTAAATAATGAGCATGAAGATGTTGCCAAATAACTGCTGTATTCCTCTTAGAAGTTAAAATAAAAGCTTCATCAATACATTCTCTTTTGCATTTATAAACCATTTATGATTATTTTAAGGTTTTATTATTATTACTTATTATTTAAAGGAATGTCAAATAAAAAAAAAGAAAAAAAAAGTTCTACAATTAGTTACACATCTGAGTAGCCATTCCAACAGTCTAACTTCCAATAACTTGCTATGTTCTGCCCATTCCTAGGGCCTGTCAAACAGATTTAAAAAACAATTTGACACAGGTATAAGTCAGTATAAAAAACATGTTTATTTGATGGAAAGAATAGTGTACCTTAACAAAACTTATAATAAATGTGGAAAACTTACTTTAGGTATTTTCTTTTAGGAAGACAATGAGATTTAACATAAAGTAAGGGAGTTCCCCATGGCCAGAAATTAGTTTACAGGCTAATTCCAGAAATCTTATAAAGAACAAGCATATCTGAGGACAAAGGAACAATAGTGACATGAAATCTATCACAGAAACATTGCTGACCTCCATGCCCATTACCTTTGCTCACCTATGAGGATAACTGACTATTATGAAGACTGTTAAATTTAAGTGCAAGGTGGACTGAAAGATAGGTTTTAGCTCTTTTATATTATTACGGCCCAAAGGTGAAGGCGTGTTTCAAAACTGTGCTTGTTTTGAAGTATGGAAGCCACAGGGAAGAGGGTATACTAGAAAAAAGAAAGCAAATTTCATTAGGCCAGGAATTCCACTGATAAATCAAAAAAAGGGCAAAAGTCACATTGTAAAGTTTGCTTTTCGTGACTCTTCACGAAAAGAAAACCCTTTCCAATTTCATGCTCGAAAGGCTAAAGTACATTTCATGTGAAACTTGGCAGTGATATGAAAAAACTCCCAAATGGCAAAGGTGTTAGGTGATTTCAATGGTGTTATTTAAACTCTGTTCTTGGAAATGCTATCAAAGATGAGAATTAATAAGGCAAATAAATTTTGTCTCTAATTATGTCTCTATTTATTCTTTTTCCTATTTTTAAAAATATATTTTTATAATCTTGTTGAGCAGAAACCTTTGTGGATGGTCTTGCCATGAATTAGTAGATGAGATAATGTGTGCTAAACCTTTCTAAATCAAGTAACATCAAAATTAATTAAAGGCATAGAAATAGAATGGCATATCAAAAACTACAGTAAATTTTAAAGAGTTGATGATAGAGCTGTTAGTGGCAGTGTTTACTCAATTAATTTAAAGAAAAATGAGACTAAATGTAATGTCTGATTACAAACATTCTCAGAAGGCATTATTTTTTAAATACATGGCTTCAAAAATACCTTTTCATAAATTTAGTTGACCCTTTGAAATTAAAAAAAAAAAAGTGATCCATACTTTACTATTATAAGATTTTTGGTCATTATAGTTGTTAATTTTACTTATATATGTTCTTGGCATTATCATATAATCAAAGAATGCAAGGATTTATTCCAAGAGATTGTGTAGTCTCTTCTTAAAGGAATGCAGTAGCTACAACTTTCTTTTCTTTTTAAATATTATTATTTTATGCCTTGATTTTCATAATAAGGTCTTTCATCATTACGGTTAAGGTGTGACTGTTTATTCTCCACTAAGAATACAATATTTCTTAAACAATATGTAAATCTAAGTAGGAACTCAGTATCATCCTTCTTTAAGTACTTGGAATAATGGTCAGCTTAGAATTTCATACTTGTTTTTTGCTTGAAATGATTTTATGTTCATCATAATATACTAAAGCTATAAGTAAACATGCATTTCTATAAACAAGCTGCATTTAATATAACAGCATTTAATACTCCATCTCTTTGGAATTTATCACTCTAAGGTAGCTTACTTGCATATATCAATTTAAAAGTAATAGGAGGGTGGAATGGGACCTGCACCAGTGGGAGGGAGCTGTGAAGGAGGAAAGGTTTCCACACATTAGGAAGCCCCTTTGCGGGCGGAGACTGCGGGTGGCGGAGCGGGAAAGCTTAGGAGCCGCGGAGGAGAGCGCAGCCACAGGGGTGCGGAGGGCAAGGCAGAGAGATTCCTGCACAGAGGATCAGGGCTGACTGGCACTCACCAGCCCGAGAGGCTTGTCTGCTCACCCGCCAGGGTGGGCGGGGCTGGGAGTTGAGGCTCAGGCTTTGGTCAGAGCGCAGGGAGAGGACTGGGGTTGGTGGCATGAACACAGCCTGCAAGGGGTTACTGCGCCATGGCTAGCTGGGAGGGAGTCCGGGGAAAAGTCTGGACCTGCTGAAAAGGCAAGAGACTTTTTCTTCCCTCTTTGTTTCCTGGTGCGCGAGGAGAGGGGATTAAGAGCGCTGCTTAAAGGAGCTCCAGAGACGGGCGCGAGCCGCGGCTAAAATCGCGGACCCCAGAGATGGGCATGAGACGCTAAGGCTCCTGCTGCCATCACCAAGAAGCCTGTGTGCGAGCACAGGTCACTATCCACACCCCCTAATGGGGAGCCTGTGCAGCCCGCCACTGCCAGGATCCCGGGATCCAGGGTCAACTCCTCCGGGAGAACGCACAGCGCGCCTCAGGCTGGTGCAACGTCATGCTGGCCTCTGCCAACGCAGACTCAGCTCGCACTTCGTGCCCCTCCCTCCTCCTGTCCTGAGTGAGCCAGAGCCCCCGAATCAGCGGCTCCTTTAACCCCGTCCTGTCTGAGCGAAGAACAGATGCCCTCCTGTGAACTACATGCAGAGGCGGGGCCAAATCCAAAGCTGAGCCCTTGGGAGCTGTGAGAACAAAGAAGAGAAAGGGAAATCTCTCCAGGCAGCCTCAGAAGCAGCGGATTAAAGCTCCACAATCAACTTGATGTACTCTGCATCTGTGGAATACATGAATGGACAACGAATCATCCCAAATTAAGGAGGTGGACTTTGAGAGCAAGATTTATGATTTTTTCCCCTTTTCCTCTTTTTGTGTGTATGTATATGCTTCTGTGTGAGATTTTGTCTATATAGCTCTGCTTCCACCATTTGTCCTAGGGTTCTATCTGTGTGTTTTATTTTTGTTTTAAAAATTTTTTTTCCTCTTAATAATTATCCTTTTATTTTAATAACTTTATTATATTGTATCTTACTTCATTTTATTTTACTTTATCTCCTTTCTTTTTTTCCTTCCTTCGCTCCTTCCTTCCTTCTACCCTCCCTCCCTCCTTTTTTTCTTCCTTCCTTCCTTTCTTTCTTTCTTTCTTTCTTTCTTTCTTTCTTTCTTTCTTTCTTTCTCTCTTTCTACTTCTACTATTTCTTTCTACTTTTTATCCCTTTTATTCTGAGTTGTGTGGATGAAAGGCTCTTGGTGCTGCAGTCAGGAGTTAGTGCTGTGCCTCTGAGGAGGGAGAGCCAACTTCAGGACACTGGTCTACAAGAGACCTCCCAGCTCCACATAATATCAAATGGTGAAAATCTCCCAGAGATCTCCATCTCAACACCAGCACCCAGCTTCACTCAACGACCAGCAAGCTACAGTGCTGGACATCCTATGCCAAACAACTAGCAAGACAGGAACACAACCCCACCCATTAGCAGAGAGCCTGCCTAAAATCATAATAAGTCCACAGACACCCCAAAGCACACTACCAGACATGGACCTGCCCACCAGAAAGACAGATCCAGCCTCATCCACCAGAACACAGGCACTAGTCCTCTCCACCAGGAAGCCTACACAACCCACTGAACCAACCTTAGCCACTGGGGACAGACATCAAAAACAATGGGAAGTATGATCCTGCAAAAAGGAGACCCCAAACACAGTAAGATAAGCAAAATGAGAAGACAGAAAAACACACAGCAGATGAAGGAGCAAGATAAAACCCCACCAGACCTAACAAATGAAGAGGAAATAGGCAGTCTACCTGAAAAATAATTCAGAATAATGATAGTAAAGATGATCCAAAATCTTGGAAATAGAATAGACAAAATGAAAGAAACATTTAACAAGGACCTAGAAGAACTAAAGAGGAAACAAACAACGATGAACAACACAATAAATGCAATTAAAAATACTCTAGATGGGATCAATAGCAGAATAACTGAGGCAGAAGAACGGATAAGTGACCTGGAAGATAAAATAGTGGAAATAACTACTGCAGAGCAGAATAAAGAAAAAAGAATGAAAAGAACTGAGGACAGTCTCAGAGACCTCTGGGACAACATTAAATGCACCAACATTCGAATTATAGGGGTTCCAGAAGAAGAAGAGAAAAAGAAAGGGACTGAGAAAATATTTGAAGAGATTATAATTGAAAACTTCCCTAATATGGGAAAGGAAATAGTTAATCAAGTCCAGGAAGCACAGAGAATCCCATACAGGATAAATCCAAGGAGAAATACGCCAAGACACATATTAATCAAACTGTCAAAAATTAAATACAAAGAAAACATATTAAAAGCAGCAAGGGAAAAACAACAAATAAGGGAATCCCCATAAGGTTAACAGCTGATCTTTCAGCAGAAACTCTGCAAGCCAGAAGGGACTGGCAGGACATATTTAAAGTGTTGAAGGAGAAAAACCTGCCACCAAGATTACTCTACCCAGCAAGGATCTCATTCAGATTTGATGGAGAAATTGAAACCTTTCCAGACAAGCAAAAGCTGAGAGAGTTCAGCACCACCAAACCAGCTTTACAACAAACGCTAAAGGAACTTCTCTAGCCAAGAAACACAAGAGAAGGAGAACACCTACAATAACAAACCCAAAACAATTAAGAAAATGGGAATAGGAGCATACATATCGATAATTACCTTAAATGTAAATGGACTAAGCACTCCCACCAAAAGACACAGATGGGCTGAATGGATACAAAAACAAGACCCATATATTTGCTGGCTACAAGAGACCCACTTCAGACCTAGAGACACATACAGACTGAAAGTAAGGGGATGGAAAAAGATATTCCATGCAAATGAAAATCAAAAGAAAGCTGGCATAGCAATACTCATATCAGATAAACTAGACTTTAAAATAAAGAATGTTACAAGAGACAAGGAAGGACACTATATAATGATCAAGGGATCAATCCAAGAAGAGCACATAACAATTGTAAATATTTATGCACCCAATATAGGAGCACCTCAATACATAAGGCAAATGCTAACAGCCATAAAAGGGGAAATTGACAGTAACACAACAATAGTGGGGGACTTCAACATCCCAGTTACACCAATGGACAGGTCATCCAGAAAGAAAATTAGTAAGGAAACATAAGCATTAAATGACACAATAGACCACATAGACTTAGTTGATATTTATAGGACATGCTATTTGAAAGCAGCAGAATACACTTTCTTCTCAAGTGCACATGGAACACTCTCCAGGAGAGATCACATCTATGGCCACAAATCAATCCTCAGCAAAGTTAAGAAAATTGAAATCGTATCAAGCATCTTTTCTGACCACAACACTATGAGACTAGATATCAATTACAGGACAAAATCTGTAAAAAAATAAAAACACATGGAGGCTAAACAATATGCTACTAAATAACCAAGAGATCACTTAAGAAATCAAAGAAGAAATAAAAATAACATAGAAAAAAAAGACAATGAAAACATGATGACCTAAAACATATGGGATGCAGCAAAAGCAGTCATAAGGGGGAATTTTATAGCAATTCAATCCTACCTCAAGAAATAAGAAAAATCTCAAATAGAGAACCTAACCTTACACCTAAAGTAACTAGAGAAAGAACAAACAAAACCCAAAGTTAGTAGAAGAAAAGAAATCATCAAAATTAGGGCAGAAATAAATGAAATAGAAATGAAGAAAACAATAGCAAAAATCAATGAAACTAAAAGCTGTTTATTTGAGAAGAAAAACAAAATTGATAAACCTTTACCCAGACTCATCAAGAAAAAAAAGGGAGAGGATTCAAATCAACAAAATTAGAAATGAAAAAGAAGAAATTACAACTGACACTGCAGAAATACAAAGAATCATAAGAGACTACTTCAAGCAATTATATGCCAATAAAATGTACAACCTGGGAGAAATGGGCAAATCCTTACAAAGGTACAACATTATAAGACTGAACCAGGAAGAAATAGAAAATATAAATAGACCAATATCACAAGTAATGAAATTGAAACTGCAGTTTAAAATCTTGCTATAAACAAAAGTCCAGGACCAGAGAGCTTCACAGGTGAATTCTATCAAACATTTAGAGAAGAGCTAATACACATCCTTCTCAAACTCTTCCAAAAAATTGCAGAGGAAGGAACACTCCCCAGCTCATTCTACGAGGCCACCATCACCCTGATACCAAAACCAGGCAAAGATATTGAAAAAAAAAGAAAATTACAGACCATTATCACCGATGAACATAAATGCAAATATCCTCAACAAAATACTAGCACACAGAATCCAAAAGCACATTAAAAGGATCATACACCATGATCAAGTGGGATTTTTTCCCAGCGAGGCAAGGATTCTTCAATATAAGCAAATCAATCAATGTGAAACACCATATTAACAAATTAAAGAATAAAAACTATAATTAAAGAATAAAAACCATATGATCATCTCAATAGATGCAGAAAAATCTTTTGAGAAAATTCAACACCCATTTATGATAAAAAATAACTCTCCAGAAAGTGGCATAGAAGGAACCTACCTCAACATACTAAAGACCATAACGACCAACTCACAGCAAACATCATTCTCAATGGTGAAAAACTGAAAGCATTTCCTCTAAGATCAGGAACAAGACACGGATGTCCACTCTGCTACTATTATTCAACATAGTTTTGGAAGTCCTAGCCAAGGCAATCAGAGAAGAAAAAGAAATAAAAGCAATCCAAATTGCAAAAGAAGAAGAAAAACTGTCACTGTTTGCAGATGACATGATACTATATATAGAAAATCCTAAATATGCCACCAGAAAGCTACTAGAGCTAATCAATGAATTTGGTAAAGTTTCAGGATACAGGATTAATGCACAGAACTCTCTTGCATTCCTATACACTGACAACAAAAGATCAGAAAGAGAAATTAAAGAAAAAATCCCATTTACCATCACAACAAAAAGAATAAAATATGTAGGAATAAACTTACCTAAGGAGGTCAAAGACCTCTACTCAGAAAACTATAACACACTATAAGATGAAAGAAGTCAAAGACGACACAACAGATGGAGAGATATACCATGTTCTTGGATTGGAAAAATCAATATTGTGAAAATGACTGTACTACACAAAGCAGTCTACAGATGCAATGCAATCCCTATCAAATTACCGATGGCATTTTTCACAGAATTAGAATAAAAAATTTTACAATTTGTATGTAAACACAAAAGACCCTCAATAGACAAAGCAATCTTGAGAAAGAAAACCAGAGCCGGAGGCATCAGGCTCCCTGACTCAGGCTATACTACAAAGCTACAGTAATCAAGATAGTATGGTAATGGCACAAAAACAGAAATATAGATCAATGGTACAGGATAGAAAGCCCAGAGATAAATACACCCTCCTATGGTTACTTAATCTATGATAAAGGAGGCAAGAATATATACAATGGAGAAAAGATAGTCTCTTCAATAAGTGGTGCTGGGAAAACTGGACAGCTACATGTAAAAGAATGAAATTAGAACACTCCCTAACACCATACACAAAAATAAACTCAAAATTGATTAAAGACCTAAATGTAAGGTCAGGCACTATAAAACTCTTAGAGGAAAACATAGGAAGAACACTGTTTGACATAAATCACAGCAAGATGTTTTTTTGACCCACCTCCTAGAGTAATGAAAACAAAACCAAAAAGAAACAAATGGGACTAATGAAACTTAAAAGCTTTTGCACAGCAAAGAAAACCATAAATGTGATGAAAAGAGAACCCTCAGAATGGGAGAAGATATTTGCAAATGAATGAACAGACAAGGGACAACTCTACAAAATTTACAAACAGCTCATGAAGCTCAATACCCAAAACACAAACAACCCAATCAAAAAATGGGCAGAAGACCTAAATAGACATTTCTCCAAAGAAGATATACAGATGGCCAAGAGGCACACATGAAAAGTTGCTCAACTTCCCTAGTTATTAGAAAAATGCAGATCAAAACTACATTGAGGTATCACCTCATACCAGTCAGAATGGCTGTCATCACAAAATCTGCAAAAAATAAATGCTGGAGAGTATGTTGAGAAAGGGAACCCTCTTGCACTGTTGGTGGGAATGCAAATTGATGCAGCCACTGTGGAGAACAGTATGGAGGTTCCTTAAAAAACTAAAAATAGAACTACCATATGACCCAGCAATCCCACTACTGGGCATATACCCAGAGAAAACTATAATTCAAAAAGACACATGCACCTCAATGTTCATTGCAGCACTATTTACAATAGCCAGGTCATGGAAGGAACCTAAATGCCCATCAACAGAGAAATGGATAAAGAAGATGTGGTACATATATACAATGGAATATTACTCAGCCATAAAAAGGAATGAAATTGGGTCATTTGTAGAGACGTGATGGATCTAGAGACTGTCATACAGAGTGAAGTAAATCAGAAAGAGAAAATCAATTTTTGTATATTAACTCTTGTATGTGGAATCTAGAAAAATGGTACAGATGAACCTATTTGTAGGTCAGGAATAGAAACACAGATGTAGAGAATAGACGTGTGGACATGGGGAGTGGGGAGCTTGGATGAAGTGGGAGGTTGGAATTGATGTATGTGCACTGATGTGTAAAACAGATAGCTATTGGAAACCTGCTGTATAGTGCAGGGATTGTGGGAAGGATTTCCAAGAGGGAGGGGATATATGTAAACATATAGTTGGGTCACTTCGTTGTACAGCAGAAACTAACAACATGATAAAGCAGCTATACCCCAATTAAAAAAAAAAAAAAAAGGAAAGAAAGTCAACAAACAAACGTCTCCTATCCTTGTCTTCCTAAACATGGTTTGGGATTTTGGAATTATATTTTACATGACTTTGGAGACTATACTACTTTAAGAAAATCTTGCTTGTGCTTCGGTTGTATTAAAATTCTTTAGTATGTTAATAACCATGCCTTAATGTATGTTTTAAAATCTGCACTACTGATTGAAATAAATACAGGTTTCCAGAAGAAAAAAAAAGTGGAGCCTGAAGATGTGGCTGAACTGCTGCAATCTCATGATAAAACATTTTTACTTTTTTTTTTTTTTCCTTATTTGGCTGCACAGGGTCTTAGTTGCAGCATGAGGGATCTTTTAGTTGCGGTATGCAGGATATTTTAGTTGAGGTATGCGACTCTTAGTTGTGGCATGTGGGATCTAGTTCCCTGACCAGGGATCAAGCCCAGGCACCCTGCATTGGGAGCATGGAGCCTTAGCCACTGTACCACCAGGGAAGTCCCCTGTTGCTTCTTATGAATGAGCAAAGAAAGTGGTTTCTTGAGATGGAATTTACTCCTAGTAAAGGTGCTGTGAAGATTGTTTAAATGACAACAAAGAATTTAGGTTACCATCAGCAAAAAGATTACAACTCACTGAAGGCTCAGATGGTTAGCATTTTTTAGCAATAAAGTATTTTTTTAATTAAGGTGTGTAAATTATTTAGACAAAATTCTACCACACACAATAGAGAATAGTTAGTGTAAACAAAGCATTTTTATGCTCTTAGAAACCCCCAAATTTGTGTAACTCATTTTATTGCAATATTCGCTTTATTGAGGTGGCCTGGAACTGAACCCACCATCTCTCTGAGTTATGCCTGTAATTCCATTGTCAATATAACTCTAATAATACTCAGTTTGGACTAAAATATTTCTCTATAGAATTTGTTACTGAGTGCTATGTTTTTGATTTGCTAAATTATGTTAGAATTTCATAATCAAAAGTGCAATCCACTTCCAATAGGCCTGCATGTGGCAGATGTATTATCATTTGTTTAGCATTTTTATCCTATTTATTTTCAGAAACAGGAGAGAGGCACATGCATTTATAAGCACATAAGCCAAGATCCAATTTTCTGGTCAAATACAGTCTGATTTGCAAAACGGATGGTCACAATAAGAGGTAAATGTCCTATCTTGATTTGGCAGACTATGTGATGTTTAGGGAAAGTCTTAACAGCAGACCAAATTTATCAGAGCATGCTAAATTTGTGTTATTTTTCATTATTTTAAAAAATGTTACATTTTAACTTTATTCAGTGACTTTTTTTCAGATTATTTTTTGTATAATAAATATTAAAAATTCATTAGAGTGAATAACACATAAGACTTCATTCATAGAAATATAATAAGAGCATGAACATGTGTTTGCTCATGATGGATGCAAAAATTTGTTTAAAATTTTGATGTGCAACAAATATATACTGCAGACATATGACTAAATGTCACCAAACACATTGATTTATGATGGATTAGCTGACTTTAAAACACTTACATTAAATAATCTCACCCAACTATCATTCTTACTGGGCATTTATATGGTTTCTGGGTTTTTTTACTATGATGTGATGAGCAACCATTGCATACATCTTTATTTATATGCCTGAGTCTTCTTTTGAAATATTTCTGAAAGTGGAAATATAGAATTAAAGCACTTTTAATTTTTCAACGCTTCTGATTTATATTAGCTGATCAGCTTCCTGAAAAGTTGTCATTTACACTATCACCAGTAGCATAAGACGATCATCTTTCTGTACTGAAGTATACTATTTTTGGTATTGAGAATTGGAAATAGGCATAAAATCGTATCTCATTTCTATCATGATTTGCAACTGTTTGCTTATTATTTAGGTTAAACTCATATACATTTTATTCATTTGCATTTTTAAATGAAATTATCTCTTCATATTTCTGTTAAAGCATTTGTATTTTTGTCATATTTAACATAGTTTTCTAAGTTTACCTTTTGAAATTATCTTATTGATGGGTTTTTAATATACAGAAATAGTTTAGTTTTATTTGAACAAATCTAAAAATGATTTTCCTTGTGATTGACTTCACTATTTTGGTTTGTTTTATTTGTTTACTTCGAAAATCCTTCTTCCGTTTCCCCCCATAAAAAACAAAAAACAAAAAAACTCATGCTTGGCTATGCTCTGAATACAGAGAACTTGAAATTTCCTGCCCAAATGGCAGCTAGATTGTTTGCAGAATCTGCACTGCAAATCTTGAGCTATAGTTCAAGTCAGAGGCTTGAGGATCAAAGAGAACTGTTGTGTAAGTCCCAGTCCATGAACAGGAGAAAGCCAATGTTCCAGCTCAAGCTATCAGGCAGAAAGAGCAAATTTTCCACTCCTCTGCTTTTTGTTCTATTCAGGTCCTCAACCAACTGGATGATTCCCACCCACACTGGGGAGGGCAAACCCCTCTGCTCAGTTTACTGATCCAAATGCTAATCTCATCTGAAAACACCTTCACAGAAATACTCAGAAACAATGTTTAGCCAGGTATCTGGGAACCCCATAATCCAGTCAAGCTGATACATAAAATTAACCTCCACACCATTGTATAGTATACAAATAATTAATGCATTAAATATTTCAACTCATTTAGCTTACTAGAAATATAAACAGAAAGGTATAGAAAATTATGGTGCCACTGACTACTATACCATCAGGGCCATAATGGAAAGAGACCAGCACATTAGATTTATCATACTATAATTATCACTGTCTTCATTAACAAAATTCCTTTGAAAACCAAATACAAGTCAATAACATCCTTTTAAAATTGTGTTCTTGTAAGTTTTAACATTCAAATACATCTGCATTTCATAAATATCCTCTTTATATGTTATATGTTAAATATTCTCTTATATATGTTAAGGGAATAAAATACCATAGCATTATGTAACCATACAGATTACTTAAGTTAAAAATTCTTTCCTTCTGCTAACTTTGGTTATTTTTTTTTCTTCTTTCTCTAATTGTTTTAGGTGTAAGCTTAGGTTGTTTATTTGAGATGTTTCTTGTTTCTTGAGGTAGGATTGTATTGCTGTAAACTTAATACCGTATGCTAACACATATATATGGAATAAAAAAAAAATGGTTCTGAAGAACCTAATGTCAGGACAGGAATAAAGATACAGATGTAGAGAATGGACTTGAGGACACAGGGAGAGGGAAGGGTAAGCTGGGACGAAGTGAGAGATGGCATGGACTTATATACACTACCAAATGTAAAATAGATAGCTAGTGGGAAGCAGCCTCATGACACAGGGAGATCAGCTCGGTGCTTTGTGTCCACCTAGAGGGGTGGGATAGGGAGGGTGGGAGGGAGACGCAAGAGGGAGGAGATATGGGGATACATGTATATGTATAGCTGATTCATTTTAGTATAAAGCAGAAACTAACATACCATTGTAAAACAATTATACTCCAATAAAGATGTTAAAATAAAATAATTCTATGATGTAAGGAAATACAAACTTTGGCTTGGCTTTCTCACTTTAGCTGATTGTTAACATTTGAGTTTTTCTTTTTCATATATAAGGGAAAAAGTGGCATGATTTAATTCAGTCTTATACAGTTCTCCTATAATCACATTAATAATATTTGTAAGACTTCTAAACTTTTTAATTCCTGAGGAATTAGAGAATATTTAGAGAAATTACATTCTTTAAATGCATTTTGGGAAATTTAAAAGTTTATACTATATTATAAAGCATATATTCATAAAACATTCTATCTTTTTAAAGGACCTTGATGCACAAATTTTAACCTCCCTACCCTTTCCCATTAACTGCCCATAAGTATTATCCATTATTTTAAATTGCTTTCTTTTATATTCTTACTACCATGACTTGTATGTGTTACACTGTGTGGGACATTTATTAAACCCAGAACACTTAATATTCTATATTGGTCATTCTGGGCATTTATGTTCACAGATTGCATATCTCAGCTAATAATTTTTCCATGTCAAAGAAAGCTAATTGAATGTCTCAGTTATTGTATCAATAATTCATCATTATAAAATCAAATAAAACATCACTTGCTAGAAAGGACTTTTCAAGTTTTGAACTAGTCATACTTTATCAAGAATGTAGTCTATCTTTTTAATCATTCAAAAAATACCACCAAGCCAGTCTGAGAGTTTTCTATCTCTAAAGATCCAGAATTGCACCTATGTAAAACTCTTTTTCTTTCTTTCCTTCTTTCTTTCTTTTTATTTTTACAAAGAATTTCCTAATGCTTAATAAAGAATTTTCAAATGTTTCTGAACTTCAAGAATGTGGCATTTTATAGAGAATCTCTTAAGAGTGAGATATAATATCTGAAGCAGTTGCTGGAAGGATCAATCTCATTAATTGTAACTATGCTGTCTGCCCGCACCTGATAGCTGGTTACTGTGCAGACAGCTACTAGAAATGATGATCCAAGCTTCTAACAGTTCTGTAAGTAATACAGAATATATTGCTCCACTGTAGAGATGTTTAATAGTGATGTCATCTTTGCATTTGAGAAAGTAAATGATGTGTAGAAAGGTTTGTTTGGAAAAATAACTACAAGTTTTCATTATCTGCCAGGGGAAAAATGCTGTAGTAAAATAATTCTTTGATTTTATTGCAGTGGTATAAACAGAGCTATGTGTTCTCTATTTTATCCAACTAATTTAGAGACTAAGAAAACATTGAACTGGTCTCAGATTATCATATTCAATCAACCAAAGCTTACTATATTGTATGACATTGAAGGGTAGAAGAATATGCATCCCAAAAGATGCCACTTTGGCATAAGAATTATTTTGAGCTAAAGGCACTAAAAACAGCAGATGCAAGTGGACATTCTAATCTCTCCTTTTCTTCCTGAAAGCAGGAGATAAAAACTCCCATGAGAAAGATGTCCTCCGTGTACCAGGAGAAAAGAAATATTCTTCAAGGGGGAATCAAAGCTGAGAGAATAAGAATTCTGTACGAAGAGACTTTGTTATCTTCCTTTAAACTCCCCATGTATTTCAGTTACTTTTCTGCAATTGCCTCCCTTTGTTCAACTTAGTAAAAATGTATTTAGGTTTTGCCATTTCTTTGGGTCTTTCTTCATTTCCTTATGAGGGCTCCTGTGCCACATAAAACTTAGATAAATTTGCATGCTGAAACTGAATTGCATGGAAGAATTAAGAGGAGGGACATGCTAGGAGAGCAAAACGGTTGAGGTATTCTTTATCTTAACCAGTGTAATCAATCCGGTGGATTTCTAAAAGCACAGAAATATGCATTCATAGAAATGTGTTCTGAAGCTCAAGAAAGTTCTGGCTGTTTATACTAGGTCTGCTGTGTTGATTTCAGATAACATACTCATATTTTAGTACATCATTATTTCCTTTTTTCATGTTTTCAGAGAAACCATAACAGATTTAAATGTTTATTTAAATAATGTATCAACCTCAAACTATTATTTTGCTTTCTTGAGGTTTATCTTGTCTCCTGCTGTAGTCCATCCTGTCCAAATATGATTAATTGAAAATCTGGTTTCATAAGCTTCTAGTGGGCTGCCTGTCAAGGGAGATCCCTTGTTTATACATTAAATTCCTAGTTCCATTTACAAAGTTTAGAAGAGTATATGTGAAAGTTGTAATGATGCAGTAACCAACTCTGAGACATGCTTCATAATCATGTTCCTATAACCATCTCTTTACTCCAAGCGAGCTGGGATTCCAAAAAGTAAATTGAGTGTCTCTAGTATATACAATATTAGGTGTCTTGAAAGAAGTGCTGAGTCACAGATCACAGAAGGTAGGAAGGACAGACAAGAGGAGATGTTGGTGCTTTCTGGCAAATGAACAACATATGACATTGCCTCAGATTCTGAACATAAATTAGAAATGGTAGAATTATATATGTTTGCCATTTTATGTCTCTGTTTTAAAAATCAAAACTGTTCCTCAAAGTCTCATACAATTTTTATAGTATAATACAGTCTAGTACATAAATGTTATATGAAGAAGGTCATTTGCAGTTATCTAGTGTTTATTTCATTAGTATTATCCTGTTTGTTTTCTTGCTAACACATTCCACTTTTAAATAATGTATCAACCTCAAACTATTATTTGAGGTTGATCAAATAATAAACTTTATCATTGCCAATATTTGGTTTTCTGGCAAAGTCCTGTTGATGATTGCTGAAATATTACTCAATAGGAAAAGTATACTAAGGAAAGCTAAAATTTGAATAAAAATAGTATACCTAGGTAGGTATTAAATTTAAAAAATATATTATTGGATTCCTTGTGACAAGTTAAATGTTGAACAATGACACATGAAAGAGCTATTTTATAAAATAAAGAGGGTTCTAAAGAGGGTAAAGTGTACTCCTACAAAAGAGAGGCAACTCTGAAAGAGTTTAGTAGTCCATAATGATTAAAATATCCAGAATATGTGAAAGCCAGAGACACAGCTTTAATGAAAGCAAGTATCAGGAAGTAAATTATTGCTCACACCTGAATTCTCAAATCAGACTCTGCTTCAAGGGAACATGACCTAAGACAAGTATCAAAGATATATTAATTTTATAACTAAGGGAGGTGATGTCATTATTTGTACTTTGATAGCTCTATTATGTTCACATTTTAGTTCCAATCTGTTAGTCTCCAAGCTTCACTTCACGATGGACTGGGGCTTTTATAAGAGAGTTACCTAAAATAAACCCTGTTAATGGGTTTGCCATTGGGTTTTCTAAACTCCTTGTGTTTTTATTAAAGATGATTAAGAATTTTATTATCCATAAATGTAAATATTTAACATGTAAATAAATTAAATATTCTTGAATGTGTCCCTCATGCATGACTGGGCTTGACACTACATTATAATCTAATCATTTATTTTGTATCTAATGTAAGGCTTTCTTTATTGTTAATCACCACAAGATAGATAGCCTTGTTGTCTAGATTTTTCTCCCACTCCCCTCTGAAAATAGATGACACAGAGTATAAAGAGAATTTTGCTTTTAACATACAAGACAGTCTACATCTGACTGTGATGCAAACTACATAGAGAGAATTTATTAAGAATTTCTTTATATTTCTTTAAATTTTCTGTATTTTGAAAATTTTATTTCATAATGTCTCTGTTTTAGATTTAAGGAAAAAAAGATGTTTACAAACACATATGATTATGACTAGTGAAAAATTACTGAAAGTATATCTTTACTTTCCATGGTCACAATTTTTTTTTTCTTTACCACCAAAATGGGTTTATTCGGGAACAGCAAAGAATTTCAATTTGGGACAAGCAGGCTTTGGCAAAAGCCATAGGAAAGTCCAACAAATGAAGAAGAGGAACATTATTTTATAGACAAAAAGGAGGAAATTGGGAGGGGTTGTTTTGAACAAGAGTGCATTGGAGAAAAGCAAGAATTCTGGGTGATGATGGGTTCTCATTGGCTTAGTTGCCAGGGTAGCCAACACAATGGTGTATGAGAGGAGAAATTTTCATACATTTAAGGTTTGCCTTGGCTGCAACTTGCATATGAGTTTGTATTTATTATCTGCACGAAAGATTTGCAAAGCCCTCTGTGATTGCCTTTTATATAAGACATTAACTTCCTCAAAACATTAAACATCAATAGAACTGACTATTTTGTTATGCTCTAAGAGGAAGAACCCACTTTTCTTTCTGAATTAAGGACCTAAACAATTGAATTAAAGATGATTTCAAATTTGTCCAATCCCCATTTGTCAGTTAGGAATTTTACTCTGCTTTAATGCAAATAACAAATAGAGCTGTACATTTAAAAAATATTACTCACCTAGAAAGTTGGATCTAATTTGGTCAAATATTTAGTTAACTAATTCTAGTAAATAAAATTACATTAATTTTATATTCCATTATTAACTCTAAAATAAAAAGTCTTGGAAATAGACATTTTTATAGACTAGATAAACCTGTTTTCTCCATTTCAGTTAGTGTTATTCACTAAGATTTTCAAATCAGAAAAGAGGGAACCAAATTTTATTCTTCATTCTTCCTTACCTTGATACATGGAATATGGTATCCATTGCTAAATACTAGTTATTCTACCTTCAAAATATATCTTGAATCTATATACATTTTATTTAAATCTACTGCTAATACTCTAGTTTAAGGCATTGCAATTGCTCATCTAAACTGTGGAAGCAACTCCCTAAATAATTAGGTTCTTCTCTTGCTTTCTCTAGTACTACTCTTTCCTACATAGCAGCTAAAGGGTTATTTTGATTAAATCTACATTGCATAATTTTAGTTTCCTGCTTATAAATTTTCAATGGCTACTCATACTACTTAGAATAACTTGGAATCCTTAGTGTAGTAGGTTGATGTGTGCCCCCCAAAAGATATGTCCAAGCCCTGTACCTGTGAATATGACCTTTCTGGAAATAGTTTTTTTGGTTGTTTTTTTTTACAGATGCAATTAAGCTAAAAATCTTCAAATGAGACCCTTCTGGATTTAGAGTGGATCCTAAATCCAATGACTAGTGTCATAAGAAGAGATCTGGGGCACAGGAGTCATAGCAGAAGGTGATCCGCTGATGCAGGCAGAGATTGGAGAACAACCACAAGTCAAGGAATGCAAAGAATCTCCAGCATTCATCAAAACATAGGAGGGGAGAATGGAGTGAATGCTTCCTTAGCATATTTAGAAGGAATGTGGCTCTGCAGATACCTTGATTTCAGACTTCTGTTTGTCAGAACTGTCAAAGAATAAATTTCTGTCTTAGCCACCAAGTTTGTGGTAATTTGTAACAGCAACCCTAGGAAACTAATACACAATCAGTGGCCTACAAACCTCAGTAAGTTCTGGTCTTTACTATATCAAACCAAACCTTATCTCATGGCATTCTCCTCTTCATTTATTACACATGGCTGTTTCTGTTCTTACAATATACCATAATCTTTGCACTGGCTCTTCTCCCTGCCAAGAATGCTCTTTCCCCAGATCTTCCCATGTAGACTTTCTCATACTTCAGGTTCCAGCTTAAATGTCATCTCCTGAGTGAAAATACCCTTATCAATACCAAAATTTGCTTATTATGTCATCAACTATAATTGCACCTACTTTATGTCCTTATAGTAGTTTGCATTTTGCAATTTTTATTTGTTTATTTCCTGTACATTTCTTAGTCTGTACATTAGTTTGTACAATTATTGAGAGAAGATAATATGTATTTTCAAACACCATGCTATATCCAATGCCTAGCATAAGGCCTAAAATAAAATACTCAATAAATGTGTGCTGAATGAGTGGATGAATGAAAGAATTAAGTTGCTCAGTTATTGTGAAAAGGATTTAATATGTTTTCCTGACAAATGTGCATTGCTTATTTTTGGAAATATTAACTACAAATAAAAATTCACTTGAAACATTTTATTAAGTTGACCAAAATGACTTTCATTATTGTCCTCACCCGCAGTTTGTTCCAGTTCCTAGTAAATAGCACAAACCTGGGAAAACTTGGGCCCAACACATATATCTCTCAGAATTCATACCTATTCTGCTGTCAGAATATTTCCAGTGCCTCACAGAATTGTGTTGCAATGTCACATTTCAATAATAGGTGCTTCAATTTTGCATGTTGCATAATTCAGTCTAAAACCAACCTTACTGGAAATCTTTAACTTATGAAAAAAATGAGAACCTGGTTTTATAAATACCTAAATATTTATATTTGTCTTAGAAAATAATAATAAACCTCTAAGCAGAATAGTGCTTTCTCATGAATGGAAAAAAAAAAAAAAAGCATTCCTTGGCAATAGAGAATCTTATGTAGTTGTGCTAAATTAACTTGAGTTGCTCATTTATAGTTACTTGCCAAGGTCAAAGCAAAGAACCCCTGTGACTATGTTGATATGTTAGTTACTGTGAGAATAAGAGGTTCAATAAATATGTAGTGAAGCAGTCACAAGAGTAAAACAAATGCCATGCTGAAGGAAAGAGTGTTAAGTTCAAAAATCTATATTTCTTGACATTTCCTTGGGTATAAAAAACCTCTTGTCTGATAGAGTTAAACTTATTTTTAAAAATTGAGCTAAATGAATAAAAACAATGGGTGTTTAAAGACATGGGGTAAAACAAAACAGGCAAAACTTTCATAACTAAAGGGCATGTAACTCATAATTTACACATTTTTATGTCAAATGCTAAAGGTCCTATAGATTTATTAGTATGTTACTCAGATTGACTCTGTACCATTTCCATAGAATGACGATGATAGAAGCAGATAAATTGTTCTGTCTTTTCTACAGGATCAGCATATTCTCAGAACAATCCCTTAACTATCACTTGAGACTAAAAAGAGGTAACACAGAACACAGTGTAGCACCAGGTCTCTAATTGAATTTCATTGCCTGTATAATTTTTTTATCATATTGCAGGACTCTATGCACCATTATCAAGGAATTTCAAGCTCAAATAGCAACGTGATTCATTATTCTCTGACCTGAGAACTACTGATATTTACATTCCTTGATGTCTGATGAAATGCATGTTGATATAAAAATTACTTAGTCAGCCTCCAAGATGGCCTAATAATCTCCACTTGCTATTCCTTTGTGTTGCCCCTGCCTACACTGTGTCAGCATTGGTGTATAGGACTGATAGGATATAGCAGAAGGAATGGTATTAGCTTCTGACATTATGGTTTCTCTCTCTCATTCTCTCTTTTTTATCTCTTTGCCCATTTGCTCTTGAAAGCTTCAGAAGGAAGCCAGCTGCCATGTTCTGGGGAGAGGTCCATGTGATGAGGAACTGAGGCCTCCTGCCAATAGCCAAGAAGGAAGTATGAGCTTGGAAATAGATCCTCCAACACCAGTTGGGCCTTCAGATGACTGCAGCCTTGGCCAACATCTGGACTTCAACTTCATGACAGACTTTCAGCTAAAGCCATTCAGCTAAACAACTTCAAATTCCTAACACAGAAATTATGAGATAGTAAATGATGTTTTAAAACAATAAATTTGGGAGTAATTTCATACACAATAATAGATAAATACATATACCATTTACACATATATATCAGATTATATTTGAAAACAGAATAATTGTGATTTGGGACAAGAAGCAATTAAAAAAAGTTCATGAACTAATTATACAAATATTGTTAAGGATTTAGAAAAAACATGACCTAACCTCAATTAACCTGATCTAATCAATTGACAGTCAAGTTGAATTAAATATGCAGAGTTTTATTATGTTAAAGACTTTAAATGTGACCCCATATGGAAAGCTATCAAGGATGCTTTCATTAGGGATTAGGAGTTATAAATACTCCTAATTATGCATCATAATTTATAACTCAATTTGAATCAATATGTATAATTTTTAAAACAATATTCCTATTTAGGGAAAGAGATAAAATATTCCTCAAGACATATAAATTTATATTTCAGTTATTCTAAAATATTATACATGAGACCTAATTGTCTCTATTTATAATTGTCTAATAACAATTTGTAAATATTTTGTAAAATATATGTAAATAAAATCTAAAGCTAACAAAACATAAAACTACTAATAATTCATATTTTATTGTATTATAGGTGCTAATATGTTTTTTAGTTTGGTATAAGTGAAATTATGCTATGACCAGTAAATTAATAATTCTGTTTCTATATAAAAGAAATATGAGTTTGGTGAGATGCTGTCTTTGTTGCTGGGTTATATAATAATACAGTTGAATAAAATGTAGTATTTGGGGAAATTCTAGTAAATGGCCATAGATTGTACATAATTACTTACTTTAGTAAAGGTTGATAACATAAGGAATCATTGCAATATTTTCTAGTGAAAAAGAATGCATGATGTGTTTCTCCCTATTGCTCATTTCAAAGTATTTTTTAATCAAAACTATGAAGGTTGTGGACACATGGAAAAATAATCAGACAGTTAAAAAGAGGCTGTAGTCACAAAGCACGGAGCTGATCTCCCTGTACTATGCAGCTGTTTCCCACTAGCTATCTATTTTACATTCAGTAGTGTATATATGTCAATGCTGGGAGGGAGACGCAAGAGGGAGGGGATATGGGGATATATGTATATGTATAGCTGATTCACTTTGTTATTCAGCAGAAACTAACACAACATTGTAAAGCAATTATACTCCAATAAAGATGTTAAAAAAAGAAAGTAAAATAAAAAAAAAACAGCTCCAAACATCTCTGGTTAGACTAGGATTCCAACATGCAGCCAGGATTGAGAATCTACCATCTAAGCTAATGGCTTTTCCATTGGTTAAATTTGCACTTTTGTAAAGTAATGATTGTGTTATTGACTGACTTTTAGAATGCTGAGGTAAATAATAATATAATTGCTATAACTGACTAGTATTGAAAATATAAACAGTGAGCATTATAAACAGATTTCCATTGGGAATACAGATGTCAATAAATATAGTGGCATAAATGAATAAAAGAAGTAATGATTTTGCACAAGCAGCTAAAAAAGAAAGTATAGAAACCACGGAATAGCTAGTAACTAAATTTAATGGTGAGTCATTTTATTTGTATTTCTATGTTGTCTGTTATAAGAACTGATTATCAAATAGTGAATAAAACTATCAATATTTTCACATGAATTGCAAAGAAAGCACAGTGGCCCAACTAGTAAACCAATTGTCGTTTGGACAAATTATGCAAACTCATCTTTTTTTTTAAAGATGTTTTTGATGTGGACCATTTTTAAACTCTTTATTGAATTTGTTACAATATTGCTTCTGTTTTATGTTTCAGATTTTTGGCCCTGAGGCATGTGGGATCTTAGCTTCCTGATCAGGGATTAAACCTGCACCCCCTGCATTGGAAGGCAAAGTCTTAACCACTGGACCACCAGGGAAGTCCCTGCAAACTGATTGTTTAAAAAATCTATTTGGATATAATTTTCAGGAAACTAAGGTGACATTCAGTGTTGAATGAATTATAATGAAAACAAGGAATATAATACTATAACTAAGAAATTTGTGAAAGTAATCACAAAGATAGTAACAAATCTTATTGCTGAAGGAAAGCAAATAAACCTAAGAACACTGTTGTATATTGCATAATATTAATGTTGTGAAATATTTAAGAGAATACACTATCATATATTCATACTATTAAATATATTAATTAACAATATAATGAATAAGCTTTTAGCATATATATGGCCTGCATGTTAGACAGATATTCTACAGAACTTTTTTGTCACTGAAAATTCATGTTGTGAAAAATATACACACATACATATTTTTTTAATTAAAAAGACTATGAACCACAATACATATTTGAAAGGATATATTGAGAGTCAAAATTACACTTGGAGTAAGAAGTCATTGTTATTTAGATTAAAAAAATTTGTATCTGAAGGTCAATCCAGACATGATTTATTCAGACAACACATTGTTGGTATTCAATTGTATGTCTCTTCATTTCAATTCAGTGTTGGAGGAAATAGTGAACAGTGAGAATGAAATTAAATTATATTCATTTTTCAAATGCTCTGAGAAGAAATGGGCATAAACCACAAAATACATATTTTCTCTTTGATTATGTTGTCTGTCTCATTTTCCTTAATATTTGCTCTTGTAATGGAACACAAAGAGCTTTTGTTTTTAAAATGATCACCTGGTGAAATTGGCATGTTACCTTGGTATGGCATGCCATCTATCTACTCATTGACCTCATGTGGTTTGCATAATCTTTTGAACTTATTAAGTCATAGTTCTTATCTCATTAATCTTTTTGATCAGAAAACCAAGCAACTGTATGCCCTTATCAGAGGTAGATGGACTAAGGTCTACAGGGCATAGAAACTGATCATTAAAATATGGATTCCAGTATATTATTTTTTCAATGAGAAATATATTTACACCATGGACCAAAATGGTTTAATCTGCACACTCATCACTTTCTCTCTCGGTATGTAACCAATGGGGAAAAAATAGCATAGAAAAATATGAAGAAAATAAGGAAACCTCACCTACAGACTTATCAATAGATGAAAACATTGTTAAGATTATTCTGCATAAAATTTAAATATTATAATATCATGTCTTAAATCTTGCATTCCTTATATTTTTACTTAATTTTTTAATGATATTTATAACAATCTTTGGATATTTTACATTATTGCCTCCATTGCAATTTTTGATATAGATGTGTTGTAGTTTATTACTCCTATAAAATAGGTTATTATGTTATCTCCAATAGGCAGATATTACAAACAAGCCTGCGATGAACATCTTTGTCAACACTTCTCTTTATTTTCTTAGGAAAGGATCCCCAAAATGGAACTATTGTGCATCAAAGTATCAGCATTGTAAAGGACCTTGCAGTACATTCCTCTATCTGTTTCTAGCATGTTTATAATAATATATATTTCCAGCAGTAATATATAAGAATGCCTGGGGTAGGAGGGATATATTGGGATTATGGGATTAACAGATGTACACTATCATACATAAAATAGATAAACAACAAGGATTTACAATATAGCACAGGGAATTCAATATCCTATATTCAATATCTTAAACTATAATGGAAAAAATATATATAGATATATAGATATATATGTATTATGAAGTCACTTTATACCTGAAACTAACACAATATTGTAAATCAACTATACTTCAGTTAAAAAAAGTTTTTTAGGGCTTCCCTGGTGGCGCAGTGGTTGAGAGTCCGCCTGCCGATGCGGGGGACACAGGTTCGTGCCCTGGTCTGGAAAGATCCCACATGCCGCGGAGCGGCTGGGCCTGTGAGCCATGGCCGTTGATCCTGTGCGTCCGGAGCCTGTGCTCCACAACGGGAGAGGCCACAACAGTGAGAGGCCAACATAAGTTTTTTTAAAAAGAGGCTATAGAGTGTAAACTAGAATTCATGAAATTTTTCCAGTCTCTAGTATTTTCTCTATCTATACAATGCTGATCCAAAATCACCGCTAGAAACTATTTTTCAGTCAGAGTTCTGGCAGAAAAGAAATGATATATTCAAGGTGGTTTATTGAGAAGAGTTCAGAGAAGTGCTATATCTAAAGGTGTGAGAGAGGGTATAAAAAGTCAAATGAAAAGTGAGGCACCCAGGGCTAAGAACTACTGCTTCGTAGGTGTGAAGTAGCCAGCCCAGGGAGTAGTTAATGAATACAGAAAAAAAAAAAAAAAAGGCTGTAAGTGTGGGAGGGCCCTCTCACAGGAGGAACACACCTATCTCTTGTTCACTCAGGAGGGAGAGAGAGTGGCAAAAATACCCCACCTCTTCCTTTGCGATTTTCCCTTGTTACTGCAAATGTATGACTTTGGTCAAAAATGCAAGAGCAAGCTAGAGGTAAAGGGGCTCACTGATGCAGTTCATGAAAATCATATCTCCCAGGGCACATGGAAGTGCAAAGAATGGAGATTGGATCTGGAGAGGATAACTAGAAATAAGCAGCACATCTGCAATCACCAGTGGAAAATTGTGATGATTTCTATGACAGGAAATGATTCTATACTTTTGAGAATGTTAACAATAAACAGCAATGTTTCAAGTAAGAGAGGCTTTGTATAATAGTTATATTTTTTCCAGTTAATGGTAAATCTAACACACTCTGCATTCCATATTAATCATAATCTTTCCCATGTCCCTTTTTTTTTTAGAGTTTTCTACTATATACACTAAGCGCAATTAAACACAACCTTTTACTGAATTTTTTATTATTCTTTCCTTTGTTTCTAGTTTCAGTGGACACCTTGTCATTAAGCAAAAAGACAGGTGGTTAATGACCTAATTCTAACATTCCCATTCTAATTACTCAGTACTCTGGTCATGTCATCTATTAATTCTGTTGCTCTGTTACCTATGCAATTAATAAAATTATACTGAATAAATATGCCAGATATTATAAGTTGTGATGTTGTATATCCACGTTATTATCAAAGTATTTGAAACATTACTAAAATTGAAAAAAACATAAATTTTTTAAAAACTCAATTCTATTTACTTGTCAACAGTTTAAATATTTTAATTTCATTTTTTATTTTTGCTATGTACAAAAATAATGATGTTGACATAGAAGTTTGTTTTACTTTATATTACCACACTATTGATTACCTTAGTTTCCTTTTCTTCTATTATCAGTTACTTATAGGCAAGACCTGTTTCTTTGCTTGTTTGTTTATTTGTTTTGGATGTGCATAACTTAAAATAGTACCTGCCATATAGTAAGCTCAAATAAATACTTTTATGAGTGAAAAGATTACATTTCATGGTATTTCTTCTCTTTAAGAGTTGAAATGTCTTAATTCTAGCTATCATGTTGTAACAAAGACATAATCTTTAATTAGCTACAATGACATTCAGGGGCAGATAGAGACTGAAACATAGATAACCATACTTATTGTCTACTAACTTTCTATTAAAGGATTAAAACACATATACACACTACTATATATAAAGTAGATAACTAATAAGGACCTACTGTATAGCAAAGGGAACTCTACTAAACACTCTGTAATGACCTATATGGGAAAAGAATCTAAAAAAGAGTGGACATATGTATAAGTGTAACTGATTCACTTTGCTGTGAGCAGAAATTAACACAACATTGTAAATCACCTACACTCCAATAAACAATATAAAAAAATTTAAAATGATAGAAAAAATAAAAACAAATTAAAAAGATTAAAACAAGTTAAACCTACTATTCTGTACAGTATTTGTCAAATATATTAATGGCTATCTAATACCATTTCATTAAATTGTGCTATTTACTGTGTTAACCACCTATGCATTCTTTTTTTTTTTTTTTTTATTTTTTAACATCTTCATTGGAGTATAATTGCTTTACAATGGTATGTTAGTTTCTGCTTTACAACAAAATGAATCAGTTATATATATACATATGTTCCCATATCTCTTCCCTCTTGTGTCTCCCTCCCTCCCACCCTCCCTATCCCACCCCTCCAGGCAGTCACAAAGCACCGAGCTGATCTCCCTGTGTTATGCGACTGCTTCCCAATAGCTATCTACCTTACGTTTGGTAGTGTATATACGTCCATGCCTCTCTCTCTCTTTCTCACAGCTTACCCTTCGCCTCCCCATGTCCATCGTGGCGCACTATCCTCCTGCAAGCTGTGTTCACGCCGCCAACCCCAGTCCTCTCCCTGTGCTCCGACCGAAGCCCGAGCCTCAGATCCCAGCCCCGCCCGCCCCAGCGGGGGAGGAGACAAGCCTCTCGGGCTGGTGAGTGCCGGTCGGCACTGATCCTCTGTGCAGGAATCTTACCGCTTTGCCCCCCGCACCCCTGTTACTGTGCTCTCCTCCACGGCTCCGAAGCTTCCCCCTCCGCCACCCGTAGTCTCCGCCCACGAAGGGGCTTCCTAGTGTGTGGAAACCTTTCCTCCTTCTCGGCTCCCTCCCACTGGTGCAGGTACCGTCCCTATCCTTTTGTCTCTGTTTATTCTTTTTTCTTTTGCCCTACCCAGGTACGTGGGGGGTTTCTTGCCTTTTGGGAGGTCTGAGGTCTTCTGCCAGAGTTCAGTAGGTGTTCTGTAGGAGTTGTTCCATGTGTAGATGTATTTCTGGTGTATCTGTGGGGAGGAAGGTGATCTCCACGTCTTACTCTTCCGCCATCTTCCCGGAAGTCTCCTACAATCACTTGTTGACTCAAAAGAGAGATGATTAATATTTCCCCTAATGCTACTTAGCTAGTGCAATCTCCTGATATTTTTATTTCCCAATTTGTTTGATTGTGTAAACATATTTAATAACTGCTTTTATATAACTGCCTTTAAAACATCATTCATTATTACAAATTTAATTTTATAAAGATAAATATGCAATTTATATTTCAGTTATTAGAAGGTTACCATCTTTAGTACTTAGATTTATACTTTCCAATTACACCTGGAATGTTTCCATGTATTTGTTGTGAACTCTCACATAACAATAAATGAAATGACATGCCTAGTGCCATATTTTTCATATATTTAGACTGACTTCATATGATGGTGGTAAATTACTATTTACAAATTGTTTGATCATGTACAATTTGAGGGATGCCAGATATGACATTAAATGAGCCTTCCAAAGGCTGAGACCAAAATAAAGGCCTAATAGAAGTTTTTGGCTGATTAAAAAAGCCAAAGCCAAACACAGATGTTTCCCTAACTGTAAGTATAACATGGGAGCCCAGGGGTATTTGATGAATCAGTATTAAGTCTTGGAGAACAGACTATTTACTTATCCCTTTACCACTGTGTGCTATCATGTCTATTTTTTTCAGAGAATATAGTGTTTATACAATATAAAACCTTTATACATAGGATTTTGTCATTTTTATACCACTAAATTTGTTCAATTCTTGCCAATAGATTTATTACTCCAGTTTGTCCTTTGATTTCTTGATAGTCTCAGCTTGAGTTCTAGTAGACTCTCCAGGAAATGTTCATCAGTTCTGAGATCTTCCATGTTCATAACAGATTATCTTTGACCTTTACACCAGTTTTGGATGGCTACAAAATCCTTGGCTCACATTTCCTTTACTTGTGCATCTTAAGTAGGTTGTTCTAATGTCTAAGTGTTGCTGGTTGCTCTTAAAAAGTGAGTTGAACTGTTTTTCTGGATGGCCAAATAGATATCAATATCGATATAGTTATAGATATAGATAGAGATGATATAGATAGTTGTTATTTTCAAGGCACAGTATAGACTTTTATTCTTCAGATCAGCTTCATTTATTTTAGAACTGGAACATACAATATGGAAAGCTATAAAAGTTTTGATTTTGAAAATAGTGGTTTACACAAAATAAAATCTCAAATATGCATGCAATGTCTAGTGAGAAAAATTATAACTTATAAATTATGAATTTCCAGGTCTCTCTGAAATTAATAATTGCCAGTCCTAGCAATTCTGGCAGTACTCTTGGTCTTCTCTTCCTATATTCAACCAGTCTATAATTCTGTCTCCAAATCCCAGAATGTGACACTTGCCAGTATTTAGAATGCCAATCACAGCTACCACTTATTGAAAACCTACTATGTTCCAAGATTTTCTCTTAACCACATAAAAGTGATATTATGTCTATATTTTTATATAAGTATATAAAGCATCAAAATTTGCATGAATTACCATATTGTGGATTACTAGTAATTGAGAGATGCAGGAAATTATGTCAGTTCTGAATCAATAGTGTTAAACATTGATTTATAGTTACTTCCTTTACTAGGGAAAATGGAAGACAAAGGAGACTTTGAAGATAAGTTCACGTGGGATGACAAAACAAATGAGAGACTGATAACAGTAGATATTCATAAAATAGAAGAAGACTCAGCAGGGCATACTCTGGATTATAGAGTAATAATCATAAATGCAACACTGCTACATGTGCAGTTTTCCTAAGAAGTGTCCCCAGGCATGTTATAATATAATATTAGTATGAATTCTATACATGTTGAGGGAACACAGTGTCTACTTTTATAATACAAGGACCATCCTGAGTAAGATCAGGGGCCTCTGAGACTTCTGAAAGAAAGTAAAATATTGGTTTTAGAAGTACTTGCCTAACTCCAAAGAAAGGTGCACAGTCTGTGTAAACCTTGTTAGTAAGCTCCTTTATTACTACTGATTAAAGGAGTAAACAAAGACTGGCCAGATAAACTTTATAAGCAATTCTATCTAATTGTATTCTGGAGAAGCCAGGGGGTGTACAACTAACTTCAGAGGAGATCTCCAAACCAACAAAGAGCCTGTTCTCTTTGTACCATGCCATACTGAGACCATGTTGTCTTCTGGCCACACTATTTACTGTGTTTTCCTTCTCTTGCCCATAAAATGCTATTCCTGGGCTTCCCTGGCGGCGCAGTGGTTGAGAGTCTGCCTGCCGATGCAGGGGACACGGGTTGGTGCCCTGGTCCTGGAAGATCCCATATGCCGCAGAGCGGCTGGGCCCGTGAGCCATGGCCACTGAGCCTGCGCATCCGGAGCCTGTGCTCCGCAACGGGAGAGGCCACAGCAGTGAGAGGCCCGCGTACTGAAAAAAAAAAAAAAAAAATGCTGTTCCTCTGCTTCCCAACCTGTGCTTTTATTCTTCTTAGCTATTATTAATCCTGAATATTTCACTGGTAACCTACGATTTAATTTTCCCTCTATAATATATATATATATATGAAAACCCAACATTTAAAATAACATCTATATATCTAAAACTAACTTTATACCATTTTGAATCGCCATACAGATAGATGATCAAGAATCAAATCAATCTCATGGCAGCTAAGTTTGAATTCATAATTGATCTCAACACAATATTCATCCTTCATTTTCTAACTCAGTTAATGACCTCATTACCTCAGACACCCAAGTCTGGAACTGAGTTTCTCCCTTTACTTTATCCACTACAACTAATTGGTCATTGCACCCTATTACACTTACCAGATATCTTTCATGTCCATTTGAGTCTCTGCATGTCTAATGCCAGTGCATTCATTCACATCCTCATAATCTCTTGTTCGAAAGCAATAATCTTCCTATTGTCATCTGTGGTATAGCCCTCCCATCAGCCATTCTCCACATTGCTGAAAATACTGTCCTGTTACTTTCTTGCTTAAAAATTCTTCAGTGGTCCCCATTTTCCAGAAAATAATGTTTAAAGTACTTACTATGAATATGCAATTCATGGTCTTATCCCAGTATCTCTCACTAATCTTGTTTTCATCATTTTTCAGCATAACTGCTATGCTCAAGGTACAAGTGTAACAGGATAACTTTTCCACATCCATTAAGACTCAACTCATATGACACCTACTCTATGAAGATTTTGCAAATACTCCCCTGTACTGAGGCAAAACTAATACATGATGAAATACTATAGTAAAAATTCTTAATGTTATATCAAAATAGCAGAATTACTTCTCTATTTCTCACCTAGACCATGACTTTCTGTTGTGTATGCATGTGTATTCCCACAAACACACACACATATACACAAACACATACAGCTAAAAAAAGTGAGCATAGTATAGTATGTGTTAAAGTAATATTTATTGAAAGAACAAATGAGTTTAGAGTAGAACTTCCAGATTTTCCACATTAGAAGGGTTCAGTGAGCAATTAAGTTTTAAGAATGCTTCATATAACATCCCTAGTGATAATTACACTCTGAATCTATCAAACCCCCTTCCTTTGAACATAGATGTATGATTTATTCTACTTGTTTGTCCTTTTGGGGTTTTTAAATAATAAAAAATAAATAAATCTAGCATTTTAAAAGTACTTATGAAGAAAAATATGTTTATAAACTAAGGAAATACTTTGGAAATACATTAATCCATGGTGTTGATGGGCATATAGTAAGTTGCATAATGTGATAAACTAACTTTTCTTTAAGCATAGAAATGAAAGTGGTTTTTTAATTAAAATCTGTATGCCTACTGATTTCATATCTCTTTGAGATTGAAAGCTTAAGAATTATTTGACTATAATTCTGAGTTTCACAGTGAGAGAAATCACAAATAGATTCCTTGAGAGTACCAAATAAAGCTAAATGAGTGTCAATTTTAAAATATGAATTTCTATGTTTGCTATTTATGAGGTTTTCTTTGTTTTTTGAACAGTCGTTTACTTCATATGATTTTTACAATGATATGGAACTTTGCATAATGTAAGACAGTTATTAATTAATTACACTAACATGTGCTTGTTGTACTTTTGATGGATGCTACAAAGGAAAAGAAAATGAAGCTCTGCGAGCATAAACTTATCCTAGTTTGTAAGGTCAAGGATGTTTTTTTTTTGATAAAGTTACAGTTCAACTAAGAACTGAGGAGATTTAGATCTATTATTCCCTACAGAGCCTGGGCAGTATTTCTAGGTAGTGGAAATAAGATGTTTAAAGGCTCTGAAGCCAGAGGGAGCTTGAAAAGACAGCATGAAGGGCTATGAATTAATAGAAGGGAAGCAAGACACGTCTCCAGAGTAATTAATATGACTCATATTAGGTATATAAATTTATTGACAATTAAATTATTGCTTACATTCCATTGATAAGTTAGAGATATTTGCATTAAGACATATAATGCAAAGATAAGATTTATCATGTGAAGCTAATGTAATCTTTCCTTTGTTGAGTATCATAAGCAGATACTTTAGTATAATCATAAGGTCTGTGGAAAAATTACAATTACTGGATGGGTCAAATAACAATTGAAATGTTATTTAGACCAGATTTACAGAAATATTTTCAAAGGTAGAATAGAGTCAACCATAAAAATGATTTGGCATAAAAGGTACTTTATTAAACATAATTAAAGTTTACTTTTACCAAGATTTTTAGCTAATTGCCTCAATTCTTAGTCTTAGTTTTCTGATATAGACTTACGTGGCTTTAAAAAAACAGAGTTTAAAGAGAGCCAAAATGGAAATTAATGACAAAAAGATGCTTAATTAGAATTGGTTCCAGCAGAAAGATTTCAAATTTATGTATTGTTGTAATGGGAAAACAAGTAAAATTAGGGGGAAAAAAAGCTGATTTGTTTCTTTACCTTCAGTTATTTAGATCTCCCTTTTATAAGCTTCCTATTTTCAGCAGTGACTTATGACAACTGCCTTAATTTAATTCTGTAGTGAAAAATTCACTGAGGATCAAGTGGTTTCCAGATGAATATTTCTGTACAAAAGTAGCTACTGATCTTTAGGAAAGAAAACATGAAGCATTAGGGATCGCCAGAGCCAGGATAATGGGAGGAAAGGTCATTGAAAAATGAAGATATCACCTTCTTTCTACGTTTCTCTTGTGACAGAATATTCATGTGCGAGTACATTTGCTCATTGAATTTTTCAGGAAAGAAAATAGTAGAGCATAGAAATGAAAAGTAAGTCACCTTTTGCCAAGGAGTATTTATAATGCCAATGGGGAGGTCTCAGTAGATGAGAGAAACATAAGAAAGTAAAATGGAGTGAATAAAATAAAGAACAGAAAGAGGTCTGAAGAAAAATAAGGTGTGAAAAACAAGGAGAGGACACTAAACATGTAGAAATATGAGCAATAGTCAGAGGGAAAATAAAATTCTTATTTAAAATTTTAGATGTTAGTATTCATTTATTCATAAATCATCAGATTATTTTTGTTACTCAATTTATTATGGTTGGGAAAGGTGCAGCAGGAGACAAATTCACTGTTAGGATTTTTAGTACTTTTAAAATAAATAAATATAAATACATTTATATATATGTGTGTGTGTATATATATATATATTTCTTTTTTAAGACAGTAGATTTGAATGTGGTATGCATAGAGATGTGCTACCTAGGACCTCCTTCAAGGAAGTATTTGCTGCAGCAGCCAGCCCCTTCAGGGTAGGCCAACAGAGAGCCAACTTGCCTGAGGTCATCCTTTTCATAGTGCAGGCTGCATTTGAAGATGAGGGGTGGGGAGAAAGGTAGGGTGTAATGGACAGGTCATTTCTATCTGACACAGGACAACTTTGATAGGCTCTGGAGGTCTCTGCTAGACTTACTAAGGATTTTATTAAACTGTCCCGTCTACCTAATCCTGCTTTCTGCTTTCATTTCACTGATGCCGATCCCTAACAGACATTTGCTCTGTTTACTTTATCTCAGTTTCCACTTTTGGAGTATCTAAACTATAGCAGTTGGTACCTGAAGTGATCTGAGCAAGGGGGTGATAAGATGGTGTTTTTTACAGTGAATCACTCACTGCCAGGCTGGCATGAGGACCCCATGTACAGTTAGTTGTACCACGATGTTATGCATTTAGCACACATGATCTAATTTAGTCTGTGTAGTAACCTTATTCCATGGCTAATATTGATATCCCCATTCTGTTGATACGAAAACTGAGACTTGAAGATATTAAGATACTTGTCCAAAGTCATGTATTTAGTAAGAGGTAGAGACAGTATTCAAACCACAGCAGTTTTACACGTGCAAATCATAACTTTGACTTCCCAAATGACATTGTGTGATATTTTGTTTTCAGTTATGAGCACAGTCTACCTCCTGAGGTTTCCAGTTAAGATAAAAGGATATGTCACAGTTAGGAATAGACATCAAGAGTCATGGTGTGAAGTGGTTTCTAAGAATCCCTGACAGATGGAATTATTTGTAATAATGAACGATCTCAATTTCTATACAAGTAATTTAAAACTCATTCTCAGTTGCAAACGAATTTTATATCATTTAACAAATATTTAATTGTATCTGATTTTTTTTAATGAAACACTTGGGATGGCATTTGTCTATTTGTCTATCAATGGATACCTAACTGAGCTAAAATATTTAACAAAAATGGAAATGTCTACTAGATGAGGGAGAAACAAAGCTGAAGCACTTGAATATCATATATATATGTGTATATATATATATATATATACACACATATATATATAAAATAAAATGTCAGTATCTATAAGAAGCTACTTTATTTTTTAAATAACTAGGATATGTTTGATGGAAAATGGTTTATGAAGGTACATAAAACAAGATCAATTCACCTTTTTTTGCCCAATTTTTCTGCTCCTGTATCTCACTATAGTATTGAAAATCTTCAGCTAAACTGTTTATTGAGATATTTTTATTGTCAATCTAACTGAGCTAAAATATTTAACAAAAATGGAAATGTCTACTAGATGAGGGAGAAACAAAGCTGAAGCACTTGAATATCATATATATATATGTGTATATATATATATATATATATATATATACACATATATATATAAAATAAAATGTCAGTATCTATAAGAAGCTACTTTATTTTTTAAATAACTAGGATATGTTTGATGGAAAATGGTTTATGAAGGTACATAAAACAAGATCAATTCACCTTTTTTTGCCCAATTTTTCTGCTCCTGTATCTCACTATAGTATTGAAAATCTTCAGCTAAACTGTTTATTGAGATATTTTTATTGTCAAATTACCTGCATTAAATAATTAGAAGATGCTAATAGCTGTTTTTTCTTTTTTAAACAGAGTAGCCAGTACAGTCTAAAAGAAGTTATATGAAAAGGAAAATGGTTAGTCTGTAAAGTAGAAAGACAGAGGTAACAGAAAATACTATAGGAGTAAAAGGAGAAAAATAAGTGTTTTACTTACAAGGTATTTCACATGGATAGGTGAGAGGACACTAATAATAGTAGTTGTAAAAATATTTTCTTTATTTTTTCCTTTACAACTAAGTATGCATGGAGGAAAGTATCATATAAGCTGTTATTTTCCTGGCATTTAACAATGCCTTTGCTGAATGTACAGATTCCTTCATTTCCTATAGCTAGCAAAACATAGGTCATAGAAATACAAAAACATTATTTCACTAAGTGAATAAATGCATGAATGAGAAATCGCTGAATAAGTAATTAGAGTTGATGTAGAGCTTAAGAAAGTGTTCAAAAAAAGAAGAGAAGGTACAGATGTCCATAGAATTCTCATCAGTTTTCCTTCTGAATGCAAGGTTCAAGTCTATTGCACTCTTGTCAGTGCTAAAGAGTTCTGAGGAGGTAGCTGACTACTATTACCTCTACGGAAATGTTTCTTTTTCTACCCATCTCCTTCTCCAAGGTACTCTTTAGTATCATTAAAAATGTGTTAAAAAGAAATAAGTAAAATTAGAAAATGATGGAGGAAAAAGTTGGTACAGAAAATTAGGGTCCTTTGAACATTCATGTACACTGTAAAGTGGTGATGAGAGAAGTTAACGAATATATATTCACAGGGAGAAGATAATCCAGAAGATATGATAGATGATTAATGTTGATATTAACTGTTAACATGCAAAGTAGTCTCTGCATTTCAGAGATACAAAAAAGAAGAAAATAGTGAATTTGATTCTAATCAGATTAAACAAGTAACTGAAAAAGTAAATTTGTTAAATTTAAAAATTTCTTTTGGAACTATTTTATTTTTCTAACATAAGTCCTTAATTCTATAAATTCATCTTCAAGTCCTATTTTTAGCTATAGTTGATGTGTTGTTTTTAATTTTACTCAATTAAAATTTTTCTCTAATTTCTTTACGCATGTATTTTTCAGTTTAGAAACATGTTGCATGATTTACGCAATCATTTAGAGAAATTCTAGTTACCTTTCTTTAAACACGTATAATTTAATTTTCTTGCGGATAGAGAAAATAGTTTATATGATCACAATTCTTTAAAATTAGCTTAAATTTCTTCATAACTACCTCTTATTATCCCTTTAATGTCTGTAGGGTTCATAGTGAATTTCTCTTCTTCAAATAAACTTATAAATTTTCTTCTTGATCAGTTTTACTGGGGATTGCTTAATTTTATCACTCTCTTCACAACACAAAGTTTTGACTCTGTTGATTTTATCTTTGATTCATATTTCTGCGGCTATCCACATTATTTTCTTCCTTCTACCTTCTCTGAGTTTTCTTCCTACTTCAGTTTAAAGATTAGAGTAAATTTGCATCCCCTCTTCATCTGAAGCTATAAATTTTTCTCTATGCACTGCTTCAGCAACAACTTCTGCTGTCATATTTTTATTATTATTCAACACACAAATGACCAATGCCATGAATAAAAAAGTTACTAAGAGTATAGATTGGATTCTACTGTAATTAAATGATGAATAATTACAATTTTATGTAGATGTATTTGATAACTTAGATGAAATGGAAATAGTCCTTGAAAGATACACCCCAAAATAGATAACTAGAACATCTCTACATTTCATAATAAGATTCAATCAGTAGTTTAAAATCCTTCCAATAAAGAAAACCCCAGGACCAAAAAACTTGTGAATTTTACCAAATGTTAAAGGAAGGAGTAATACCAATTATTCATAAATCCTTCTAGAAAGTAGAAAAGGAGGAAACAATTTCCCACTTATTTTATGAAGCCAGAATTGTTGTGATAACAAACCCAAAGATATTATGAGTAAAAACAAACAAAAACACTATGGATGACTATTGTCATGGACATAGAAGTAAAAATCCCTTAAGAATATTAGCAAAACGAATCAGCGATATGTAAAAAGAATAATACACTATAACCAAATGCACTTTATTGTCGGGATACAGGTTTGCTCGACATTTTAAAATAAATCGCTGTGAGCCACCATATTAACAAAACAATTTGAAAAACAATTTGATCATCTTAATAGTTGTAGAAAATGATATTAGATAAAATTTAACATCATTTATGATGAAAACCTCAGAAACTAGGAATAGGAGCAAATGCCCTCAACATGATAGAGAGCATTTACAAAAATGCATACTTAATGTTTGTCTTAATGGTGAGGCTGAAAGCTGTTTTCTGAGATCAGGTTTAGTGCAAGTATATCCAAACTCACAATCCTATTTAACATTGTACTAGAGGTCTTAGCCAAAGCAATAAGCTTAAGAAATTATTGAAATGCATACAGATTGGAAAGGCAGGAGTAGAAAGTTTTTGAGTTAGGAGGGTTTTTTTCAAGGAAACCAAATTAATTAATTAATTTTTTTGCCCTAGAAGCACTATTATTTTATTTTATTTTTTTACATCTTTATTGAAGTATAATTGCTTTACAATGGTGTGTTAGTTTCTGCTTTATAACAAAGTGAATCAGCTATACATATACATATATCCCCATATCTCCTCCCTCTTGTGTCTCCCTCCCACCCTCCGTATCCTCGGTGCTTTGTGACCACCTAGAGGGGTGGGATAGAGTTAGGAGTTAGGAGTCTTAAGCCACCTTTCTTTAATATAAATTGATCTCAAAATTATTTCCTCGGCAGGCGGACTCTCAACCACTGCGCCACCAGGGAAGCCCCAGTAAGTACATTCTTGATGTAATGCTTTATAAGTATCTGACACCACATTTTAGATCAAATTAAGTATACGTATACTTTCTTATTTTCTCTTCACCTCCCCTCTCTCTATGATTTACTCCATATTCTAAGTATTTTTATGCTCAATGTCCTCTTTCAGTACTTGTGTTCTAGACCTGGCTCATTTCTCAGGCTGAAAATTTGCCTATTCCCAATGGCTGTCTAATAGTTCTATACTTATATTCTTACTCTTAAAGACAGCTCCTGGAAATTATATCATATTGCAAAGAATTTAGTCTAATAATGGGAATTTCAGTTAACATGTAATGTCTGTACAGGAGACATTTGGAACCAGTCATATCTTACAGGGCATTCTACTTAAAAATTTAAAATATTTTCAGCTGGTACTTCTTAACACTTGGTGCTTAGTCATTGCTTTCTCCTGGCTGGAGGAAGTCCCCTTCAAGACCAAAATTATGTAGAGGTAAAATCAAGACAGGGAGTTTATTTAATATAGCATTATCATCACGATGGACCTGGCTTTATACATTAACATTCTACACTTAGCTAATGTATGTACAGATATTCCTTTTACATAGAAAAATTATATTAGATAGCTAATAATAAATTTTTAAATAATCAATTTATTGACTACATATTGTCTGTCAGTTATAGGCACTGGTACAGGCAAATAAATTTGCTTTCCCCATTCATCTTTATGTTTTAAAAAACTGTACCTCATATTATTTCTCTTATATTCAGGTATATTTTATAAATAGTCCATGAATATTGATAAAGTGGAAGGCTCTCCTTTGCTCTTCACCAATTTATTTAAACCTGATTTTATTGATATGTGTGTTAGATGATTCAGTGGACATGCAAAAGAAAAGCCAAACTGACTTCTAGTAGGTTTCCACTCCTCTCAGATTTCTAATAGAGTATTTATTAATTTATTTAATTTTTAACTATATAAGTTTCAGGGATACTATGGCATTATAATTCAACATTTGTATACACTACAGAGTGTTAACCATCACAAGTCTAGTTACCATCCATCACCATACAGTTGTCCCTCTTCCCCCATTTCACCCCCCACAAACCCTTTCTTTTCTGGTAACCACTTATCTGTTCCCTGTATCTGTGAGTTTGTTTCATTTTAATCTTTTTGCTTGTTTTGTTTTCTTAGATTCCACATATGAGTGAAATCACGTGGTATTTGTGTTTCTCCATCTGACTTATTACACTAAGCACAGTACCTTCATGGTCCATCCATGTTGTTGCAAATGACAGGATTTCATTCTTTTTTGTGGCTGAGTAGTATTCTATTGTGTGTGTGCATGTGTGTGTTTAAACAACATCTTTTTTATCCATTCATCCATCTATGGACACTTAAGTTGTTTTCATATCTTGGCTATTGTAAATATTGCTGCAATGAACATAGGGGTGCATATATTTTTCGGAATTAGTGTTTTGTGCTCTTTGGATAAATACCCAGAAGTGGAGTAGCTGCATCACATGGTAGTTCTATTATTAATTTAAGGAATCTCCATACTGTTTTCCACAGTGACTGCACCCATTTATAGTTCCACCAACAGTGCACAAGGGTTCCCTTTTCTTCACATCCTCTTCAACATTTGTTATTTCTTCTCTTTTTAATAATGGCCATTCTATCAGGTGTGAGATGATATCTCATTGTGGTTTTGCTTTAAATTTTCATAATAATGAGTGATTTTCAACATTTTTTCATGTGCCTGTTGGCCATCTGTATGTTTTCTTTGGAAAAATGTCTGTTCAGATCCCCAGCCTAATTTTTAACTGGGTTGTTTGGGGTTTTTTTGTTGTTGAATTGCATGAGTTCCTTATATATTTTGGATACAAATCCCTTACTGAATATATGATTTGCAAATATTTTCTCCCATACAATATGTTGCCTTTTTGTTTTGATGATGATTTCCTTTACTGTGCAGCAGTTTATTAGTTTTATGTCATCCCATTTGTTTATTTTTGCTTTTGTTTTCCTTGCTTTGGAATCAGATTCACAAAAAATGATGTGAATGAGGTTATTGCCTATATTTTCTTCTAGGAATTTTACGGTTTTGGGTATTACATTCAAGTCCATATGGCTTTTTAATTTAATTTTTGTGTATGGTGTAAGACAGTGGTCTTTGCATGTGGCTGTACAGTTTTCCCTACACCATTTATTGAAGAGACTATTCTTTTTCTATTGTATGTTCTTTGCTCCTTTGTTGTAAATTAATTGTTCATATATGTATAGGTTTATTTCTGAACTGTTCTGTTGATCTGTGTGTCTGTTTTTGTGCCAGTACCATACTGTTTTGATTACTAGAGCTTTGCAGTATAGTTTGAAATCAGTCATCATAATACCTCCAGCTTTGATTTTCTTTCTCAAGATTGCTTTGGCCATTTGGGGTCTTTTGTGTTTCCATGCAATTTAAGAATTATTTGTTCTAGTTCTGTGAAATATGCCATTTGTATTTTGATAGGGATTACACTGAATCTATAGATGGCTTTGGGTAGTATTAATATTTTAACAACATTAATTGTTTAGTTGTATGTTGTTTAGTTTTACATGTTTGTGCTTTTTCCAGCTTTCTTCCTTAATTGATTTTTAATTTACTAGTATTAGGGTAGGGAAAGATACTTTATATGATTTCAGTCTTCTTAATTTTTGGAGAATTGGTTTGAGGCCTAGAATGTGATATATAATGGAGATTGTTTCATGTGCACTTGAAAAGAATGTGTATTCTGCTTTTTTAGGATGGAGTGGTCTGTAGATATATATTTAGTTCAGCTGATCTACTGTGTCATTTCTTCCACTCCATGAACAAAAATATCTTATTATTCTATTTGTGTATTCTTCAATTTCTTTCATAAGAGTCTTATAGTTTTCAACATACATGTCTTTCACAACTTCTTGGTTAAATTTATTCCTAGATATTTTATTTTTTTGGTGCAATTATAAATGAGATTGTTTTCTTAATTTCTTTTTCTGATAGTTCATTATTAGTATAGAGAAATGCCACATATTTCTGTATATTGATTTCATATCCTCTGACTTTACCGAATTCATTTATTAGTTCTATCAGTTTTTTGATGGAGCCCTTACAGTTTTCTATATATAGTATCCTATCATCTGCAAATAGTGACAGTTATACTTCTTCCTTTCTAATTTGGATGCCTTTTATTTCCTTTTCTTGTCTCATTGTTGTGGCTAGGAATTCTAATACTAGCTTAATAAAAGTGGCAAGAGTGGGCATTCTTGTCTTTTTCCTGATCTTAGAGGAAAAGCTTACAGCTGTTGGTTTGTCATATACAACCTTTATTATGTTGAGGTATGTTCCCTCCCTCTATACCACTTTTTGATAGTTTTTTTAAATCATAAATGGATGTTATATTTTGTCAAATGCTTTTGCTGTATAGATTAAGATGATTAAAAATAATTATTTTGATACTAGTAGTAGTTTTCATGCTAGTAACAATAGCTTCTATTTATTGAGCATTTACTACATGACTGCACTATGTTGTTTACAATTGTATTCACAACAACCCTATGAAATTGGTAAGGAATTATCCTTATGTTTAAATACAGGCACAAGAAAATAAGATACCTTTCCTAAGTTCACATAGCTGCTATGGTTCACGTCTGACTGCTTGAACTAAAAATCACTCTAACCAGAGCTTTTTTTACATGCCATTACTTCCATTCCAATACAGAACACTAAGTTGAGGGTTTCAGAAAGAGAATAGTGTAGAATTCTTGCATAATAGTTTCATCCCTGGCTACGCTCAAAGGAATCCAAGAGATGGAAACACATGCTCATATGTCTAATTTGTAGCATAGCTCTATTGAAAGAAACATATGTTCCTAAGTCAGATAAATATTGTTAATGTTTTTAAAGTGTCCAACCTCTTTTAAAACCCATAGTGAAGTCCAATAAACTCGCATAAATGACTGAAATTTAGTGTGTGCAAAAGATAAGGTATGGACTGTAGAAATATTCAGAATATCTTCCCCCAACATGTTCTCCAAGGAAATAAATTTTCAGTACTTCTACGTTTATGAGTACTTCTATGCCTAAGCAATTCATACAAGGCAATCACACCTAGTTCATAAGGGTCCTTATCATTGGTATAGCCAGAGTTGGTAAGAGCTAGAAAGACCTTAGAGTTCATCTCATTTAAGAGAAAGGAAACTGACAGGTTAAACAACTTATGTAAGTCTCACAAGTAAGCTGTTGACCCAGCATTAGAAATTGAGAATGTATGACATCAACTGCTATCTTGCTTAGTGTTTGCCAGCACGTTTGTAGCAGCAGAACTGGTTTATGTCCAGCTCCCATCCCTCTCCCATCCACTAGCAGTCATTATTCTTGCACATTCTTCACTTGGGTAGGCTCCATATCGTCACTGATAAGAAATAATTGTCACTCTCAGCAGAAAGGCAGGGGAATGAATAGAGTTGATATTCTCACTGTCAAAAGAACTTCTCCCCAAATCAGGGTTAAGTCACATTGATTAACAGGCATAAGTTTCTATCTGATATTGCCATTGATTATCCTGCATTTGCCTGTACTTCAGTAAAGGATTTCAGTTTCCAGAATCTGTGCTCCACTTTTTACAAGTTGAAAACATACTCTAACTAGTGAAATAAAAATGACAACATGGATTTCCTCATTTCAATCCCTGACATGACCCTGCATCCACTACTGTTCTTTCTTAAATATTCAACTACATCATCTCATCTTAATTTGGTCAGCTAGTGCTGCTGACATAGCCTCACTCTGTCCCTCAGTCTGAAAGCATTGCAGCTCTCCACTGTGTTCTTGCCTAATAGATCATGACATTTTCTTTAATTGTATTTTTGTTTTACTCAAGTATAAGAATGATTTTAAGAAAAGCAGCATATATTAAATATTCCCATAATATAGGGTATTACTATTGAATAAACATAAAATATATGCAAATCAGACATTTCAGAGATTATAATTCAAAAATGTCTCATAATCAGATTGTTTAGTACATTATTTTCTAGTCAAAGTACCTAGTTGATATTGTGATGCATCAATTTAAAAAAAAAAAGTAAAATCCTTTTCCAGGATTTTACTCAGGCTCACTCTACCCTATCATCATCTTGCATTATAATAATCTCCATAAGTCAATATATAAGGATGATTTAACTTAAATTCAAAATATATTTTATTTTGTGGCTTTTGGAAATCAATCTTACTTGACTACTGTGGCTATATTTTTGTGCACATTAGTCAATAGCTACAACTGATTTAACCTGATTATCTAAGTGCATTGATTGCATTACCTATTTTTAAAGGATATAGAAACCAGGACGTGGTATTACTGTACCCTAGATTGCAAACTACCTCATTTTTTGATTTATTTTGTTTACGTTGTTCAGAGTACTTATCTAAATGGAGGTTTGATATATTTGGACTTCAAATCTAAGTTCTAGACTACTTAGGAAGATCACCAAACTAAGTTTCTAACAAGGAGAAAGGTCTGCTAGCACTATTCTTTCAGCTTTCAGAGGGTGACATAATTTTGAAATTATTCAGAGAATACTATTATATAAAGGGCTTGAAATTTGTAGTTGCTAGGCTACTGTGTAGAAAAGAGGTGTGAATGACACTTGCCTGTGCAAGTAAGAGAGAATTAGATCAATCAAGTGTTTTTTTAAGACAGCAGGAAAAAGGATTTAATTTGCAACCACAGGACTACCATTAATAATTATTTTTATACATTAAAAAAAAGACATGCCTATGAAAGCTAGAGTTCTATAATTTATTTGAAAGGAGGTGATTTAAGAAATTTGCAAATTAATATTGATTTGAGATCAGGTTAAATGTAATATGAAACAACAAAACATTTTTTTCTGCCTTTTAAAATTTTTTTTCTTTAAAATAGTATGTAACAATCTGCACAGCCTTTTATTAGAACTGAACTGCAATATAGTTAAGTGCAGCAAGCTGAAAGGAAGATTTGGTAGAAAACAAAATGAATCTTTGATGGAAAAAAATTAACAAAAAGAGAGGGGATGAGTCAAAGGATAATCTCTTAGACCTACTTTCTGCTACACATTGTTGTAACTTCAGTTTGTTTATCTGTTCCAATTCCTACTACTGTTTTATTGCTATCTTTATAAGTCTTCATTGAACACTATTTCCCCAGACACTTATCTGCCATTCTGATAAATCTGGTAATTCCCTCAACAATCCATAGCTCAAGTTTTTCAATTACATTCCTTGGCAGTAATGTTGTCTTAAAGCAATTCTAAGTTCAGAGATATTGATGGTATGGAATGTATTCTTGCTCACCTTTTTAGTTTATCTAAAGCTAAGCCACTGTTCAAACTTAAGATTTTATGCCATTCTCACAGAATTATATTATCTATGTAACTTATCCCAAAAGACCAAGCCAGTCACTGAAATTTTCTTTTGATTTTTTCTCAAGTATACATAGCCACAAAAATCAATGTCACATACAATAAATACATAATCCATTAACATGTTTATAAAAGTAATCTGTTATTGTATTGTTCCAAGAATCAAAGAATCCTTACTGCTGTTAATAGCCTTTTACTTATTGTATGGGCCAAATGTTTGCATCCCTTCCAAATTCTTAGGTTGAAGACCTAAATCCCAATGTGGCTGTATTTGGAGACAGGGCCTGTCAGGAGATGATAAAAGTTAAATGAGGTTGCAAAGTCGGTCCCTAATCTATAAGGGGTAGTAGCCTTATAAAAAGACAAAAAAATATCAGAGCTCTCTCTCTCTCTACCATGGGAGAACACAGAGAGAAGTCTGCCACCTTCAAGCCAAGAAGAGAGCTCTTACAAAAACCGACCATGCTGCCACACTGATCTTGGAATTTCCAGCCTCCAGAACTGTGAGAAGTGAATTTCATTGTATACAGTTGGGTAGCCTGAGCTAAGACATTATTTCCTGATAGGTATTTTAATAAATATTTTCCTAGAGATTTTCTAAAACATGAAAAGTGTTGTTATTATGGTGTAATTCCCCTGGTACATTAGAAAAAACTTTGTTGTAATCCTCCAACCATCTTACTCTTCCCATTCATTCCCCTACACCTACACGTATTGAGTATGTGCCTGGAATGTAAATGAAGTATAATTTCTTTTTTTTTTAACATCTTTATTGGAGTATAATTGCTTTATATTGTTGTGTTAGTTGCTGTTGCATAACAAGGTGAATCAGCTATACGTATGCAAATATCCCCATAACCCCTCCCTCTTGCATCTCCTTCCCACACTCCCTATCCCACCCTTCTAGGTGGTCACAAAGCATGGAGTTGATCTCCCTGTGCTATGCAGCTGCTTCCCACTAGCTACCAATTTTACATTTGGTAGAGTATATATATCAGTGCCAATCTTTCACTTCGTCCCAGCTTACACTTCCCCTTCCCTGTGTCCTCAAGTCCATTCTCTATATCTGTGGCTTTATTCCTGTCTTGCCCCTGGGTTCTACAGAACAATTTTTTTTCTTTAGATTCCATATATATGTGTTAGCATACAGTATTTGTTTTTCTCTTCCTGACTTACTTCACGCTGTGTGACAGACTCCAGGTCCATCCACCTCACTACAAATAACTCAGTTTCATTTTATTATGGCTGAATAATATTCCATTGTATATATGTGCCACATCTTCCTTATCCATTCATCTGTTGATAGACACTTAGGTTGCTTCCATGTCCTGGCTATTGTAAATAATGCTGCAATGAATATTGTGGTACATGATTCTTTTTGAATTATGGTTTTCTCAGGGTATATGCCCAGTAGTGGGATTGCAGGGTCCTATGGTAGTTCTATTTTTAGTTTTAAAGTAATCTCCATACTGTTCTCTATACTGGCTGTATCAACTTACCTTCCCACACACAGTGCAAGAGGGTTCCCTTTTCTCCACACCCTCTGCAGCATTTATTGTTTGTAGATATTTTGATGATGGCCAGTCTGAATGGTGTGAAGTGATACCTCATTGTAGTTTTGATTTTCATTTCTCTAATGATTAGTGATGTTGAGCATTCTTTCAGGTGTTTGTTGGCCATCTGTACATCTTCTTTGGAGAAATGTCTATGTAGGACTTCTGCCATTTTTGGATTGGGTTGTTTGATTTTTTGATATTGAGCTGCATGAGCTGCTTGTATATTTTGCAGATTAATCCTTGGTCAGCTGTTTCATATGCAAATATTTTCTCCCATACTGAGTGTTATCTTTTCATCTTGTTTATGGTTTCCTTTGATGTGCAAAAGCTTTTAAGTTTCATTAGGTCCCATTTGTTTATTTCTGTTTTTATATCCATTTCTCTAGGAGGTGGGTCAAAAAGGATCTTTCTGTGATTTATGTCTTAGATTGTTCTGCCTATGTTTTCCTCTAAGAGTTTTATAGTGCCTGGCCTTACATTTAGGTCTTTAATCTATTTTGAGTTTATTTTTGTGTATGGTGCTATGAAGTGTTTTAATTTCATTCTTTTATATGTAGCTGTCCAGTGTTCCCAGCACCACTTAGTGAAGAGGCTGTCTTTTCTCCACTGTATATTCTTGCCTCCTTTATCAAAAATAAGTTGACCATATGTGCATGGGTTTATGTCTGGGCTTTCTATCCTGTTCCACTGATCTATATTTCTGTTTTTGTGCCAGTACCATACTATCTTGATTACTGTAGCTTCGTAGTATAGTCTGAATTTCCGGAGCGTGATTCCTCCAGCTCCATTTTTTTACCTCAGGATGGCTTTGGCTATTCAGGGTCTTTTGTGTTTCCATACAAATTGTGCAATTTTTTCTTCTAGTTCTGAAAAAATGCCATTGTTAGTTTGATAGGGATTGCATTGAATATGTAGATTGCTTTGGGTAGTATAGTCATTTTCACAATCTTGAATCTTCCAATCCAAGAACATGGTGTAGCTCTCCATCTGTTTGTATCATCTTAATTTCTTTCACCAGGATCTTATAGTTTTCTGCAGACAGATCTTTTGTCTCCTAGGTAGGTTTATTCCTAGGTATTTTATTCTTTTTGTTGCAATGGTAAATTGGAGGGTTTCCTTAAATTCTCTTTCAGATTTTTCATTATTAGTGTATAGGAATGCAAGAGATTTCTGTGCATTAATTTTGTGTCCTGCTATTTTCCCAAATTTATTTATTAGCTCTAGTAGTTTTCTGGTAGCTTCTTGAGGTTTCTCAATGAACAGTATCATGTCATCTACAAACAGTGACAGTTTTACTTCTTCTTTTCCAATTTGGATTCCTTTTTATGTCTTTTTCATCTCTGAATGCTGTGGCTAAAACTTCCAAAGCTATGTTGCATAATAACGGTGGGAGTGGGCCACCTTGTCTGGTTCCTGATCTTAGTGGAAGTGGTTTCAGTTTTTCACCATTAAGAACAATGTTGGCTGTAGGTTTGTCATATATGGCCTTTATTATGTTGAGGTATGTTCCCTCTATGCCTACTTTATGGAGGGTTTTTATCATAAATGGGTGTTGAATTTTGTCGAAAGCTTTTTCTGCATCTATTGAGATGTTCATATGGTTTTTCTCCTTCAGTTTTTTAAAATGGTGTATCACATTGATTTATTTGCATACATTGACGAATCCTTGCATTCCTGGGATAAACCCCACTTCATCATGATGTATGATCCCTTTAATGTACTGCTGGACTGTGAGAATTTTTGCATCTATGTTCACTAGTGATATTGGCCTATGGTTTTCCTTTTTTTGGAACATGCTTGTCTGGCTTTGGTATCAGAGTGATGGTGGCCTTGTAGAATGAGTTTGGGAGTGGTCCTCCCTCTGCTATATTTTGGAAGAGTCTGAGAAGGATAGTTGTTAGCTCTTCTCTAAATGTTTGATAGAATTCTCTTGGGAATCCATCTTGTCTTGGGCTTTTGTTTGTTGGAAGATTTTTAATCACAGTTTCAATTTCAGTGCTTGTGATTTGTCTGTTTATATTTCCTATTTCTTCCTGGTTCAGTCTTGTACTTTTCTATGAATTTGTCCATTTCTTCCACGTTGTCCATTTTATTGGCATATAGTTGCTTGTAGTAATCTCTCATGATCCTTTGTATTTGTGCAATGTCAGTTGTTACTTCTCCTTTTCATTTCTAATTCTATTGATTTGAGTCTTCTCCCTTTTTTTCTTGATGAGTGTGCCTAATGGTTTATCAATTTCGTTTATCTTCTCAAATAACCAGCTTCTAGTCTTATTGATCTTTGCTATGGTTTCCTTCATTTCTTTTTCCTTTATTTCTGATCTGATCTTTATGATTTCTTTCCTTCTGCTAACTTTGGGGTTTTTTGTTCTTCTTTCTCTAATTGCTTTAGGTGTAAGGTAAGGTTGTTTATTTGAGATGTTTTTAGTTTCTTCAGGTAGGATTGCATTACTAGAAACTTCCCTCTTAGAACTGCTTTTGCTGCATTCCATAGGTTTGGGCAGTCGTGTTTTCATTGTCATTTGTTTCTAGGTATTTTTTGATTTCCTCTTTGATTTCTTCAGTGATCTCTTGGTTATTTAGTAGCATATTGTTAAGCCTCCATGTGTTTGTAGTTTTTACATTTTTTTTTCCTGTAATTGATATCTAGTCTCATCATATTGTGGTTTGAAAAGATACTTGATACAATCTCAGTTTTCTTAAATTTACCAAGGCTTGATGTGTTACCTAAGATATGATCTATCCTGGAGAACATTCCATGAGCACTTGAGAAGAAATTGTATTCTGTAGTTTTGAATTGAATGTCCTATAAATATCAATTAAGTCCATCTTGTTTAATGTATCATTTAAAGCTTGTGTTTCCTTTTTATTTTCATTTTGTATGATCTGTCCATTGGTGAATGTGGGGTGTTAAAGTCTCCTACTATTATTGTGTTACTGTCAGTATCCCCTTTTATGGCTGTTAGCATTTGCCTTATGTATTGAGGTGCTCCTATGTTGGGTGCATAAATATGTACAACTGTTATATCTTCTTCTTGGATTGATCTCTTGGTCATTTTGTAGTGTCCTTCTTTGTCTCTTGTAATAGTCCTTATTTTAAAGTTTATTTTGTTTGATATGAGAATTGCTACTCCAGCTTTCTTTTGATTTCCATTTGCATGCAATATCTTTTTCCATCACCTCCCTTTCAGTCTGTATGTGTCCCTAGCTATGAAGTAGGTCTCTTGTAGATTGCACATATACAGGTCATTTTTTTTGTACCCATTCAGCCTGTCTATGTCTTTTGGTTGGAGCATTTAATCCATTTACGTTTAAGGGAATTATTGATATGTATGCTTCTATTATCATTTTTGTTTTTTTGGTAGGTGTTTTCCTTCTCTTGTGCTTCCTTCCTAGAGAAGGTCCCTTAGCATTTGTTATAAAGCTGGTTTGGTGGTGTGCTATTCTCTTAGCTTTTGCTTGTCTGTAAAGGTTTTAATTTCTCCGTCATATCTGATTGAGATCCTTGCTGGGTAGAGTAATCTTGGTTTTAGGTTTTTCCCTGTCATCACTTTAAATATGTCCTGCCTCTCCCTTCTAGCTTGCAATGTTTATTCTGAAAGATTATCTGTTAACCTTCTGGGGATTCCCTTGTATGTTATTTGTTGCTTTTCCCTGGCTGCTTTTAATATTATTTCTTTGTATTTAGTTTTTCATAGTTTGATTAATATGTGTCTTGGTGTGTTTCTCCTTGGATTTATCCTGTATGGGACTCTCTGCACTTCCTGCACTTGATTGACTATTTCCTTTCCCACATTAGGGAAGTTTTCAACTGTAATCCCATCAAATATTTTCTCAGTCCCATTCTTTTTCTCTTCTTCTCCTGGGACCCCTATAATTCGAAAGTTGTTGTGTTTAATAATGTCCCAGATGTCTCTGAGACTGTCCTCAAGTGTTTTCATTCTTTGTTCTTTATTCTTCTCTGCAATAGTTATTTCCACTATTTTATCTTACAGGTCACTTATCCATTCTTCTGCCTCAGTTATTCTGCTATTGATTTCTTCTACAGAATTTTTAATTTCATTTATAGTGTAGTTCATCATTGTTTGTTTCCTGTTTAGTTCTTCTAGCTCCTTGTTACATGTTTCTTGTATTTTCTCCATTCTAATTACACGATTTTGGATCTTTTTTATCATTACTCTGAATTCTTTTTCAGGTAGACTGCCTATTTCCTCTTCATTCGTTTGGTCTGGTGAGTTCTTACCTTTCTCCTTCATCTGCTGTGTATTTCTATATCTTCTCATTTTGCTTAACTTACTGTGTTTGGGGTCTCCTTTTGGCAGGCTGCATGTTCGTAGTTCCCGCTGTTTTTGGTGTCTGACCCCAGTGGACTAAAGTTGGTTCAGTGGGCTGTTTAGGCTTCCTGGTGGAGGGGACTGGTGCTTGTCTTCTGGTGGATGAGGCTGGATTTTGTCTTTCTGGTGGGCAGGACCACGTCCAGTGGTGTGTTTTGGGGTGTCTGTGAAGTTAGTATGATGTTCAGCAGCCTCTCTGCTAATGGGTAGTGTTGTGTTCCTGTATTGCTAGTTGTTTGCATGGGGTGTCCAGCACTGGAGCTGCTGGTCATTGAGTGGAGCTGGGTCTTAGCACTGAGATGGAGATCTCTGGCAGAGCTCTAGCTGATTGATATTACATGGGTCTGGGAGGTCTCTGGTGGTCCAACATCCTGAACTCAGCTCTCCCACTTCAGAGGCTCAGACCTGACATCAGGTTGGAGCACCATGACCCTGTCAGCCATTTGGTTCAGAAAAAAAGGGAGAAAAATAAATAAATAATGTTATTAAAATTAAAAAATATTATTAAAATTAAAATAGTAATAAAATAAAAGAAAAGAACAACCAAACCCATAAACAAATCCACCAGTGATAACAAGCACTAAAATCTAAACTAAGATAACCATATAAATCAGAAACTAGTCAGTCACAGACAGCAAACCCCGTCTATAGTTGCTCCCAAAGTCCAGTGCCTCAATTTTAGGATGATTCGTTGTCTATTCAGGTATTCCACAGATGCAGGTACATCAAGTTGATTGTGGGGATTTAATCCACTGCTTCTGAGGCTGAATGGAGAAATTTCCCTTTCTCTTCTTTGTTGGCACAGCTCCTGAGGTTCAGCCTTGGATTTGGCCCTGACTCTGCACGTTGGTTGCCCTCTGGCATCTGTTCTTCACCCAGACGGGAAGTGGTTAAAGGAGCGGCTGATTCAGGGGCTCTGGCTCACTCAGGCCGGAGGGAGGGAGGGGTACGGAAAGCAGGGCAAGCCTGTGGTGGCAGAGACTGGTGTGACGTTGCAACAGCCTGAGGCGTGCTCTGTGTTCTCCTGGGGATGTTGTCCCTGGGTCGCGGGACCCTGGCATTGGCGGACTGCAAGGGCTCCGGGAGGGGAGGTGTGAATAGTGACCTGTGCCTACACACAGAATTCTTGGTGGTTGCTGCAGCAGCAGCATTAGCATTTCATGGCTGTCTCTGGTGTACGCGCTGATAACCATGGCTCACACCCATCTCTGAAACTCCTTTAGGCGGTGCTCTGAATCCCCTCTCCTCGCGCACACCGAAACAATGGTCTCTTGACTCTTAGGCAGTTCCAGACTTTTTCCCAGATTCCCTCCTGGTTAGCTGTAGCACACTAGCCCTCTTCAGACTGTGTTCACGCAGCCAACCCCAGTCCTCTCCCTGGGATCTGACCTTCGAAGCCCGAGCCTCAGCTCCCAGCCCCCACCCACACCCGTGTGTGAACAGACAGGCCTCTCAGGCTGGTGAGTGCTGATCAGCATTGATCCTCTGTGCAAGAATCTCTCCATTTTGCCCTCTGCACCCCTGTTGCTGTGCTCTCCTCTGTGGCTCTAAAGCTTCCCCCCTGCCCATCTCCTCTTCTCCACCACTGAAGGAGCTTCCTAGTGTTTGGAAACTTTTCCTCCCCCATAGCTTCCTCCCAGAGGTGCAGGTCCCATCCCTATTCTTTTGTCTCTGTTTTTTCATTTTTGTTTGGCCTTACCCAGGTACTTGGGGATTTTCATGTCTTTTGGGAAGTCTGAGGTCTTTTGCCAGCATTCAGCAGGTGCTCTGTTGGAGTTGTGCCACATGTAGATGTATTTTTTATGTATTTGTGGGAAGAAAGGTGATCTACATGTCTTGCTCCTCTGCCATCTTGAAGGTCCTCTTGAAGTATAATTTCTTGAGCATTAAGCACTTTACCCCAAGAAACTGCAGCTGTAGAATTACTAGATTTACTATATCCACATACTGTTTAGCAATAGTGTGAATGTTTCAACAGAAACAATTGTGTAGGTTTTTGACATAATTCTTATCAAGGTCTGTTATTAATTTTAAAAAATAGCTCAGAACACCCAGAATTCAGGGATCCCCTAAGGTTTGTGCATAGAAGAGCCTGATTGGGCAGCTTGGAGTAAAGACACATCACAGTCTGAGGCAAGAAATGTGGTCAAATAAGAAGTGACCTAGAGTATGAGATCTTGAAAGGAGTATAAAGCTTTTATTTCCAAAAAACATCTAGCCCAGCACCTCAGGCAGGGTGGGTAGCCAATTTAATTCTTACTGATTAAACTAAATGGATAGATATGCCAAATTTGTCTTGAATCAGTATTGCAGTAATATATAAGAATGCTCCTAGTGAGATTTCTGGTACAATGGCAACTTGAAGTACCTGCTACTATTGTTTCAACAACCTAGATCTTTGCCATTGAGTTGATTCCTGTTAAAGAAGCAGAAAGCATTAAGACTAGAGAGTGGGAGGAAAACGTACTGTTGTCACATCACCACAGACCTAATAAAAGATGAGCTGTCATATGCTTTAATTAAGAATTGTGTTATTTCAGTTGTAAGGTGATCAATCCTATTGTTGAACCTCTGTTGTTATATTTAGAGGTATTTTCTTTGAGTCTGCCTCTTCCTTTAGCAAAAAGGAAAATAGCCCTGTGATTAGGGAACCTATGCAGTAGCCACTCAATTCCTTGTTTAAATGTGTTAGCATTGATAATTACAATGCTTACACTAGTTCACACATACTTAAACAAGTCCAGGTATATCTACAAGGAGTCCAATAGGGTTACCTCATATCATATTCAACTTCAGACTGGCACCAAAGTATACCGATATTAAAAATAGCACAGCCTCAGCAATAGGACATAGAAAAATGGTGAAGAGCAGCATGTCTGGGGCCAGATTCATAGACTGAATCCATCACTTATGAGCTCTGTGATATTAAGTAATTTCTTTACTTTTTTTGCCTCAGCATCAACACATATAAAAGGAGGATAGTTTTACTATCTACCTCATAGAATTGTCATGAGGTTATATGAGTTAGTATTTATAAAGTGCTTAGAATTGAGTCTGAAGCATAAGAAGCAGTTTTGAATTATTTTTTAGAAGTTAGAAGTATTTTTCTCAACATAAATTAACTATATTTGCTCAATTTTAACCACTTAAATTCTATAAAAGTATTATGTGTATGATTTCATTTTTTCTTACAAATGGCTCTTTTGTATTTTTCAAGGGAAAAATTAAGTAAAATGTGCCTCATCTCCTCATGTAAATACATAATATTGATTGTTATATATCACTGAAAGCAATTAAATTAAATATACAAACTTTCTCAGAAAAGTAAAAATATATCCATAATATTATTAAGGCAGGGCACTACTGTACTGGACTAATAATGCTACTAAGCAAGGAATATTTCTGGTCTTATGAGGCTCCCTGGGAGGGATAACTAATATAGAAATCTAGTACAATATGTATTAAGCATAAGAGAATAAGAATTATTTACCTTTTCCCCACTACAGAAATTTAAAAGATTTGATAACACAGGAAACCTGAAGGTACTTACTGAATATTTCAATGATAGTATCTTTTTGAACTACTATAAATAAAAAAACAGGAAATATTCTAAATTAATGCCTTTTAACTCAGTAAGTTCTAAACTGATAAATTGTGAAATCATTTTTAAAGTTTTTAAAAAGGCCCATTACTTTAAAGTATGTAATATATCTCATGTATCCAGTATTTAGATGTAAAATATTTTTGTATCATATTTGCCTTATAATATTTTAAAATAAAACCCAAAATGTTACAGAACTAGTTAATACACTTTCCTTATCTCACTCTATTCTTCCCTGCTTGAACCATTGTCCTGAATTTGTTTATTCTCTCTATGCATAATTATATATTTCATTACCTATTTATGTACCCTAAAATATATAGTATCATTCTGTGTTTATAAAATTTCCATAATTGCTATCGTACTGTAAATATTCTTTTACAATTTGCTACTTTCACACAGTATGATGTTTTCAAGATTAGGCATCTTGATACTTATAGCTGTAGTTCATTCTTGTTAACTGTTTTATAGAGTACTACTATATGAATATACCAGAATTTATTTATTACTGTATTGAAAGACATTTAAACTTTTTCCAAGTTTTTGTCCTTACAAACAAAACTGCAGTAAAAGATCTGCACCTACCTTCAGTATACATGTATGAGAGAGTTTCTCTAACTAGAATTAGAATTGCTGTGATAAACAAAATGCACATACAGCAGTGCCCCCCTTATTCATGGAGGGGGGAGTACATAACAAGACCCCCAGTGGGTGCCTGAAACCTCAGACAGTACCAAATTCTATATATACTGTGTTTTTTCCTATATGGGTAGAAAGGGTGGTAGCGTATACAGCATGGATACCTCCAGACAAAGGTATGATTCACACCCCACATGTGATGGAGTGGGAGGGCATGAGATTTCATTATGCTACTCAGAAAAGCAAGCAATTTAAAACTTATGAAATGTTTATTTCTGGAATTCTCCATTTAATATTTTCAGACTGCAGTTGACTTCAGGTAACTGAAACTGCAGAAAGCAAAACCAGGTATCAGGTGGGAGAATATGGCTCAGCTTCTGTGAATTGCTTGTGTATCTTTCTTCCATGTTCGATTGAGTTCTTTGTCTTTACTCATTGAACTGTGAGAGTTTTATTTGTTTAATTTTTGATACAATAATTTAAATAAATTCTATATAGGAATCTAACACAAAACATTCTCCCTATTATTATATTTTTTTTAATTTAATATTGGAAAGAAATATCTTTTCCTACATATGCATTTAGTCCTTGGTTAAAAGATCCTTCCTTATAAAGTGTCAGAAATATATTGTATTCTATGTTTTCATAAGTTGTTATATTTTTGCTGCTTACATTTTCATCTTTGATCCAACTGGACATTATATTTACAAGGAGATAGGGAATCTATTTCTTTCTTTCCAGATGGCATCCACTTTTATCAGTACCATTTATTAAAGCGTCCATCCTTTCTCTACTGATTTTCAATGCTATCCTTGTCATTCCACACTAAGAATTTACCCCCACCACCGCCCCCTAAAAAAGTGGTGTATCCTTTTGCTGGCCATGTTCATTCCTGACCTGTTAGCTATGTGGTCTGCATTGTATTGATATTTTGCTTTCACTGAAATGTGCTTATTGACCTAGTACTGTTCCTGGTAATGTGTTAAAACTACTCTATTTTTTGCTTGGAATAACATCTATTCCCTAAATACTCGGTGCATGATTTTATATATGCTCATTAGATCAAACATCCAGTGTGATCTTTATTTAGTTCGCTTCTTCTCAATAGTCATGAGCATTTAGAAGCACTTTTACATTATGTTTCCTTTTCTTCTTTATTTGCTTTGTCCTTAATTTTTATACACTAAATCATGTTAGTCTATTTTAAGCCACATTTAACACATCTTATACTGAATCTAATATTTAAGGCGTAATATTTCTTTTTAAAATTATGCACCAGTATTAACATCTACCTGATATTTATCTACTTATCAACTTATATTTTAAACTTAAAATATAAATTTAAAAACTTTATATCATTAAAAACAATGGAAAACTATAATTCTTCACCTTCAGCAAAGACAATCTTCACCCATTGATTGGTTACCAAAACTGTATAGTTTTCCTGTTCTTATCCCACAGGTAAGTCCTTTTCACACCATCAAGGGGCCCTCAACAGTCCCCGGCCAGCTCATCTCTAACTCCTGTCATGCCATGATAAGCGGTGAACAAGCCATTCTTTAAACTGATACTTGTCAATGGGACATAGAGCCTTTTGCATACAGAGGAGTACACAAGCATTTGGGCTGGCAGTTGAGATTGTGTATTAGGAGAAAATCAACTGTGTCCTTGTGTAGCTCTTCAGCCATATTCTTTTCTAACATCTAGGTATTAGAGCCCATTGTCCTCCTTGTGGGGGCCAGGGAACAGTGACATAAAGGGCTATTCAGTCTGGATTCAGGAGTTCAAATAATGCCATCAGAAATTTGTCTCTTTTGCTCAGTTTCTCTGGTAATCTCTTCTCTTTGTTGGCTTCATTTCCATGTGGGTTTTTCCCTTCTTCCATATGCCAGGAAGAGGGACAGAGACAGCTGTTTGGGTGGGGCATTTATTCCCTATACTTCATTTTTTCACATACCTTCTCCAATCCCCAAAGGGATGACATATGGAAGAAATACTTCCTTAATATCCACACACTCTATTAACTTTTTCCCCAGAGGAGGAGGGGCTTACTTATTGAATGTCCCAGGAAGAAGTAATTTAATATGCCTAAGTCAGTAACCTCTCTCTTTCATATCTGCCTACCACAGAAAATGTTCATCCTAGTTTGTTCTTCTGTTTTGTCATTATCTCAAAGTAGCAGTCTCTATTCCTTATGGGAGGACTGCAGATTAGTTGCACAGAGGTGCAAATGCTGGGACAAGTAAATCTGTCTAACTGTGGAACAGTACTAGCCAGCCCATTTGGCTGCAGTGCAAAAGTCACATTGTCCAAACAGGTTTATTTAATTCTGAAATCTGAGGGAAGAAATTATATTGTATTTATTGGACCTTAACATTTTTCACAAGTGCTAAAGTTGCAACATTACCCTATCTGAGGATTATCCTAGTGAAAAAGGAATGCCTATTTTGAATAATTCCAGTAAAACATGGGAAAGTGTGGTAAATATATTTAACTTTAATTTCCCTACCTAGAACTAAATGATCCAGCCGATTTGATAAAGCATTATAATAGGCTCTAAGTATAATCAGTAGTAGGTGAGGGTCAGTTCCATAGGCAACAACTGAGTGTGTACCTCAAGAGAGAGGAGTGCTATTAGAAGGAAAGGGAGTAAAGACATAGGGTTTGACACATCTGTGAAATACTCAGATGGCATAGATGGAAGAGTTTGGTAACTGGATATAGGATAAAAGATAGAATAGAGTTAGGGATGAATGAATTCCAAGCATTTATCTTGGATGATTGAGTAGATTGTGGAGTCATCACCAGGCTAATATAGGAAAATAAAAGATTTTGGTGTAAGGGGAGCAGAGATGGGGTGACAATGAATTCACTTTTTAAATAATATTTATTGAGACCTAGTAACGTACAATAAAACTGAACTATTTTAAAAGTCCGCTCACGCCAGTTTGCAGTCAACTTCCTCCAGCCTCCAGCAGCAAGTAACCATTTATCTGCATTCTATCACTATAGATTAGATTTGTATTCTCTAGAATTTCTTATAAAAGGAGTTGTGCAGTATGTACTATTTGTAGCTACCATTTTTTCTTAACATAACATCTTCAATATTCAGTCATATATTTGAGTGTATCAACTGTGTGTTCCTTCTTCGTGACTGAGCAGTATTCCATCATATGGATATAACACATTTGTTTATCCATTTAACCTATTAATTGATATTTGAGTTGTTTCCAGCTTTTGGATTACAAGTAACACCGTTTTGTATATTCGTGTATAAATCTTCGTGTGGGCATTTGTTCTTGGGTAAATAGCAAGGATATTTAGGGGAGCAATTGCAAAGTCATTTGATTATTATATGTTTAAATTTATAATAAACTACCAAAAATTTTCCAAAGTGCTTGTAATATATTAAATTCCCACCAGCATGATTTTAGAGTTGCAGTTGCTCCTCATCTACCAACACTTGGTACTACCAATACTTTTATTTTTAGTCAGTAACTTCATTATGGAAATAGATGCTTTTGAAAAATACATAAGAGAGAAGTAGATATTCAATTCTGAAATTCTGTGATCTGGGAACATAAATTGTGAAATGATAAGTATATGAAAAATAATTAAAAATATGAGAATAAAGTGGTTAATATCATGCTTATAGAATAGAGATTCCTGGAAAACACAAATATTTCATTTCACAGAAGTTTAGGAGTCTAACGGGGAGGCAAAGAATGTATAAAAATGGCAAGGATGTCCAAGACTGTATAGAAAAAACAAGGGCATAGAGAATTGAAAATAAATGATCAACAATGTTATATGCATCAGAGAGATGAAATGAAGGACCAACATTTTCCACATTTAATTTGATAGCTAAGATGTTACTGTAACTTCAACAAAACCTGTTTATGTTTTGTGCTTGGGTTGGCAAGCAGATCAAGTTGGGTAGGTGTGACTGGACAGAGATAAAGAGGTTGCAAGTCAAGCTGACTGACCCTTTTCAGCACTTGACTAAAAAGTGGGGGAAAGAGACTGAATGAGTCATAGACATTGAATTGAGACTTAGTCTGTATAACCCTTAGTACAACGTCTGGTATAAAGAAGGATTATCAATACCTATAACATATTTGGTTTAACTGAGGGAACAGGAGAAGAGTTTGATATCTCCCTTTCAAGATCACTCCAGATGTTAAAAACCAAGCTACCCCTAAGGCATCACAGAGTCTGTGACACTCAAAGCAGTTACTACTAACATCCATCGGCAGGCGGCCTCTCAACCACTGCGCCACCAGGGAAGCCCCACACTACAGATTTTATGAGGATAAATTTAGCTTAATATTTACATCAAGAAGAGCCATAAAAGAGAAAATGAGGGTGGGAGCACATAGATTTTTATATATGCATATAACTATCTGGAAACATCTCTGGTGATTATACGGAAGGCTCATGAATTAACAGTAAGTCTCAAGGATTTTTTTTTTTTCGGGCTTATAAACTTTTGTTTATAAACTTTTGTTTTTAGAAACTGCTAGCAGAATCTTCTCCTCCCATAAATTGACTCCTTGATTTTTTTTTTCCAGTTCAGACTCAAAAGACTAGTTTCCATTTTAAACTACTTGTCATAGCTTACATATGATTATAAACACAAATGTATTGATATTAGCCTGCTAAAAAGATTTCCTTATGTTGAAAGAAAAATTAATTCAAAGCTTTGCAAACACTTTTAGTTATTTTACTAACATTACACTTTTTATTAATAAGATAGAAAACTAAAGAAAATAAAAAGCAGTAAGTTCAAAGGCCCCAAAAGACTAGAACTCAAAGACCTTTTCAAAAGTATTATTCTAACCTCATGTTATTGAAATGTTAATCTTAGACATTTAAAATATATCTATATATTTTAAAAAATTTAGAGCTTACTTGGGTCCAATCTGCTAATGCTGGTTATCTAGACTTAAAACTTAAGATATGTGGATAATTACTATCATTATGAATGAAATTACTCTTCAAATTTAAAGAATAGGATAGTCATTTCTGAAACCAGGTCAAAAACTTCAGATAATATGGGCTTCCCCGGTGGCGCAGTGGTTAGGAGTCTGCCTGCCAATGCAGTGGACATGGGTTCGAGCCCTGGTCCGGGAAGATCCCACATACTGTGGAGCAACTAAGCCCGTGTGCCACAACTGCTGAGCCTGTGCTCTGGAGCCCGCCAGCCACAACTACTGAAGCCAGCACACCTAGAGCCCATGCCCCGCAACAGAAGAATGCACCGCCGTGACAGGCTTGTGCACCTCAGCGAGGAGGGGCCCCCACTCGCCACAACTAGAGAAAGCCTGTGCACAGCAACAAAGACTCAACACAGTCAGAAATAAATAAAATAAAATAAATTAATTTTAAAAAAACTTCAGAAAATATTTTAAAGGTTTAAACAAAGAAGTTATGACAGTTGAATAAATCTCATAAAAATGAAAAATTAAGCTTTGATAAAAATGTAATTTATTCTATATAGTAATGAAAATATCTCCATAGGAACAAATCTGACCAGAATATTAATATTCATATTTCTAAATTATATCTCAGTTTAACTGAGATTATGAAAATATTATACATAGAAAGAAGAGCTGGCAGAATATTTTAACATCTTAATATTTAAAAATAAATAAAATGTTATTATATATATACGCACATATATATATATATATATACACACACACATATATCAATAATCAAAGAAAAATAAATTGAGATTGAATGTATGAACTATTTAATAAAGACACTTCTTTTTTGAGGTTTTCTTTGATAACAATGTATCACAGGCAACAAGTCTCAAATTTTTGATTATCCCATTTCAGGTATAATTCATTCCATTATCTGAAATGATAATACAAAAATCAGTACTACATGTATTCCAGGTTGAGAGATATATTGGAAAGAATCTTGAGGGAGGAATAGAATAGAAGAAAATAGACATACTAATAAATGTGATGGCTTACTTAGAATTCCACAAAGAAAATCTTTTAATAATTGACAATGATGAAGATGAAGATAATGGTGACTATTAAAAATAAGCGATATTGAATTGCTTCCTTGTGACAGGCCCTTTGCTAAGTTGTTCATAAGCATTACCCTATTTGTTCTTTATATCAGTACTATCCGGATCATTGTGGTAGCCCAATATCTAGTCTTTCTTTACTCTACTTTAACAGAGATCTTAAATGTTTACTGGAAACATTGTTCCACAAAGTAAGAACTGTATTTCCCAGCCTCATTTACAGCTAAGGTATGAACCAGTGACAAAATTTTGAACAATTGTGATGAAAACAATATTGTGTGAATCTTTCTTACACAACAGCCAACATGAGCCTTTGCCCCTCCTTCTTTATTTCTTCCTCTCTCTGTTACAGAGAGTATATTTATGATAGCTTAATTTGGAGGACTCATCTTAGCCCATAAAGTGATCTTGTGAATAGAAGCCCAGCATACTGCAAGAACGAGAGAAAGGAATGTAACAGTACTTTATGTAGCACAACTGCCATAGCTGCTCTGAACTACAGACTTGCTGACATTTATATTAGAGAGAAATAACATTCTATCTTTTTTAAGCCACTGTTTTTTGAATTTTTATCACAAACCTGATTTATATATACATATGAATATATATAATTATATATCTCATATTTGTATTATAATATTTTAGAATATATATAATATATAAGCATATACATTAATTATTTCAATTTTACTAATGGGGGGAAAAATTCAAAATAGGTAAGTCTTCAAGTTTACAAAATTAGTAAGTGAAAGAATTTATCAGACGCAGAAGCCTGAGATGTATTGCTTTGCAGACAAAGCATCATTATCTTGGAAGTTTTGGAAGCTAAGTCTTAGTCCCTTCTTCTCCCCTTAGGGTTATGACCTATTCAGTAAGTAAAAGGATCAGTAAGCAAATGAAATCCAAAGTACTATCTTTATTAATGACTATGCAATTTTGTGATAACTTCCCAAACTCAGACAACTGGTAAAAATATGTTAGAGACCCCCCCATACCCACCCTGAATGAGTTCAGTTGGAACACAGCAAGAAAATATGGAATAGGGAGAACAAGGATAATTGGTCCTGTCTTTCAATACAGTGGTTACTCAGATTCCTTATTAAAATGATGCCCTATAGCAAAAACTTACTATGCACTGGGGCATATTCTCTTGGTCTGATTTCAGTGCCAATATGGTTGATAACTCCATGCTCATTACCAGCACCCAGCATCAAAAGGTCTCTGCTTGGTTGCCTCAGGACTACATGAAGGCCCACCATAGAACTGTGGGGAGTAACCTCCTGGGAGCAAGCCATAGAGGATAAGTATCATCCTTTCTGTCCTCTAGAAGGAAATTTAATGAAGTACATTCTAGAAGATTCTTTAGAGACTCCTGCGCAGGCTACCCTTGTCAGTCCCCCACAGCTGCCATCAATATAAACTTTATTAACTTTTATTCTTCCATTGTTACTTTCCTTACTATCTAACTTCTGTGTCCTGGGATCTCTTCTCAAGTGAATTCCCTGCACTCAGCTCCTTGTCAGGCTTTGTTTGAGGGGAGAGCTAAACCAAAACAGGTCAATAGCTTTCACTTTTTAGATTAACAACATTCCCCTCCTCCCTTAGAAGAGAATAAATAAGAAAAGGAGAAAGAGGCAAGGTTTTTTTTTTCTGCCATTCTTCCTAAGTGAACCTTCCTACATATTCTGAGTGGATGCATAACAGAGAATCTTCCTTAACTGCAGTAATGTGAGCTGCAGTGGATAAGAGATATCCCCTAAAATAAAGTTAGCCATTATGTCTATTTCAACTGTAATGGGAACTTTTAAGATCTACTCTCGTAAAGCAATTATACCCCAATAAATATGTTAAAAAAAATCTACTCTCATAGCAACTTTCAAATACACAATACAATATTGCTAACTATAGTCATCATGATGTACGTTGCATCCCAGAACTTATTTTCTAACTGGAAGTTTGTACCTTCTGAACACTTTCACCCAATCCCCCCACCCTCACCTCTGACAACTACCAATCTGCTCTCAGTTTCTGAGTTGTTTGTTTGTTTTTTTGGACTCCCCATATAAGTGAAATCATACAGGATTTGCCTTTCTGTGTGACTTACTTCACTTAGCATAATGTCTTCAAGATCCATCCATGTTGTTGTGAATGGCACAATTTCCTTCTTTTTAATGGCTAAATAGAATCACATGTTTTCAATGATTATAATTATGGTAAACAGATACAGTAAATTTAATTTTCTTGTGGGAAAAGTATATATCAGTAAGAATGATTACTCATAATATCAGGAAGTCAGTGGAAAACAATACTAAGATCTCAACTAGTCTCTTAAGTATACCCACATCTATAATTTCTTTTAATTACAAACATTTCACTCTGCTATTCTCCCTTCCCAGTTTATTTTCAATTTCAGTACAATTATTTCTATGCAATATTGGCAGACTGGATATTGGACCAGAAAAACATAAGCAAGAAACCAATGCATTATTATTGTATATGAACATACACAACTTCATTTTACTAATAATCCAATAGGACATGTGTTACAGTTGCTAGGGAATGCATTGTTATGTCTGTTTCATAGATGAACAGCTAGCATAATGAGTTATTATTTGGAAAACCCACAAACCTAGTCATTGAATTGATGTGTGAATACATATCTTTTGACAACTTACCTAGTTTTCTTTCACTTAGATGGAATTGCTAATAAATTTACTGTTAGGTGAGCCTCCTTTCCTCCAATCATATTTCCACAGGAGAAGGTCCAGAGTAGTACCTCCTTCCATTGCTCATTTATTCCTCATTTACAGTGGATTTGTAATAAGGGACTGATGCTGTTTGGCTCAGCTCCTATAGCACTTCTTAGTTTCAGGAATTACTGGCCCACAAAAAGAACACAACCTGGTCAGCTCTCTACTGTATGATAAGAGGAACAGGGTCTATTTTCTGCCTATGGGAAAATCCTGCAGTTGTTCAATTGTTCTGGTGAACTAGGAAGCACCTCTGCATAACTAAAAGCCTCATTAGTCATACATTTAAAAGCTACATTCTCTAATAAACTATTATTTTTTTATCTTTATTGGAGTATAATTGCTTTACAGTGTTGTGTTAGTTTCTGCTGTACAACAAAGGGAATCAGCTATAGGTATACATATATCCCCATATCCCCTCCCTCTTGAATAAACTTTATTTTTTTAATATGTTTATTTGTTTTTATTTTTGGCTGTGTTGGGTCTTCATTGCTGCGTGCGGGCTTTCTCTAGTTGGGGCTGGGGCTTCTCTTCATTGCGGTGCATGGGCATCTCATTGTCATGGCTTTTCTTGTTGCCGAGCACGGGCTCTAGGCATGTGGGATTCAGTAGTTGTGGCACATGGGCTTAGCTGCTCCACGGCATGTGGGATCTTCCTGGGTCAGGGATTGAAAGTGAATAACTTTGGAAGGTAGAGCAAACATTAGGAATACTTATTGTCCATTATAAAAAGATGTGGGTTCCTAAGCTCAGGGTTCCTTTCCTGTAATGCAACCTACTATGCATGCAGACATCCTTCTGGATCCATATACATCATCTCAGTGGGCCACGGGGCTGAGAGGAATAGAATTAAATATGCTGAAGTTCAGGTTGTTGGCTGTGCTGTAAATAATTCAGTCCTTTGTCCCCAACCCTGGAGTTTTCTGTCTTCTGGCAGCATCTATGAAACTGTCAGGTTAACTCCTTAGCTTGAAAGTAGAATAAAATCTTAGAACATTCTCAGCTCTTGACAGTTTTGGTGACAAGAATGAGAAGGTGACAGAGACATGGCTTTCAATAAGTATAATAATCTCATGGAATGATTAATGTGATTTGAGGTAAGTCCATGGCAATTAGTACAGGATATTTTCACCAAATTTTATGGTCAATTGGACAATAAAAATTCCTCCATTGTATTACATGATAAAGAGGAAGAATTGGGGAGAGGGTTGCAGGCTAAGTACCCAGAAGTAGGCTGAAAGACAGCTGCCCAAATAGTGTTCTAGTAGCTGCTATCTCTCTTCGCGATGGGAAAACTTCCTTGCCAGCTTGGGCTGGCAGAAATTTCTATTATCCTTCAGACAAGAGTCACAAAGATGTGAACTTACACTGAGCATAAAAGGAAGGAAATTAATGACTGCTATAGCCTGTAACAAGATGAATCAGAACTTTGGCAAGTTTCCTTGGATGGTAAGAAGATGGAGCACATATTGTTTGTTAAAAAGAGTGGCAATATTTGGGCCATCTTACAAACTAACTCTTTTTGTTGTCTATTTTATTAACCTTAAATCTATTCTGAGCTTTCTGCAGTGGGTCTTGGCTGGTATGAGGGAGCCTTAGCTCTCTTGAAGAAATTTTCCTAAGGCAGACCAAATTCCCATGGCAAATCACAGGTGGAACATTGACTACTTTTCAAGTTACTACTATCTAAGTTAGGTTTGCAATGCCAATGAAGGTGAAACACTAGAGCAGGGCTCAGCACATGTTTTCTGCAAGAGTCATATAATAAATATTTTAGGCTTTTAGGCCATATAGTTTCTGTTAAACAACTACTCAACTTTGCCTTCATAGCCCAAAAGCAGCCGCAGACAATACACAGACCAATGGTCATGGCTGCGTTTCAATAAAACTTTATTTACAAAATCAGCCAGCCAGCCTGTAGGCTATAATTTGTTGACTTCTGTACTAGAGAGTGAGAATGATATAGAATGTCAGATAAGTTCTTGTGGCAATCACTACTGCCTTGGAAAACTCCTCTAGCTCCTACATTAAAACTTTGGTGAATACATAAGAGATGTTATAATGACAATGTGGCAACAAATACCTCGGATCAGCTCAGTGCTTTGTGACCACTTAGAGGGGTGAGATAGGGAGGGTGGGAGGGAGACGCAAGAGGGAGGGGATATGGGGATATATGTATATGTATAGCTGATTCACTTTGTTATACAGCAGAAACTAGCAAAACATTGTAAATCAATTATACTCCAATAAAGATGTTTAAAAAGAAATGGAATTCTTAGGAAAACTCCTGCTCTATTAGTCAGGCCAAAGTCAACTAGACTTTTCATCTCCGAATATTTCTGCATCACCAGTCAAAAAACAATGTAGCTGTGGCTGCTGAGTTAAGGGATTCTCAAGGCTGAAGTAGATCTCCTTACCACCCAATGTAAAGTGCAGACCTAAAACACTGGAGTTTGTTTGGTTGAGCCACAAGCCACTTTGCTTAGTAGGATGGAGTCACACATTCCTTCCACATTCCCCATCCCTCCATCATCCACATGCCAGCTTCAAGTCAGAATGCAGTCTCCTTGTCCCAGCACCATTTGTATCTTTCTAAGTGTGCTGGGAAATTTTGAGGAGGATAGGAACTCAAACTTACATGAATCTGTTAGAATTTTTAATGAATATGTTGCTAGAGGAGGGAGGATTTTTTTCTTATACATGATTCATTGAGATGGTAACCCTTCAAGAGTAGGGGCCATATGAGGTTATTCAATTCCCACCTTGCATGTCTCCAAGGCCTTGCCTGCTGTTGCTACATTAACCATTTACACACTAGAGTTTTGGTTGCCAAGACTGTCTAATATACCCAGGGTAGCTGTAATACAGATCTCAGTTTAGCATTTTGGTTCACAACTTCCTTTTCTTTTTCTTTTTTTTTTTTTAAAGGCTGGTGATATGCCTCAATTTCTTGTGATCTCATCTACGTGTGCAAAAGGCTTTTATTTTATTCATTAATCCTTGGTATTTTATATTAGAGTTTATATCAGAATATATAATCTAATTGACCACATTATCTAAAATTATATCTTTAATCCCTCTCTACTATAAAACCAGCTTGGTGATGCAATTTGAAATTCACAGTCAATTCTATATTAATTTACATCTTTTCTTTTGCTTCAAAACTAGTTTCTTTTTCATAGAAACAAAAGCTTATTTTGCATGCTGCATAGAAACGTGATGCACTTTTTTTTTTTTTTTGCGGTACGCGGGCCTCTCACTGTTGTGGCCTCTCCCGTTGCAGAGCACAGGCTCCGGACGCGCAGGCTCAGCGGCCATGGCTCACGGGCCCAGCCGCTCGGCGGCATGTGGGATCCTCCCGGACCGGGGCACGAACCCGTGTCCCCTGCATCGGCAGGTGACCTCTCAACCACTGCGCCACCAGGGAAGCCCCCGTGATGCACTTTTAATAGCACCTGAGGGTTCTGGTAGAAGTATTAGAGTCAAGGAAAGCAAACCGAAATCTAGTCTTTCAGTAAAATAAGACATCCCTTCATGAAGTAAAAGATTACCAATGTATAAGCTGCTATCTGTCTGGTTACCTAGATACCTAATACTATATGAGGTGTTCAGAATTGATCACTGCTGTTGAAATTAGATAATTTGCAGTAAAAAAAAAAAAAACTTATCTCTCTTTAAAAGCATTGTAAAAAATAAAATATGCTGATCACAGACACCTATGTGAAATCTTTTCTTCTCCCTTCTATTTAAAAAATATACCTGAATTCTATAGCAGATTCCTAAATGGCTGGTGCAAAATTATTGGGCAGTTAGAAATTTAGCAACGTTTGACATTCTGAGAATATGAATATACTACTCATTTCACTTACATGTGTATTCAAGATTTACTTGGTATGATCCGCTGGATACTAAGTCCAATTAATGAAGGGGTGTTACCGTAAAAGAAGTGTTGCCATCTATTTATATGATTAGATGATAGAATAATACCCAGACCATCTTTATTTTGATTATCATCTTGTCCCATGGTTTTAGTCTCTACTAAGGCCCAGTAAAAATCCAAAATATGTTTGTCAAAAGCAGAATTGATATTTTCCAAAGAGGAAATAACTTTTCTCTGAAACTGTGGGGCCTCCACAGTAAGTTTCCTACTAGAGTATATCAGAATCCCAATTACCAAAATATCCAAGTGACAGAACTGCTTTACTTATAGCTTGAAAAAGTTGGAAATACATATTTTTCCTTTGCCCTGGATCTGTTCAAAGTCAGAAGATTCTATATGAATCAGAGGCACACAATGAACCATGAGGAATCCATGAAAGATTTTATTTTCTCAACGGTAGAGGGTACAGGTTCTATTAGTCATCACTTTGAAATGATATCCTGACATACCCCAGCCATTAGAATGCATAATCATTATTGAGATCACAGGACTCTGAATTTTCATGAAATTTATCTCATATAATCTGGCATGCATGTATCTCACCAAGGTATACAGTTGACTAATATTTCTTGTTCCTCAGTCCGATATAGATGATACCATTTATGTAGAAAATTAGCATTCAATCATAAACATGATGAGATGATCAATTTACCTAATAGATTTTATTGGGGTACAGAGTCAGATAATTTATATATCCCAAGAGACAAGACAGTCAATATATACTAGGGAAGATATATGAAGATATATGTATAGCTGATTCACTATGTTATGAAGCAGAAACTAACACACCATTGTAAAGCAATTATACTCCAATAAAGATGTTAAAAATATATATAGAGAGAGAGAAAAAGAAAAAAGAAAAAAACAATGGTATTTTTCGCTTATCATGATGGAGAATAAAAGATATTTACCAGATTTATATCTGTACAGAAGATACCAAAATATTCACTTATTTCAGTAAAGAGACCACATCTAGAACAATCCCTGTAAATGGACTAACATTAATATCCATTTGTATTTTTTGTTCTGACAAAAACGGATAATTAAATGGAGCTGTGAAAGGAATGAAGATTCCTGTGTTTTTCCTGTGTTTGTTCTAATGCAATCTATGATTTTACCCTTGAGGAAGAAAGTGTTCCAAGGACTTCTCCATTGGTTCTTTCCATGATAATAGCTCTCAACCCACAAGATAGTGTCAGATATTTGGAACATTTATTCCAACTCTACACTCAGGGGCCAGAGCCATACCTACTGTGTATGTTCATATATAATTCTGGGTCAAAGCTCTAGTTATGTTCCTTTGCCTATGAGCATGTGAGATACTGGTGTATTTGTGTTTTCATGGTTTTTCCCATGATTTAGGTTCCCAGCTGAAAGTGGGGAGTCAAAATGGAGCTCCATCTGTGTTCAGAAGCCCAATCATTTTAAAGGCTCAGTGGTGATGTGACTAAGATATCACAGGTCATGTGCAATTTTTTAAAGGTAATCCATTTAACAAGAGGTCCAAGAAGTCCTACAGTTGAGTCTCTTAGATACTGTTTTCACTTTCACAGTGTGGTGATTTTTCTTGCTCCTGCAGTTAGAAAAACCCTAAAATGCAACTTCCCTAATATAAAATAAAAATAATTGCTATGAACCTTAGCACATAGTTGGAGGCATATTTTGTAAATAAAACTATATTGGATTTGTATATTAATAGTCAATTCAAATTTAGTAAGATCTACATATTTTATAATTGTTACTTTCCATGTTTTTATATGTTTATCTCAACTTGGTAATAATAGCAAAAAAATCCAGCTTAAAATACATGTATTCTCTTTGCTACCTTGCTACCTTTATCTATCATCAATCTATCTCTCTGTCTATCTACCTGCTTTTTATTTATTGAGGATCCCAATTCTAGGATGTCAGAGCTGAAAAAGAGACTGGATACAGGGTAAAGGTTACTTCTCAAGCAAAGTCTCAGAAGATGCAGTGATAAGACCAAGATCACAGGTACTCAAGACTTTTTTTGGAGTGAATATGTGAATTCTTTAGAGGCAAATTGAATGATGGATGTACAAATTTATATTTCCCCCCCAGTGGAGGAAAACTAATGATCTTTTTATATTTGTGAAATGAACTTGCTGAGATTGAGGCTGGAGGAATGAATAGAGAGGCAGAGGTTTGAAACTACAAAACATGAGATGCTGACATAGTAGTGCCATATATAAGTGAGGGATTAATATTAGTGTGATTGCTAAAATAAATATTTTGAAAATGTTTTACATAGTGGGCCTTTGAGAACTTAAAATGTCATGCCCCCAATATCTCTAACACAATTTTCAACCTGAATGAAAGGCAATGAAACTGAGTGGAGCAAGGCCTCATTTCAATCTTAAGTTGCTTAAGTATTAAGAATATCTTGGAAACATTTAGGGCAAAGAACAATAGAAAAAGATCTCAAATAACAAGAAGAAAATATATAAAAATTAACAGTCATGAGGGTGCAAATATTGGGTAATACCATCCTCTTAGACTACTTGTCATGTATAATTCCTCTTAAGTATCAATAACATTAGACATAAACCTATATGATTAAGAAAGTGCTGATATTATATAAATCATAAATAAATAAAGCCATGCTGAAAGATGTGAAGATAGTACAGAGGACATCCAGTCATTTTATTTATAATAAAAAGTGGTATTTGAGCTGAGTAAAGGATAGTTAAGAGGTCAGTAGAGCCCCCACTATGCTACAAGCTCCATGAGTAAAAGATGCCCTGACCTTGTCAACAAGTATATCCCAGCCCATAAGGTCTAGCACATAGTAGGTTTCAATGAATATTGACTTAATGAGTGCATAAATGTTATTTTTCCCTAGGTGTTTTCATAGCTAATATTTTGTAAGTTTAAATACTGTTCATTCATTAAAGTTTATTATGTTACTGAGGCGTGCTCATTGATTGATATTGTAAGCTTTCAGAAAAGGGACCCATGGGAAACATCTAAAGCATTTTGATTCAATGATTTCTGTTTTTTGTTAGCAAGTATAACCATCTGGGACATCAACATTTCTGGCCATAACGCTCTTGAACAGATACATGTATGGAATATAGTCCTAAGAAGCAGCACAGACTAGATACTGAATTAGGATTTTGTTGCAGGAGAGCTGTCGAAATGGCAGTACTTCAAGGAGTGACAAAGTACACATGGCAGTTCCCATTAATCTGCCATATCTGATGCCAGACCATGTGGCTGGAGGGTGGATACCTGCTGATAGAATATTTCTTAGCCCCAAAACAATTGAAGGTTTTTACTTGTTTAACTGAGAGGCTCAGAAAAGTTTGGGATATGTGGATTGAAGGGAGTCTTCACATTATTACCTTAAAACAGGACTTAATGTAGATGCTTCATCCATTATCAATCCTTTGTTAATGCTAAATATTATATGTTATTGAAGCATTGTTTTTAGGATTTAGGGGGATACGCACAAAATTGTTGTAAAGTAAAAAATAGTCTGAACACTATATAGCAGTATTTGCGTCCCTTTTTTTTGAACCTTTGTTTTAAGCATCGTGTCATTTTTAACTCATTTGTACTCATTGTAATAGCACTAGTCATAATGAATTCATTTGGAATTAATGTGGATGTCACGCATACTTTCATAAGAATTCTACAGCAATTCAATGTTAATTTAATGTACTATTCAAATAAAGTGTAAATGTTTTAAGTCATTTAATAATGTTGTTATATGGAGCTGTAAAGATAATAACAGTATAGATTTTCTCAGAGAGATGATAATCCTAGAAGTGGCATTTCTCAGCTTCCATAAGCAGCCTAATAGCTATGATCATAGGTGACTAATAGCTCTCTCAATGGTGTGTGGTGTCCTCCACTGGGATATGGCTCAGTTATTCAGCAGGAGAATTACACCAGATTAAGGATACAGTCTCAGAGTGAACTGTTATTTATGTGGTCTTCTGAGTGGTTTACTTTTATTTATGTGGTTTACTTTACAGGTATAAGCTATATAAATTCACTTGTTACTAGCAATACAATAGTCCAATAATCAACATCTTTAACATTTTGCTGAAGTAAAAGAAACATAGAAGTCACTACTGTTTAAGTGAAGCTAATACTTTTCAACTATTTACTTATCTCTTAATTTTGAGTGGATAGTAATGTTTAGAAGGACAAGCTATTTATTTAGAAGAGAAAAAGATAATAAGATTAGTTAGTAAACATAAAATGGCTTAAGTTAGTAAATTTAGGAAATATTATAATGATTTTCTTTATTGTAGTATAGTTACTTTACAATGTTGTGTTAGTTTCTGCTGTACAATGAAGTGAATCAGCTATATGTATGCCTATATCCCCTCCCTCATGGACCTCCCTCCCCCACATCCTACCCATCTAGGTCGTCACAGAGCACTGAGCTGAGCTCCCTGTACTATATAGCAGGTTCCCACTAGCTATCTATTTTACACATGGTAGCGTATTTATGTCAAACCTAATCTCCCAATTTGTCCCACCCTCCCCTTCCCCCTCTGTGTCCACATGTCTGTTCTCTATGCCCACGTCTCTATTCCTGCCGTGCAGATAGGTTCATCTGTACCATTTTTCTAGATTCCACATATATGCATTAATATACGATATTTGTTTTTCTCTTTCTGGCTTACTTCACTCTGTATGGGGGACAAATAGGTTATAAAGAGGGAGAGAGAGGATAGAGAGAATATAAGAATCCAGTTTACATACAGAATGTTTTGTACTCTATCAGCTTTGTGAGTGAGGTACCTAGAGAGATGCAAGAGTTTGGAGAGAAAGAGTTAACTTTTTAGTAAAGGTTAAATAGCTGATGAACAATTACCAGTTGCTCAAGTGCCAAAGTCCTCACTTTATGATAATGTTATCATGGTGATAAAAATCACATGCAAATGAAGAAAATAGTGTTTAAAAGCAATGTCTCATCCCTAGTCTATCTAGTGTCAATGCCCCTGATGGGAATTAGAAAAGGTTTGGGCAACAAACGATGAAATACAAGACTAGGCACTCAAGAGATTTCGGAGGTACAATGCATCCCTATTGCTCTTCCCAATGTTTTATTCACACCCAGTGTCAATAAATTAGTAATCTGTATATCCGTATGGCTTCACATATTTTTCCCAGTAACAATGTAATATGAGAATTTGAATTTAAATATTTCAAATTGGTGATAAAGTGTGCTCATGAGAATGTGCTATAGGAGTGTAAAAAATGAAAATTGGTGTAAAATAGGTCTACAAAATTCACACAGTGTACAATGGAACTCAATTTATAATAATGCTAAATTCCATAAATAAAGGAAGTGCTACTAATAATCCAACAAGTTCCTTTCTCCAACTTTTCCATGAAGAACCTCTAATGATAGAAAGTGGAATATCTGGTGGCAAGAGCACAAAGCATCTGTCAAAATGCACAGAACACAACTGAAGGATCTAAAATTTATATAAATCTTGTCTCTACTATATATATTCATATTAATTTTAAAAAACCATCTGGGGGGAATCTTGCTGGTTGCTCTTGGGAAACATTCTGATAACTGTAATTTCTTACTGAAAAATCAACTCACATAGCTAGAATAACATGGCGAATTTTAAGGGTCTTATTTAATACTGGTCAGTCTTAAAATAGTTAGCAAATGTCTTTTTTTATGAAGAGAAGTGATTTCACATTCTTACTATTAGTAAATTACCCTACTGCAAATATTACCTAAGTTATTGGAATAGTGTTTTTAACAAAAAATTTTCACTTAATAATTTTTCACTTAATAATATTGTCAATTGTCATGAAAACTGTAAAAATTTTGTCTTGAAGTTGTGACAGGTGAGTGATTAAATATCACCTTAATGAAGTAAACTATAAACCATTTTTCATATTATTAAGGAAAACAGTGAATTCACCCTTCTTTCCATGTTTGGTATCTTTATTATGATATTTTCATTTCTTCATGAAAAAGAAAAAAAAAAAAAAAACAACTCAACCTTAAGCTTGAAAATCTTAACCATAATTACCATTCCCATGCCCAGCAAAAGTCTACAACTGGATAGAGATGGAAATTTTCAAGGTTACACCCAGTTGAATACCAAATCTGTATTTTTAAAATAAGTATTTAAATGGCAAAACCCAAATTTGTTTCTAGTTTATTATATTTACATCATGATCAATACTTGATAAATAATGCAAGCATACCCTTTGGAATGACAGCAACTGACAGTGCTTTCCTGAGCTCATTGCTTGGATTTTATGTTGTATAGGTTGATTTTTAAGTGTGATTGATCAAAATTTCTTTCCTTAACTTCCACTTCCAGAATATGGAGTAAACATATGTCCCATATCCTTTTAAGTACAAATAAAATCTGTAGACATTATATATAAAACAAACATAAGACTTTGAGAGGTGGAGAGCAGAAGGCAGACTCAAGGAAAGACATAGCAGTGACTTCTCTGGATTTTCTTTGTGCCTCATGTATCTCAGAGATGGAACAGAAGCAGCTGGCAACAGAAACACAACAGTGCCAACAAGATAACTCCAATAAAACTTGCTCACTCTAGAAACAACCCAGACTTCTTCAATAGTGAGTGGTTAAATAAACTGAAGTACAAATCACACCATGAATTGTAACTCAGAAGTAAAAAGGAATAAGTTATTGATTCATCCAACAATCTGGATGGATCTCTAGAGATTTATGCTGAGTGAAAAATCCAATCCCAAAAGGTCACTTATTGTTTGATTCTGTTTGTGTAACATTCCTGAAATGAAAAAATTATAGAAATGGTTATCAGAGATTAAGGTTGGGGACCAGAATGAAGCTTGTGTGTGTGTAGGTGAGTTTGTGTGTGTGGGGGGGTCTGTGTGTGTCTGTGTGTGTGTGGCTGTAAAGGTGCAATATGAGGGATCCTTGTGGTAATGAAAATATTCCATTTTACTATATCAATGTCAATATCCTGGTTTTGACATTATACTATAGTTTGGCAAGATGATTCCATTGAATGAAACTGGGTAAAGGGTTCATGTAACATCTATTACTGCTTTTAACAACTGCATGTAAAAGTTTAATTACCTCAAAATTAAAAGCTTAATTAAAAGATTCTCTTTTTTTACTTCTCAGATTGATTGATCCTGTCTACTATTGATTCATTTGTAATATCTAGAATTTGCAAGTTGCTTCCTATCTAAAGGCTCAGGGAAAACATGATATCTATGACAACAATGGATGATCTCAAGTTATTCTGAATCTGTCTTAATATATTTTATAATTTGCCTTTTTTCATGCTCATATTTCAAACTTTCTACTTTTAGTCACCAAAATACTGAGAAAAATATAAATTTAATTATTAATATTCTTTAAAAGTTAAAAAAGTTAACACTACAGTCAACACTAATATTATTATATTATGGAATAGAATCAGGAATTCTATAGCTGCAATTTTATTAGATCTAAAATAGCTGAAATACATTGTTGATTTGTGTTGAAAATATTTTGTGTGTGTGTGTGTAAGGGAGTGAGAGAATGAAATAGTAGAGGGGAAAAATGTATGGATTTATATGGCGTCAAGCCCTCCTTAAAAAAACTAAAGTTTTGTTCCTAAGAGTGTATTTGTGATTTGGGACATGCTGACTGCCAGAAGAGAAGCTAGATATTCCATCTTGTTTTGGTTGGACTAGGACTTTCTATGGGGCCTCTGGCATTAGCACCCTTATGTCAGCAGTTGCAACACTCGCGCCATCAGAGATCCAAATTACAGAAATATACTAACTTTTCGAGCACTACACCGCATAAAAACTACTCATAAAAATTAAGTTTTCTCTGGCAACCCAATGCACATTGACTGATTCTGCATTGATTGTGATTGATGAAATCTTATGATAGCATAGAATTTGGACACTTTCTTCCTCAAAACTCTAAGTATCAATAATATTGTTGCTCCTCAGGAAGATAATCCATGTTTATCTTGTGGTTATGGTTATCCCATGACTCAGAAACTTGTAGCTCCCTAAGGCACAGGTAACTCCATTTAAGAACAGGGGAAATGTTTTGAGTTCTATTTCTGCTAGTGGTAATGAATTTAGCTTGATTCCTTCTCTACTGGACTACCTTGGTAATTTTTATAATGAATGTGTTTACAATAATTGTGCAACAAGAATAAACCTGGCTAAACCATAGAAGGTTATAATTTATACTACTAAATTCATTATGTAATTAAACCACAGTGATAAGTAGCCCATACGTGACAAGTTGGTTTCTTTTCCATGGCTTTATTGATGCCTCCTACATTGCTACATAACTAGATGCTTCTGCAGGAAATGGCAAAGCAAAATAATGACTAGGATAACTGCATATGTTTGAAGATGTGTTCAGCAACAATCTGCACAAAGTTGATCTACTAAGAAGTATGAAAGCCAGGTTTCTCTCTATTCTCCAAATAATGAACTCTGGCAGTACTATATTAGCTCTTAAGGAAGCAGCACTTCATCTAATTGTCTTCCCAGAGAGTTCATCTTTTTCTAATTGGCACAAAAGTCCATTCTGTGCTATCCTTGTGTCCCAGTGATGATCAATAACATTTATTTAACAAATACTCACTGGGTTCCAACATCATATTATTACCTTGGCATACACTGAGAGTATAAAAATAAATGATATGTGATCTCAGTATGTCATCAAGTAATTCAAAATTAAATGTAAATGCTGATATATACATAGACATAACTATGTTATAAGTGTACAGAGGAAGAAAAAGAGAAAATCTGATACGCCTCTGGGCTCTTAAGTTTTCATAGAAAATAAATATTTTGATTGCATGTATCTCCTAGTATACAAAATTATTCTTAATTTTTCTCCTTTTTAATAAACTGTTCTTATTTTTTTGCTATAATATTTTTTCTCTTTGGTTTTATACAACTAAAAATGACATTATTATGGCTATTAGGGCTGATAATTATAAAAATGGTAACAGGGCTTCCCTGGTGGCGCAGTGGTTGAGAGTCCGCCTGCCAATGCAGGGGACACGGGTTCGTGCCCTGGTCCGGGAAGATCCCACATGCCGCGGAGCGGCTAGGCCCGTGAGCCATGGCCACAGAGCCTTCGCGTCCGGAGCCTGTGCTCCGCAACGGGAGAGGCCACAACACTGAGAGGCCCGCGTACCGCAAAAAAAAAAAAAAAAATTGGTAACAATATTTAAGCATTCTTAGTATTAGAGTATAGAAAGTATTTCATATCCATTATTCCACCTGATCCTTATAAGAACTCTGCAATAATGAGAGTGTATGATGGTTAATTTTACATGTCAAATTCACTGGGTCATAAGATGCCCAAATCTTTGGTTAAACATTATTTCTCATTGTGTCTTTGAGGGTGTTTCTGTATGAGATTAGCATTGAATTGGTGGGATAAGTAAAGCAGATTTCCCTCCCCAACGTGGGTAGGCATCATCTTGTCCACTGAAGGCTGAAACAGAACAAAAAGGAGGAAGAAAGGGGAATTCACTTTCTCTGGCTAAGTGAGCTGGGATATTGGTCTTCTCCTATCCTTGGATTGGAATTTATATAACATCATCCCTCTGATTCTCAGTCCTTTGGACTTGGACTAGAGCTTATACCACTGGTTCTTCCGGTTCTAAGTCCTTCAGATTCAGATTGTAACTACACCACCAATTTTCCTAGGTCATCAGCTTATAGATAGCAGATTGTGGAACTTCTCAGCCTCCATAATCGTGTGAGCCAATTCCTCACAGGAAAACCTCTTTTTACACATATATATTACATATAATATATTTTATTACTATAAAATATTAATATAAATGTATATATATATATGTATTTATTTATTTCCTATTTGTTCTCATTGTCTGGAGAACCCTGACAAATATAGAGTGTAAATGTTATTGGAAAATTCACTCATATGAATAATAATTCCTTTTAAAATCAGCTGATGTAAATAAGCAGTATGAGAATATCAGTTGCCTTTTAATATGCAAAATTTAGATCTAATGAAGTTAAAAAAACAAGTTAAATAGAATATACATAGTATTTTCTCACATAAGTCATGCAATAGCCATGTATAACTAATCTAGAAATAAAATATGTGAGAGCTTTTATTTTTAGCAAAATCTTTACAGAAAACAATTAATTAGCCATATTTGATTGGTAGCTTTCTTTATTCTCTGGGTAATTCAACATTTTTGTGCAGAGTTTAAATGTCATAACTCATAATTTTGAAGAGTTTGGAATAAAGCTATAGAATAAATGTGATAGGTTTTGAAAATTACAAATATTGTATCTTAAACTAATATCTAGTTACAGGCTGGATTATGTTTATGAATAAAATAGTCTATTTACAGTTTCTGATAAAACCTATTTTTAATAGTTTTTGCACTTTCAGGCTATCATGGAATGGTTCCCTGGTACTTGAAAAATAGAAACCATGTGTAAGTAGCCTGTATAATAGATACAATGGAAATTTCATTAAAAAGATGGCTGACTAGCTTATTTTTCAACATCTCCACTTTCAAAATAGATTTCTATGCCCTTGTTCACATTTTAAATGGAAATTCTGCTCAGATTCATCTCTGAAAGAGACAAACACTTACTGAGCCATTAGTGTATACTGCACTTGTAATAGAGAGGCAAAAGCCAACAGCACTGTTTTCAGCATTTTAGCCTGCACACAAATCATTATTAAATACAAGCTTCACTGTTAAGAGCCTTGCCACACATTTAAAATGCATAATTCCATTTTGAAGTGGCCCAATTAAGCCAGATTCAATTATAAGATTACCATAACACAAGTCTTTATAAAGTTTCAAAAAATTCAAGAAAACAATGAACGAGAAAGTGTTTGCTCATTTACTTTTAAGAAACTGGTTAAAGTTAATTTTCCTTGCAGTGAAAAAGTGTCAGAATTAGGGGCAGGAGAGGAAATACAAACTCTTCCTGAGAAAGAAAAAAAAAAAAAAAAAATATATATATATATATATTTTAAAGACCAAGAGCTAAACTCTCTTCACAAAATAGGAATGCCCATATCTAAAACAATTACTTAACACAAAGACTACTGGTAAGATTTGTTTTAGAAAGAAACAGATTGCTTTGGCTATCAGAGTCTTTTGTGTTTCCATACAAACTGAGTGAAGAAAATCAGACAAAGAAAGACAAATACCGTATGATATCACTTATATGTGGAATCTAAAAAAATGGTACATATCAACTTATTTTTAAAATAGAAATAGAGTCACAGATGTAGAAAACAAACTTAGGCATACCGGGGGGGAAAGGGGAAGGAGGGATAAATTGGGAGATTGGGATTGACATATGCACACTACAATATGTAAAATAGATAATTAATAAGGACCTAGTATAAAGCACAGGGAACTCTACTCAATACTCTGTAATGGTCTATATGTGAAAAGAATCTAAAAAAGAGTGGATATATGTATATGTATAACTGATACACTTTGCTCTACATCTGAAACTAACACAACATTGTAAATCAACTATACCCCAATAAATTTTTTAAAAAAATTTTAAATTAAACCAATGCTTCTTTGGTGTGTACCCTGACACCTAAATGACATTTGAGCATCTGACTATCCAAGTAGAAACTCAAAAAGTGGCAATGTTAGCTGACTGCCTTTCTATTAACTTCTGCCTTCCAGCAATCAATACACTGATCCACCACGACCCCTAGTAAGCAACCATAAAGGTAATGGTCAAAGAAAATAAAATGTTAACACCTCCATGTCACTGTACTATATCGCAATCATGTCAAAGGCAACTGCATAATCATTTCAAATATGTCCCCTAAGATATTAATGCACATGTCTACCACTATGCTGATTAGTACTAGTACTGTTTCAAAATACATTTGTCATATTACCAAGTCTCTTATGAGACACTTATTTCCTAAATAACTTCAAGTCCATTGTCCTACATCATTAATTTTCCTGGTGAGTTTAGTAAAAAAGTCTGAAAACAGACTGAGGAAAATGTCATCTTCGACATATAAAATTTTAGCAATGAAAGTATATAAGATAAAGAAGCTTTTTTTTTCTCTCTCTCAAAATTTTGATCATTTATTATTTTGAGTCAAAAGTTTGTTTTTCTCAAAGCCAAAGCATACACACATTGAATAAATGTCCTATACACAGCTTACTAGGCTCCAAATGTAGCTATAGATGGCTGAGCCTCAAAGTGATAGAAAGGACCATTTTCTCTAACTCTGTGAAAGATACCTAGAACTTTGAGGTGTTTGGCTTAAGGAGTCTTAAGAAGTGGTCCTGCAATTTATAATTATAGTTAAAAGGCATTTTAAAGCTGAAGATGATTCATGCACAAACGCGTAAATGCTGTTGAACAGCATACAAATATGTATAGTTAGATAATGAGAAAAGCAAATAATGTTCATTTAAAACTGACACTTTACCAGATGCTTCACTTTTATTATCTTATTTAATCTGTACAAGTTACAGACAGGAAACTGAGAAACTCAGAGGTAATACAGAAGTAGTAAAGGTTGAATATGGATTGAAAGCAGGGTTTGTCTGACTCTAAAATCATATTTGTACCATGCCTTATTCTTTTTCACAAATTCTTCAGTCAGTACTAATAAAATGAAAAGTTAGCCAAGTGGCTAAAACAACATGCAGATTTTATTTATTTATTTTTGTATTTTTTTATTGGAGTATAATTGCTTTACAATGGTGTGTTAGTTTCTGCTTTATAACAAAGTGAATCAGTTACACATATACATATGTTCCCATATCTCTTCCCTCTTGCATCTCCCTCCCTCCCACCCTCCCTATCCCACCCCTCTAGGTGGTCACAAAGCACCGAGCTGATCTCCCTGTGCTATGTGGCTGTTTCCCACTAGCTATTTTACGTTTGGTACTGTATATATGTCCATACCACTCTCTCACTTTGTCACAGCTTACCCTTCCCCCTCCCCATATCCTCAAGTCCATTCTCTAGTAGGTCTGTGTCTTTATTCCAGTCTTACCCCTAGGTTCTTCATGACCTTTTTTTTTTTCTTAAATTCCATATATGTGGAATTTATGCTATTCCATAATAGCATATTTGTGTATGCTAACACAAATTCCATATGTGTTAGCATACAGTATTTGATTTTCCCTTTTTTACTTACTTCACTCTGTATGACAGACTCTAGGTCCATCCACCTCACTACAAATAACTCAATTTTGTTTCTTTTTATGGCTGAGTAATATTCCATTGTATATATGTGCCACATCTTCTTTATCCATTCATCTGTTGATGGACACTTAGGTTGCTTCCATGTCCTGGCTACTGTAAACAGAACTGCAATGAACATTTTGGTACATGACTCTTTTTGAATTATGGTTTTCTCAGGGTATATGCCCAGTAGTGGGTTTGCTGGGTCGTACGGTAGTACTATTTGTAGTTTTTTAAGGAACCTCCATACTGTTCTCCATAGTGGCTGTATCAATTTACATTCCCACCAGCAGTGCAAGAGTGTTCCCTTTTCTCCACACCCTCTCCAGCATTTATTGTTTCTAGATTTTTTGATGATGGCCATTCTGACCGGTGTGAAATGATATCTCATTGTAGTTTTGATTTGCATCCCTCTAATGATTAATGATGTCGAGCATTCTTCCATATGTTTGTTGGAAATCTGTATAACTTCTTTGGACAAATGTCTATTTAGGTCTTCTGCCCATTTTTAGATTGGGTTGTTTTTTTTTTGTTATTGAGCTGCATGAGCTGCTTGTAAATTTTGGAGATTAATCCTTTCTCAATTTCTTCATTTGCAAATGTTTTCTCCCATTCTGAGGGTTGTCTTTTAGTCTTGTTTATGGTTTCCTTTGCTGTGCAAAGGCTTTGAAGTTTCATTAGGTCCCATTTCTTTATTTTTGTTTTTATTTCCATTTCTCTAGGAGGTGGGTCAAAAAGGATCTTGCTGTGATTTATTTCATAGAGTGTTCTGTTTTCCTCTAAGAGTTTGATAGTTTCTGGCCTTACATTTAGGTCTTTAATCCATTTTGAGCTTATTTTTGTGTATAGTGTTAGGGAGTGTTCTAATTGCATTGTTTTACAGGTAGCTATCCAGTTTTCCCAGCAGCACTTATTGAAGAGGCTGTCTTTTCTCCACTGTATATTCTTGCCTCCTTTATCAAATATAAGGTGACCATTTGTGTTTAGGTTTATCCCTGGGCTTTCTATCCTGTTCCATTGATCTATATTTCTGTTTTTGTGCCAGTACCATATTGTCTTGATTACTGTAGCTTTGTAGTATAGTCTGAAGTCAGGGAGCCTGATTCCTCCAGCTCAATTTTTCATTCTTAAGATTTCTTTGGCTATTCGGGGTCTTTTGTGTTTCCAATCAAATTGTGAAATTTTTTGTTCTAGTTCTGTGAAAAATGCCAGTGGTAATTTGATAGGGATTGCATTGAATCTGTAGATTTCTTTGGGTAGTAGAGTTATTTTCACAATGTTGATTCTTCCAATCCAAGAACATGGTATATCTCTCCATTCTGTGATTCCTCCTCCTCCATTAGAATAACCTGTTTGTGGGTAAAACTGTGGGAGATATTGCTGTAAAGCCAGTTTGAGACCAGATAACAAAGGACCCTGGATGTTTGGGTAATATGTCTGTACTCTGGCCTTTAAATGTTTTTTTTTCCCATCACAGATATATATGAAATCACTATTTTCATTTAATTATACAATTATGAACCCTAGCTAACAACTGCTAAGTCAGAATCTCTAGTACAAATGCCTTAGTTTACAAATTATGTGGAAAAAAAATACCAAAGCAGTGATTTTCTGGACAGGTAGGATTATACAAGTCATTAAAAATATGATATGACCAAGGGAATGACATGATAAAGGAGTAAAGGGCTTGGAGAAGATAACCTGGTGGTACCTGTCTTAAATGCCTTGAAGTGGAAAAGAGACTGGAATCAGAGACTAGTCTGCAATCAGCCATAAAGTCATGGGGCCTTGACAGTAATTTTCCTATGAATATGTAAAAGACATTTTTAGAGTTTTCATTTATACATGCTGTACTTGTTTTCAGATCCCCAAAGGTGATAGGTTAGGGAAGTTGTAGTCAAACACAAATAATTTATTCCAGGACTGAATATTCTTTCTGAATGAATTCCGGTGAACCATCCTAAACCATTGAGAAGGAGATCTAAAAATTACTTTCACTTTTCTTCCTTGAGCAAATATAATGTACTAATCAGCCCTTTTCCTATTTTCCCACATCTGGGACACCTCCCTTTCCCTTTATTTCTCTTATAGTATTTATATCAGTCTCATTTATTCATTGTCTTTATTAAGCATCTAGTCTATATCAAATATCATGGGTAGAAATGCAAATAAAATGTAAACTGAGCTTCCAGAAGTTTGTAAACTAGTAGAAAAAAATGTTATTTTAAAATCAAGTGTCATTAATGCTAAGATGGAAATTTGGACAAGGTGTAGTGAAAAGTCTAAGGAGGGAGGGCTAAATTCTATCATTATGGCCACAGAAAGCACCATAGAAAGATGTATGCTGGAGTTAAACACTGAAATTTGAGAGATGCTTTATATGAAAACAAGGATATGGGTATACTCTTGCCTAATAAAATAGTGTGAAAGATCACAAGGCTATACAACAGGATGATTCAGAAATTATGAATACATGTCAAAGATTGGGGTATGACTTGCAATGGGCATGGAGCGGGGTGGTGATATGTAGCAAGATATATAATTAAAGAAATAGGTACACATACTAGTCCCTGAATTACACATTGGACTAAGGAATTGATGCTAATCCTGTAAGCTATGGGGAACAAAGATATGACTTAGAATTAGATTTTTGGTCTGGTGACAATCAATTAGGATACTTGAAATACTCCAAATGAGGTTTGTCAAGCAAACACTGTCAGTAGCAGTGATGATACTGAGAGCCACTATTTCCAAATCTTCACTCTCTAAGGTAATCATTCAGTTTACAATGATATCTGCCTTAGATTATAAGAGGCCAATATCTAACTTACATTTTATTTACCTTTCATCAATCTCACTTCAACTTAATTTTCAGGGAATAAAATTGGCCCAATTTATTTACTGGTCAGTTTTTTCCATTTTCTCATCATATATTACCTTTTTGATCAGTATAGTATAAACAATTGTCAATATTATTTTTGACTACTACAATCTTTTCTGGTTTGCACTCACCCTTCAGAAAGGCACACTTTGTGATATCTTATCTTGAAAGATGACATGCAAATCAAATGCAATGTCCTCAAAGTCAAAGTGTCCTTTTTTAACTTCACCCTGAGTCAGCATGCACATAGGATCAGCAGGAAAGAACAATGAGTTGTTTAGGTGGCAGCTTGGATACCCCTGAGACTGGCATTATCAAAATCATAACCCTTCCAACCTATCGGAATTTAGACACAGGGCGAAGGGCAATGAAATATGTCTTCACTGGGCTGTTCTAATGTTTAGCAAATATATATCATCAAGGAAATCTTTCATTGAAATTCCTTAAACGATTCGGTTAGACTTATATTTTGTTATACATATTGATAACTAAAAAGCTACATCTGATCATGAATCTCACCTACAAAGTAAACATTAAATATTTGTTGAACGCATTCTAGTAACTTAGTTAAGTAACTAACTTTGAAAATTCCTTATAAAGGGAAAGTGCAAAGTAATGTTGATATTCCAGAACAGTAATCACATCCCCTTTGGTGTTATACTTTGTATTCTGTGGAGGTTAATAGTGATTACTAACTTGCTATCTGTTGAAGAGAGTCTTTTCTTTTTCATTTATTTTTGAGCAGTCCATTCATTTTATAGCTAATTTTGCATAACTGCATTAACTGCTACTGTTTTGAAATGGAATCAATTTATAACTAATTTCTACAATTCTCAATTCTCCTTTTGGCTAATAAAAGGAATTTTACTATGACATAAAGTTATTTAATAAACTACTAAATGTGGGGGAAAAAATGCACCAAAACATTTCTTGAAAACTCTTTGTTGCATACATTTATATTGTATAATTAGCACTTGGTATAATTAATATCATCCTGCATACACTTAGCTTTTCAGCATAGAGAAGGTATTATCTCTCACTAGGATGTATTTTCTGCCTGTGGCAGTGAATTAAGGGAAGATTTAAGGAAAAACACATACAAGAACAGAATACTTTTCAGTGTGATTCTTTGCACTTTTGGTGTAGTTCAAAATGATTGACAAGTACTCTTGTATTATGCTCTCATAATTGACAGTGGTAGAGCACAGATATTAGATATATTTTGAACCAGGGAAACTTTGGCTTATGGACAGTACACAACTGAGAACATATCAAAAACTGAATACCTCTAAAACCTTTATTTTGAGCCTCCTAAAATAGAATATTTTTTCAGAGGCTAGACCACACTGTGCTCTGAATTTGAAACACTTAAGGATCCAGAAAACTGCATTAAATTTCTGTTACTGGATTGCCGGGAAGACGATTTTCTTTTACCATCCTGCACTTCTGTCTTGTACTTTCCTGTACAACAGCCTCCATACTGAGATTTCTTCTCTTATTTTAGAAAAACAAGTGACAAAACAGAGCATCGAGCTATTTTTAAAAATCAATTCTTTCTGGAAGAAATTTATTTTTATTTAGTACTTCAGATAAGATGATCAAAAGTTTGAAGTCATCTGGCTTTCTTATCATGTATTAAGCCCTTAAGAAAAAGTAAGAGCAGATGTCTGTGTGCCACCTTTTGCGTTCAAACAGATGAATTTTTTGTTACTGTTGTGTTCAGCTTGTTAGCTGGTGAATTCCTCAGTCATTCTGCAAGCTATACTTTATCTCAGATTTGGATAGATAGTAATTTAATTAAATAAATCTATTAATTACTATACCAAATTATCTTTGTTCTTTTTATTAAACAAAAATTAGTAATTTTACTTGATAGGAAAGGTACTTCCATAATACTTTTAATGAATCAAATTGAAAATTCATAATTTTGCCATTGGTTGACATTGCTGGATGTGTTTCTCTTTTTTTTGCTCATATTAATTGAACTGCATAAAGAATAATTGTGCAAATAATCCCCTCAATGATTTTCAGTCTCACACAAAGAAATACTCCATTCCATGTAAAAAGACTCCACCTCCCTTACTACACAAAGTCTCATTTTAAATGCAGATCACTAATGAACTTGTTGAAACAAAACAGGCATTTAAACAAAACAGATATCTCAGACCATCTCATTTCATCATTACTATGTATTCAGTTGTCTGAGTATTATATACTTAGTATCTTCTTTGGTTCCATTCAATAAAAAATGCTTAAAGTCACTGGACTTAACAAGTCTGACAAGTTATTTTCTACTAAATTTAGTGTTTTGAGACTGGATATAATGGAATTTGGAGGTCACTTTAGTTTCAGAAAGATAGTGAATATATAAGCAAAAGACATCTCATTATTTCCTTTACTCCAGATATTTTTTCTAAGTAACACAATAAGTCTACAGAAAGATTAAATTACAGATATTTTAATTTTCATCCATTACTTCCTGTATACCCCAGCATTCTCAGGATGACATGGATATAAAATGAATTATCAGAGTCTCCCTTCAATTCCTCTCCTCCAACTTCAAATATAGCTTTGGTAATTAAATAATATTTATAAAAACAAACAAAAACTGCATATTATGCTCAATACACATTTCTTCTCACTAGAAAGACAAACAAGCAAGTCAGACTGTAGTCCTGACTCATGAATATATGCATGCTCATTTAATTAGATCAGAAAGCAATGTGGTTAAGATAGGATACATTTTCATTTTGATCATGTGTTAAAGTAAATAAAAATTTTAAATAGTATATGTTTTGAACAATGTTTGATTTTCTGAAGCAATTACATTGAAAAACTTTTAAAAAGAAACTTCATACACCTACATTCAAGAGAAAACCTTCATGTCCATCTTTTCTTTTTGAAAATAGCTGTTCTAGCATCTAATGCTCAGAATAGGAGTATCAGGCTTTTCCAAGCACCTCCTTATGTTGGTTGATTTCTTTGCTGCTGAAGCAATGCACATATGACAGAAATGGCAACACTTGAAAGCATTTGAAGTCCAGAAAATAACAACTCAAACACTGAGTCTTTTTTTTTGCGGTACGCGTGCCTCTCACTGTTGTGGCCCCTCCTGTTGTGGAGCACAGGCTCCGGACATGCAGGCTTAGCAGCCATGGCTCAAGGGCCTAGCCGCTCCGCGGCATGTGGGATCTTCCCGGACCGGGGCACGAACCCGTGTCCCCTGCATCGGCAGGCGGACTCTCAACCACTGTGCCACCAGGGAAGCCATTTTTTAAAATTCTGATATTTATCCTTATTTCAGAGTAAATCAGATCTTTATATTTCTGCTGCTATACTTCAGTTATCACAAATATTATTTGACAAAGGTTATTTGATCCACACAAGCTTTCTGAGTATTCTTATATGCCTCTCAAAAGTTTTATTTGAATCAGAAAATTGTTATTCCCATGGGTAGATGACCTATAAGATATTTTTATAGAAGATAAATTTATAACCCATAAATTTGAGTTCATCTGAGCCTAGTAAAATATGCTTCCAAGAGATGAGTTTCTACAGTGAAAGCAGAAGTCACTGTTGGCCATATTCACCTGTTAGTTCAGAAAGTTACCTTTAGATTCAAGCATACTTATACAAACATAAGGATTTTCCAAAAAGCTTTAGACTGAGATACCACTTCCAAATCTGGGTTTGTTCATTTTATTCCCTATCCTCCATGTGGGAATGATATCTACCAGTGATGTCATCAAGATAGTGACACAGATCATTCCTGACCCCAGCCCCCCTCACAAGAAGGCCAACTAGCAACTATCCATAGCTGACCACAGAGACCAAGAAGGACTGCGTTAGAAGGGTAAGAGGTGTGGCTATACTCTGATTATATCACCCTTCCCCCAGACTTACACAACACCACACCAAGAGGATCCCCTGGGCCTACGATTTCTCCAGTGGGACAAAGAGAGCCCAATGGGGATATCCAGCTCCTCCAGCATTGTGGGTCACTTCCTGGGAGGCCCACACATGTTTGCCCCATGAGGATCAAGATGGGAATCTGCAAGGCTTGAACTGGAGATCAGATTGTGTTGCAGAAGGGGAATGGGGCTTATAGCAACCAATATTCAGATCTTGGCAGACAAAGCATCACCCAAGCAGAAATCCTAAACAGCGGCTTTCCCTATCTATACAGCAAAGATGGTAGCCTTGTCTGACCACAGAACCGAGCATGCAGCTCACCCTGATTTGGGACCCCAAACATGGAGCCTGTTTTACTGCATTGCCCAGGTAGGGAAACTGATTCATGTGCCAACTGGTGAGTGCAAACATCAGCCCTGCTCAACCAGAAAACCTAACGAAAGCACCTGGTAAGTTGTGTAACCCATCCTACAACCCCAATTACATACAGTAGCATATGAGGAGAGAGCCCAGTCATTGGCTCTCTCCATCTGGCAGAGCAAAGTCAGTGGCCCCAACTGGCCAGGCAACTAGTTGCACAATTCTGCCTGAATGGAATCCCCAAGCAATGAGCCATACCAGCCTTGAGGCCTGTTCTATCACTTGGCTCAAGCAGTGAAGCTAATTCATAGACTTGCCTACTGCTGACTATAGTATCCAGGCTCGCCTAACTAGAAAGCCTGACCAGAGAATCTAGGCCACTGTGGAGCCCATCTTACAGAGCAGTCAGGCAAGAAAAAAGTTAAAAGACATCATAATTGGAAATAAAGAAGTAAAATTGGCTCTATTTGCAGAAGACATGATTTTATATATGGAAAAATCCTAAAGACTCAACCAAAAGCTGTTAGATCTAATGAATGAATTCAGTTGCTGGGTACAAAATCAACACACAAAAATCAGTAGTGAATTATCTGATAAAATAGAGGAAACAATCTCATTTACAACAGCTATAAAAAACAATAAAATACTTAGGAATAAATTTAGCCAAGGAGGTGAAAGGTTTCTACACTGAAAACTACAAGACTCTGATTAAAAAAAAAAAAATGAAAAAGACACAAAGGGAAAGATATCTTGTATTCATGGATTGGAGAAATTAAAACTGTTAAAACATCCTTACTAGCCAAAGCAATCTAAGAGTCAATGCAATCCCTATCAAGATTACAATGGCAATTTTTACGGAACTAGAAAATACAATTCTAAAATTGTATGGAATCACAAAGGGCCCCTAATAGCCAAAGCAACCCTAAGAAAGAGCAAAGCTAGAAGCATCCCAGTTTCTGATTTCAAACAATAGTACAAAGCTATAGCAGTCAAAAGAGTAGGACACTGGCATAAAAACACATATACCAAAGGAACAGAATCAAGAGCCCAGAAATAAACCCACTCATATACTGTCAACTAATATTGACAAGGAAGCCAAGAATACTCAATGGAGAAAAGATAGTCTCTTCAATAAGTGGTGCTGGGAAAAGTGGATATTCACATTCAAGAGAATGAAACTAAACCTTTATCTTATACCCGTCACAAAAATTAACTCAAAATAAATTAAAAACTTAAATGTAATACCTGAAATGATAAAACTCCTAGAAGAAAACATAGGGAAAAAGCTTCTTATCATGGGCTCCTACAATGAATTTTTGGATATAATACTTAAAGCACAAAAATCAAAAGAAAAGTAAACAAGTGGGACTACATTAAACTAAAAAGCTTCTGCACAGCAAAAGAAATGAACAAAAAAATGAAAAGTTAACATATGGAATGGGAGAAAATACTGGCAAACCACACATAAAATAAGGCGTTATTATCCACAATACATAAGGAACTCATATAACTCAATAGAAAAAATAATCCAATTTTTAAAATGTGCAAATGTTTGAATATACCATATGTAAAGAAGATATTCAAATGACCATCAGCCACCAATGAAAAGATGCTCAACATCACTCACTATCAGGGGAAATGCAAATCAAATCTACAGTGAGATATCACTTTATACCTCTTAGAATGGTTATCATCAAAAAGACAAAAGATGACAAATATGGGCAAGGAAGTAGAGAAAAGGGAACTCTTGTGTGCTGTTGGTAGGAATTGGGAATGCAAGTTAGTACAACCACTAAGAAAAACAGTATGGAGGTTCTTCAAACAGTTAAAATTAGAACTACCCCCGATCCTGCAATTGCATTCTGTACATACATCAAAAGGAAATGAAATCACTGTCCTCAAAAGATAACTGCACCCCACGTTCACTGCAGCATTCTTTACAATAGCCAACACTTGGAAACAACCTGTGTCCTTCAATAAATGAATGGATAAAGAAAATGTGGTGTTGGGGAACAAAGATCCCACATGCCCCATGGTGTGGCCAAAAAAACCCCAAAACCAAACCAAAACAAAAAAAACACAAAAAAACAAACCAAGAAAATGTGGTGTATAAGCACAATGGAATACTTAATCCATTTTTAAAATTGGACTATTTTTTTTTCTATTGAGTTGTGTGAGTTCCTTATATATTTTGGATATTAACCCTCTATCTGCCACAAAAAGAAGGGAATCCTTCCACTTGCAGCAACGTTGATGGATCTTGAGTGAAATAAATCAGACAGAGAAAGGCAACTACCACATGATCTCACTTAAATGTAGACTCTAAAAAATATCAAACTTATAGAAACAGAGTAAATTTTTGGTTGCCAGAGGCAGGGGGTAGAGGGTGGAATAATTGGGTGAAGATGGTCTAAAGGCAAAAATGTGCAGTTATAAGCTAAACATGTTCTGGGGATGTAATGTATATAATGACTATAGTTAACATACCGTACTGTACATTTAGAAGTTCTACGAGGGTAAATCTTCAGAGTTCTCATCACAAGGAAAAGAATTATGAGTATGAGGTGATGAATGTTAACTAAACTTACTCTGGGAATCATTTTACAATATATACATATATCAAATCAATATGTTGTGCATCTTAAACTTATACAATGTTATACATCAATCATTTCTCAATAAAACTGAAAAAAAAGAAATAATATCTAGGATGAGCATTAATTTAATTCTAGAATTTTTAACATAAACTAATTTTTAATTATAGAGTAATTTCAAATAGATTGAAAGAATTTTAGGAAATATTCATGTAGCAAATATTTGTAAATAATATCTATTAGCAAATAATGCCTTCTTTGAAAAACATTATTATTACCTATATTTAATCCTTTTTTTGTGATAAAGGAGACTAATGAAACTGACCAAGAGGCCTCAGTGTTCCCTTTAGCTTGACTAAATTTGAGATGGGCCTCTTCTTAACTCTCTAGCCTCTAACCTTTCTTAGAGCATTTACTTAAGAAACAAAAACTTGTCAGCTCTCTCTCTCTCTGTCCCTTTCAGATGTATGTAAATCTTATCAAAGATTCTTTACAGTTTTACCACCCAGGACTGTCTTTCTCAAATACCTGGGGGACAAGCCATTTCTTTGAAAAGAAACATCAAGGGAGATATCACCCCATCTCCCTGTTTCTGTTGGAGGTAAGAGATATACATCCATCTCCTGTCACAGGTAAATAAGAAAAATTACTTTTTCTTTGATTAAAGCCAACCAGCCAACTTAGATGGCCCTTGTACCCTGACCTTTAAAATTTTCACGTGTGTATGAGCAGAGCTGAGCTGAGACTGAGTTTTGGCCTCTCTTCCCTACTGCAAGAGCCTTGAATAAATTCTCCTTGCCTGTTTAACTGGTGCAATATTTGCTTTTATAACACCTTTTTAGAAAACTAAACTGCTTAATTTTCTTTCCTGACTTCATTCTGTTCCTGTCTGCCTACAAAAGAAGACAGACTCTTCTATTATTCATCATTCTGAAAAAAATGTTCTCTCCAGCAGAAAATTCAAAGCAATAGGAAGGGTGATAAGAAAATGATGTTTAGGGGCTTCCCTGGTGGGCTTCCCTCGTGGCCTTCCCTGGTGGCGCAGTGGTTGAGAGTCTGCCCACCGATGCAGGGGACACGGGTTCATGCCACGGTCTGGGAAGATCCCACATGCCGTGGAGCGGCTGGGCCCGTGAGCCATGACCGCTGAGCCTGCAAGTCCGGAGCCTGTGCTCCGCAACGGGAGAGGCCACAACAGTGAGAGGCCTGTGTACTGCAAAAAAAAAAGAAAATGATGTTTACCAGCTGCTCTTCAAATCAGGTGATCAGTCTGTGGATATATGCTTATATTTTAACTTTTGTGAATACCAAAAACATCCAGTTTACTGATATTCAAATGTCAGTACAAAAGTAACCTCAAGACAAGTACAATTTATTTTGTTAGTTTCCTGTGATACTACTACTATTACTACTGTCACTAATAGTACCACTAATAAAATTAAATACATCATTTATTATCTGTTAATAACCATTCCATGCCATGAAATTGAATATATATATATATGTGTATACATATATATATTTCCAAAACACAAAATTTTAAATAATATTTCAAAATCTAATAAAATTGTCAATGATAATACAAATCAAATTCAGAAGAATTTAAAGATAATTTTCTCTCTATACTTATTCTAGTTTAGATTTTTGCTCTTTTTTCCATTAGTATGTCTAAAGGAGAGTTATATTAAATTTTTTCATTCTTTCTAAATGAATCTGTTGCCTTTAGTCTATACAGGAAAAGTAAAACGAGAAAGCACTGATGCTTTAACTATGCTTTAACTATTATAAAGCATTATATTTAAATACCTATTAATGGTTACATTTTTATTTCTATTACTTATTTTTAACAAAAAATAATATTTAACTTCAGTATTAGTGCTGAAATCCAATATGATTAGGAAGGATGCTCTGGTCGGGAAACATTCATTATATAATTTAAACTTCAAATACTTGGAATACTAAACATTAGCAAAAGATTTTAGAAGAGGAAGAGAAAAAAAGTACAGAAGAAGGGAATGAAGTAAGGACTAGAGAGAATTTTATTTTTTGCTAAAAATCATGTTTTCTAGGCTACTATCAAGAATTTGAGGGAATTCCCTGGTGGTCCATCTGTTAAGACTCAGCACTTTCACTGCCGGGGCCGGTTTCTATTCCTGGCTGGGGAACTAAGATCCCACAAGCCGAGAGGTGCGGCCAAAAAAAAAAATTGAAAGTTTCCAGAAGGAATTTTTAATTACATATAAATATATATATAATCATATACAGATGTACATATTTATAACAAGTATATACATACAATGTATATTATATGTATATAATGATAATACTAATTCTTGGAATAGTACAACTTGAACTTAATTTTAATGAACAAAGTAAAAAAGTGAGTCATAGCCTTGTATGATTCAAATTATGTAGGTGATTACAAAAAAAGGGAAAGAATGAAACACCAGCTTTGAATAACCTATAATTGTTTTGTGAACATCTTCACATGTGTAAAAGATAGATAAAATTATCATTAAACATTAAACATATTCACATGATAAAGAAATTATATTTGGTTGAAATTCGATAAAGAGAGGCATTTGAAAAAAACCTAGAGGATTGGGCAGGATTTCAAGAAATGAAAATGCATAGATGGGAGGAAAAAATAAATATTTCCGGTAGGGAAAACTGAATTCACATTTCCTCCTAAATAGAAAACACTAAAATCACAAAGGGCTGCAAAATGAATACCATTGCTCCTTCCAAATTTGAGATTCCAAATCTCTGACTCTTTCATCTAAGTTCAGACTATGAAGATGGATGTTTACCTTAATATTGAATACTGGTTAACTGTGAAATTTTGTTCCAGAAAACACACAAGTAGATTTAGAATCAGGTCTATTAATATTGTTTTATATATGCATACATATACTTATGATTCATTATAAACATACAAGTACTAATAATATGTGACAAAAATAATATATTTAGTATAATATATAAATAAAATTTAAAAGGTATAAATAATATACCAGTTGTGTTAATACATCAGGAAATAAAAGAGGCTTCAGCTGGCTGTACTTTCAGGAACTGTCCCAGTTGCAACCTTATCAAGGTGTCCCTAATACAATGAATGATCACTTCAAGGGGAGAAAGCCATGGTTATTCAAACCCAATTTAGTACAACTCTGAAGGGCCATTCTAGCTCCAAAATGACCTATAGAAGAATAATTTGATGCTGTTGCTGGGCTTGCACCTGAAGTTGATTTCTCCCTCTTGTCAATCCTGTTTCCACCTCCATCCTTTCACAAAAACTGATCCAAAAGTCAATCCTTAATAAACATCCTGCACACAAAACTCTAAGAATTTGCTTCTTAGAGACTCATCATGCAACAGGGGGCATTTCTTGTAGGATCTTATTGGCCATGGTAGGAGTTTTGCTCTTTATAAGTGAACTGAGGAACCATTACAGGGTTTGGAACAGAAAAGTGACAATCTGAGTATCACTTTTAAAGGAACACCCAGGCTACTAGTTTGAAAATTGATTCATGGGTTCAGCAGCAAACGTAGGAGGCCAGTTAGAAGGTTATTACAGTCTCCTTGAGACAAATGTAAGAAGGGTTAGTTTACATTTTTTCAGGCTTACAAGGAAGAATTTGAAGGTCACAGATTTATGTGTTTCTCCTACTATAATCCCCATTTAGGCTCAGCTGGGCTTTAACTTCTTTCCATCTCACCCATGAGCTATGATTTCTGAAGTTTAAATTTATCAAGGCAAAAGTGAATTCCATTTCAGCATTCTTACTTTCTGAGCGTTTTGCTGCTTTTAAGAAAATGTTTAGTAAGAATTATTGGCAAAGATTGGTATGGGCAACTATCCAGCTCTATTGTCTGAAATGGATGTGTGACCTCTAGCTTAAATTAAGAACTATCATCTTAGTCCTTAACTCACAATGCATGGTGGAGAAGCAGAGAAATCATGCTCTCATTGAGGATGACAGCTGTCAAAAACAGGTGAGCATGAATCCAAACAACATTTAAAAATAAGGGAGGAACTGGGATTTAAAAAATTAAGAGAAAGCGTTCATATTTTTAATGAAATACTAAAAACAGTACCACAAATGAAATACCTTTATTTATTTTTTTAACATCTTTATTGGAGTATAATTGCTTTACAATGTTGTCTTAGTTTCTGCTGTATAATAAAGTAAATCATCTATATGTATTCATATATCTCCATAATCCCTCCCTCTTGCCTCTCTCCCCCAGCCTCCCTATCCCACCCCTCTATGTCGTCACAAAGCACCGAGCTGATCTCCCTGTGCTATGCAGCTACTTCCCACTATCTCTTTTAAAATTGGTAGAGTATATGTCATTGTTACTCTCTCTTTATCCCAGATTACCCTTCCCCCTTCCAGAGTCCTTAATCCATTCTCTATGTCTTTGTCTTTATTCCTGTCCTGCCCCTAGGTTCATCAGAACCTTTTTTTTTAAATTCCATATATACATGTTAGCATAGGGTATTTGTTTTTCTCTTTCTGACTTACTTCACTCTGAATGACAGACTCTAGGTACATCCACCTCACTACAAATAACTCAATTTCATTTCTTTTTTATGGCTGTGTAATATTCCATTGTATATATGTGCCACATCTTATTTATCCATTCATCTGTGGATGGACAATTAGGTTGCTTCCACATCCTGGCTATTGTAAATAGTGCTGCAATGAACATTGTGCAACATGTCTCTTTTTGAATTATGGTTTTCTCAGGGTATATGCCCAGTAGTGGGATTGTTGGGTCATATGGTAGTTCTACTTTAGTTTTTTAAGGAACCTCCATACTGTTCTCCATAGTGGCTGTATCAATTTACATTCCCCCAACAGTGCAGGAGAGCTCCCTTTTCTCCACACGCTCTACAGCATTTATTGTTTGTAAATTTTTTTGATGATGGCCATTCTGACCGGTGTGAGGTGATACCTCATTGTAGTTTTGATTTGCATTTCACTAATGATTAATGATGTTGAGCATTCTTTCATGTGTTTGTTGGCAATCTGTATATCTTCTTTGGAGAAATATCTATTTATGTCTTCTGCCCACTTTTTGGATTGTGTTGTTTGTTTTTTTGGTATTGAGTTGCATGAGCTGCTTGTATATTTTGGAGAAGAATCCTTGTCAGTGGATACATTTGCAAATATTTTCTCCCATTCTGAGGGTTGTCTATTCATCTTGTTAATGGTTTCCATTGCTGTGCAAAAGCTTTGAAGTTTCAACAGGTCCTATTTGTTTATTTTTGTTTTTATTTCCATTTCTCTAGGAGCTGGGTCAAAAAGGATCTTGCTGTGATATATATTGTAGAGGGTTCTACCTATGTTTTCCTCTAAGAGTTTTATAGTTCTTGGCCTTACATTTAGGTCTTTAATCCATTTTGAGCTTATTTTTGTATATGGTGTTAGAGAGTGTTCTAATGTCATTATTTTATGGGTAGCTGTCCAGTTTTCCCAGCACCACTTATTGAAGAGGCTGTCTTTTCTCCATTGTATATTCTTGCTTCCTTTATCAAAGATAAGCTGACCATATGTGTGTGGGTTTATCTCTGGGCTTTCTATTTTGTTTCATTGATCTATATTTCTGTTTTTGTGTCAGTACCACATTGTCTTGATTACTATAGCTTTGTAGTATAGTGTGAAGTAAGGGAGCCTGATTCCTCCAGCTCCGTTTTTTTTTCCCCTCAAGATTGCTTTGGATATTTGGGATCTTTGTGTTTCCATACAAATTGTGAAATTTTTTCTTCTAATTCTATGAAAAATGCCTTTGGTAATTTAATAGGGATTGCATTGAATCTGTAGATTGCTTTGGGTAATACAGTCATTTTCAAAACGTTGATTCTTCCAGTCCAAGAATGTGGTGTATCTCTCCATCTGTTTGTATCATCTTTAATTACTTTCATCAGTGTCTTATAGTTTTCTGCATACAGGTCTTTTGTCTCCTTAGGTAGGTTTATTCCTAGTTATTTTATTCTTTTTGTTGCAATGGTAAATGGGAGTGCTTCTTTAATTTCTCTTTCAGATTTTTCATCATTCATGTATAGGAAAATAAGAATCATATATTGAATCATAGCGGTGGGAGTGGGCAACCTTGTCTTGTTCCTGATCTACTGGAAATGGTTTCAGTTATTCACCATTGAGAATGATGTTGGCTGTGGGATTGTCATATATGGCCTTTATTATGTTGAGGTAAGTTTCCTCTCTGCCTACCTTCTGGAGAGTTTTTATCATAAATGGGTATTGATTTTGTCAAAAGTTTTTCTGCAGGTATTGAGATGATCATATTGTTTTTCTCCTTCAATTTTTTAATATGGTTTATCACATTGATTGATCTGCATAAATTGAAGAATCCTTGCATTCCTGGGATAAACCCACTTGATCATGTTTTATGATTTTTTAATGTGCTACTGGATTCTGTTTTCTAGTATTTTTTGAGGATTTTTGCATCTATGTTCATCAGTGATATTGGCCTGTAGTTTTCTTTTTTGTATGACATCTTTGTCTGGTTTTGGTATCAGGGTGATTGTGGCCTTGTAGAATAAGTTTGGGAGTGTTCCTCCCTCTGCTATAATTTGGAAGAGTTTGAGAAGGATAGGTGTTAGCTCTTCTCTAAAAGTTTGATAGAATTCTCCTGTGAAGCCATCTGGTCCTGGGCTATTGTTTGTTGGAATATTTTTAATCACTGTTTCAATTTCAGTGCTTGTGATTGCCTTGTTTATATTTTATATTTCTTCCTGGTTGAGTCTCAGAAGGTTGTGTTATTGTAAGAATTTGTCCATTTCTTCCAAGTTGTCCATTTTATTGGCATATAGGTGCTTGTATAGTCTCTCATGATCCTTTGTATTTCTGCAGAATCTGTTGTTACTTCTTTTTCATTTCTAAATCTGTTGAATTGAGTCTTCTCCCTTTTTTCTTGATGAGTCTGGCTAATTGTTTATCAATTTTGTTTATCTTCTCAAAGAACCAGCTTTTAGTTATATTGATCTTTGCTATTGTTTTCTTCATTTTTTCTTCATTTATTTCTCATCTGATATTTTGATTTCTTTCCTTTTGCTAATTTTTTGGGGTTTTTTTTTGTTCTTCTTTCTCTAATTGCTTTGTGGCCTCTCCCATTGTGGAGCACAGGCTCTGGACATGCAGGCTCAGAGGCCATGGCTCACAGGCCTAGCCGCTCTGCTGTATGTGGGATCCTCCCGGACCGGGGCACAAACCCATGTCCCCTGCATCGGCAGGCAGACTCTCAACCACTGTGCCACCAGGGAAGCCCTAGACTGCCTAACTCTCAAAAGACAAAAAGATTTATTAAAGGAAAGAGTAAATGAAAATATGAACATGTGTTTTATATTCCCACATAGTTATGATTATATTTTAATCTCTTCATTAGTAACTAAGTTTTCAAATACATTATTTAATTATATATATAAAGATCAAATTCAGCATTCTATGCCACTTGTGCGACTTATTAAAATAACTATAAAATTAGAAAAAAATTGACAAATAAGGCATAAAACGTTTTATTATCATTTTATTCTTAAATAAAAATTAATGACAAATAAGACATAAAACATTTTATCATTTTATTCTTAAATATCTCCCATCCTATGATTACATTTCCTTATTGTGAAGTCACAAACATGTAATTTGTGTTAAAGATGTATTTACATTATTGTTTTTGATCTCAAATGGTAAACATCAAGTGATAGAAATTTCATACTGCTCACATTTAATTTTTAATACACATCAATAATCACTCTTTCAATAAATAAAACTGAAAAAATATTATAACTCAGTTCTTTAGTATAACTGTCCACTAATTATGGTACAAACCCCTTTTCTGTATAGCCTTTATAACAAACTAAGATAAAGAGCATATTTAAAGATATGTTAACATATGTATAAAGCCACTTAGGAAATAATAAAATGACAATGATTCATTCACAGTAGTTAATTACAAAGGGAATAGTGCATAAATAAACAAGCACAATTAATTGGATAAATTTTCACAGAAAAGGATTTTGGTTAGATCTTAACCACAGTTTTGTTGTGTTTTTTTAAATTGTTTTATACACACACACACACACACACACACACACACACATACATACACACACATATACATCAGGAGACTTTAGAGGGTATGTATGTAAATCTCAATCCACCTATAACAGAAGAATCTACTCTGTTTTTTCTCTCCAGTATCTCTCTTTTTTTTTCTAAGCACTTTATTGAGGTAAAATTGACATACCAAAAGTTGTATGTACTTAATGTATACAACTTGATTACTTTGGAGATAAGTATATACCTGTGAAACTCTCAACCACAGGCTATGCCATAAACATATCCATCACATTTAAAGGTTTCCATCCACCTTCTTTATTATTATTAATTTGTGGTAAGAACACAACGTAAGAGCTATCCTCTTAGCGTAAATTTTTGAGTATACGACACAGTATTCTTAACTATAGGCAATAGATCTGTACAGTAGATCTCTAGGGTGTATTCATCTTGCATAACTGAAACTTTATTCCCATTGATTAATACCCCCTCATTTTCCTCTCCCCCCAGGCCCTGAAAACCACCATTACACCCTCTATTTCTATGAGCTTGACTAGTTTATATTCCTCATTTAAGTTGTATAGTCATGTAGTATTTGTCCTGTCTGGCTAATTTCATGTAGGATAATATCCTCCAGGTTCATCCATGTTGTCACAAGTGCCAGGAATACCCACCTTGTTGCTGTTGTTTTTATTTAACATCTTTATTGGAGTATAATTGTTTTACAATGGTGTGTTAGTTTCTGCTTTATAACAAAGTGAATCAGTTATACATATACATATGTCCCCATATCTCTTCATTCTTGCATCTCCCTCCCTCCCACCCTCCCTATCCCACCCCTCTAGGTGGTCACAAAGCACCGAGCTGATCTCCCTGTGCTATGTGGCTGCTTCCTACCAGCTTGGTAGCTGGGTAGTGTATATATGTCCATGTCACTCTCTCACTTTGTCCCAGCTTACCCTTAATACATATATATGGAATCTAAAGAAAAAAAATGGTCATGAAGAACCCACCTTGTTTTTTCCAGGCTGAACAAATATCCCACTGTATACATGTACTACATCTTCTTTATCCATTCATCCATTGGTGGATATTTAGCTTGCTTCCACATATTGGCTACTGTGAAATATCCTGCAATGAACATGGGATTACAGAATATTTAAATTCTTGACTATACACCCAGAAGTGCGACTGATGGATCATAGGGCAGATCTATCTTTGATCTTTTTAGGAACCACCGTGCTGCCCTCCACAGCAGATGCACCAATCCACACTCCCAAAAACGTGCACAAGGTTTCCCCTTCCTCCACATCCAGGTCAACAACTATCTTTTTTTTTGGATAACAGCCATCCTGAACAGGCACGAAGTGATAGCTCACTGCAGCCTTGATTTGCACTTCCTGGTTGACCAGTGATGTTGAGCACCCCTTCATCTACCCGTTCCTCATTTACATGTTTTTTGTTTTTATAGATCTTTACTGGAGTATAATTGCTTTGCAATACTGTGTTAGTTTCTGTTGTACAACAAAGTGAATCAGCCATGTGCATACATATATCACCATATCCCCTCCCTCTTGAGCCTCCCTCCCATTCTCCCTATCCCACTCTTCGAGGTCGTCACAAAGCACCGAGCTGGTCTCCCTGCGCTATGCGGCTACTTCCCACTAGCTGTCTATTTTACATTTGGTAGTGTATATATGTCGATGACACTCTCACTTCACCCCAGCTTCCCCCTCCCCCTCCCCCTGGCCTCAAGTCCATTCTCTATGTCTATGTCTTTATTCCTACCCGCCACTAGGTTCATCCGTACATTTTTTTTTTTTTTTAAGGTTCCATATATATGCGTTAGCATACAATATTTGTTTTTTCTCTTTCTGACTACTTCATTATGTATAACAGACTCTAGGTCCATCCACCTCATACAAATAACTCAACTTCGTTTCCTTTTATGGCAGAGTAATGTTCCACTGTATATATGTGCCACATCTTCCTTATCCATTCATCTGTCGATGGACATTTAAGTTGTTTCCATGTCCTGGCTATTGTAAATAGCACTTCAATGAACATTTTGGTACATGTGTCTTTTTGAATTATGGTTTTCTCAGGGTATATGCCCTGTAGTGGGATTGCTGGGTCATATGGTAGTTCTATTTTTAGTTTTTTAAGGGACCTCCAAACTGTTCTCCATAATGGTTGTACCAATATATATTCCCACCAACAGTGAAGGAGTGTTCCCTTTTCACCACACCCTTTCCAACATTTATTGTTTCTAGATTATTTGATAATGGCCATTCTGACTGGTATGAGGTGATACCTCATTGTAGTTTTGATTTGCATTCCTCTAATAATTAGTGATGTTGAGCATGTTTTCTTGTGCCTCTTGGCCATCTATATGTCTTCTTTGGTGAAATGTCTAATAAGGTCTTCTGCCCATTATTTAATTGGATTGTTTGTTTTTTTGAAATTGAGCTGCATGAGCTGTTTGAATTTTTTGGAGTGTAATCCTTTGTCCATTGTTTCATTTGCAGATATTTTCTCCCATTCTAAGCATTGTCTTTTCACGTTGTTTATGGTTTGCTTTGCTGTGCAAAAGCTTTTAAGTTTCATTAGGTCCCATTTGTTTAGTTTTGTTTTTGTTTTCATTACTCTAGGAGGTGGGTCTAGAAAGATCCTGCTGTGGTTTATGTCAGAGTGTTTTCCTATGTTTTCCTATAAGAGTTTTATAGTGTCTGGCCTTGCATTTGGTCTTTAATCCATTTTGGGTTTATTTTTGTGTATGGTGTTAGGGAGTGTTGTAATTTCATTCTTTTACATATAGCTATCCTGTTTTCCCAGCACCACTTATTGAAGAGGTTGTCTTTTCTCCATTGTATATTCTTTCCTCCTTTGTCATAAATTAGGTGACCATATGCGCGTGGGTTTATCTCTGGGTTTTCTATCCTGTACCATTGATCTATATTTCTGGTCTTGGGCCAGTACCATACTATCTTGATCACTGTAGCTTTGTAGTATAGTTTGAAGCCAGGGAGCCTGATTCCTCCAGCTGCGTTTTTCTTTCTCAAGATTGCTTTGGCTATTCGGGGTCTTTTGTGTTTCCATATGAATTGTAAAATTTTTTGTTCTAGTTCTGTAAAAAATGCCATTGGTGGTTTGATAAGGATTGCATTGAAGCTGTAGATTGCTTTGGGGAGTATAATCATTTTCACAATATTGATTCTTCTAATCCAAGATCATGGTATGTTTCTCCATCTGTTTATGTCATCTTTGATTTCTTTCATCAGTGTTTTATAGTTTTCTGAGTACAAGTCTTTCACCTCCTCAGGTAGGTTTATTCCTAAGTATTTTATTCTTTTTTTTGCAATGGTAAATGGGATTGTTTTCTTAATTTCTCTTTCTGATTTTTTGTTGTTAGTGTATAGTAATGCCAGAGATTTCTGTGCATTAATTTTGTATCCTGCAACCTTACCAAATTCATTGATTCATTTTAGTAGTTTTCTGGTGGCATCTTTAGGATTTTCTATGTATAGTATCATGTCATCTGCAAACAGTGACACTTTTACTTCATCTTTTCCAATTTGTATTCCTCTTATTTATTTTTCTTCTTTGATTTCTATGGCTAGGACTTCCAAAACTATGTTGAATAAGAGTGGCGAGAGTGGACATCCTTTTCTTGTTCCTGATCTTAGTGGAAATGCTTTCAGTTTTTCACCATTGAGTATGATGCTTGCTATGGGTTTCTCATATATGGCCTTTATTATGTTGAGGTAGGTTCCCTCTATGCCCATTTTCTGGAGAGTTTTTATCATAAATGGGTGTTGAATTTTGTCAGGAGCTTTTTCTGCATCTATTGAGATGATCATATGGTTTTTATTCCTTAATGTGTTAATATGGTGTATCACATTGATTGAATTGCATATATTGAATAATCCTTGCATCCCAGGGATAAATCACACTTGATCATGGTGTATGATCCTTTTAATATGTATCTTTTAACTATTACATAGAACATTTGTTACAATACTTTTTTCCATATTACATTGACACTTTTTGTTTGTTTTCCTCTTACTTGTATCCAAACATTGAGGTTATGGGTTGTTCATAAATAGCTGCCTATTAACTGACCTAAAGCAATTAATGAAGTAGTTTGGAGAGACCATTTTGACTACCACTAACAAAATACGTCTACTGTGGAACCATTTCAAAGTAAGAAACCAACTGAAGACAAGTATTACTTCTATAGCATACGTGTAGAGAATTTGACATAATCATTACAGTATTGCTGCCAAATTTGAATTCATTGGATAATTATTACAAAACCATTTCTTTTCCATTAAGTACAAATGATTTCCCAAATGGAAAGAATCTGTTGAAAAGGCAACTGATATTCCAGAATGACATTCTATGACAATCAAAGTATTTTTACCTGCTTAAATAGTTTGCATTTGGAATGGGGAATGACAATTCCTTTAGTTTTTTTTCACTTAACACAGAGAGAAGAAGCTTGGAACAAAATAAAATAGCAAGTATAACAAAAAAAGACAGTAATATTACACCAGTTTATAATTTTTCTCAATATCTTTTTTTATAGCTGCTTTGGCATTTTCAGTATGCTGCATTTGCTGAGCAGTAAATTTAAGTCTCAAAAGGAATAAAAGTACTTTGAAAATTTAAATGCCTTTCTTCAGGGACTGCTCTAACCACCACAAAAATAGCTGTTGCGTTTCACCTCTAGGTAGTTACAAATGAAAATGCAAAATAATTTTAAAAGGTAGCTAAAAGATTGTGAAAAACACTAAAGGCAACAGTTGCTGCATAGAGAAGTTAAGTAGGCAAAATGTAGCCATCTGAGAATTAGGTAATTTGACCAGGACTCTAGGATGGAAATTCCTGTACTTCTTCATTAGTTGTAAAATATGTTACGTTTTGTATGCTCAGTGGATTAGGCTTTTTGACTTCAGATGAAGCTTTCTTCTTGATTTAGCTTCTTAGGCACAGATAACACAGAACAGCAAGTAAAAAGCAAACTGCTCACTACATTGTAGAGATGAAAATAATACATATTTCACAAAAAGATAAGTTACAATCTATGTTATGTTATGGAAGCCAGTTAGATGTTTTATTATTTACTTGTTCATCTATCAATCCATTCATTGTTTTGGCAAATAATATTAGGAGCCCCTTGTATATCCAAGTTAGGTGGTGTGAGAGGGGAATTCAGTGGTGGAAGTTGATATGGTCCCACTCTGTTTTTAAGGATCTTAGTTAGTTTATAAGGAAACTATAGGAAGCATTCTAGACTGTAGGAAATTTGATATAAGCATCTGAGGTTCTGGTCAGAGATGGTCAGTGATGGATGTGATGACATGAGACTATTAGATTTTATTTTGATCTGTGTTATGCCCCTAACATGGTTTCCCAGGAAAGGTTTGTTTCACCAGAAAGATACATATCTATCTATTTATTACTACTGTGAGGAAACAAACTTCTAACTCCATGAATAGTATTTTGTTTCACTAAATGTTTAACATAAACACATGGAAAGTGAAAGACCTGGGAATAGCACCTGTTGTAAAGTAACACATCCTTAGGAGAACTCAGAGCAACATAGAATGGAGGCAGAAATAACAGACTAGTAACTCAAAGGTGGCATTAGAAAGCCTAGATTTCCCTCCCTGATAAATTCATTTTTAAGGAAAGTAACTATAGAAAATTAAAAATTGGGTAGTAACATTGTGCTCTTCTCTAAGTTTGCAGCTGAAAGAGAGGCATGAAGATAACAGCCCTGAAATCATTTGGCTCTGTTACTCTCTCATGAAAAATCATGCTTATAAATTTAGGGTATAAGTAGATTATTTTTTAAATTTAAGACCCCAAAGATGAGAATTTCTTGAGGATTCTTTATTCTTTCCAAATTGTTACCATCTTTGTATCTTATTGGACTCTAGCTTCTATGTTCAGATCTTTCAGGTTTTCATATATTGATAACATTTTAAAATCTCTTTTGGAATCTTATACATGCCACTTAGCTGAAAATCCTAGAAAGAAATATTCATACATGCCCTTGACCATAGGATGCTGATGGAGCTGTAATTATGTTCACCTCTACTTTGTCATTCAATACTGTAGCCCCTCTGGTTCATCAGAGTTTATGGGGTCTCCAAGAGAAAGTTGCACTGAATCTTCTACAATTCAACATATATGAGCTGTTCTCATCCCACAGTACCAGCTGGGAAGAGAAAAGAATTAAGCATCTTCACTGACTTAAGATATAATCTGGTCTCCTCTCTGATTTCTTGAATGCTTTTCTATCTACTCTGTAAGTACTAATTGACTGGTTGTTTGATTAACAAATTGTATTTATTTCTTGATTATTCATACTGATGTTCTTCCTCCTTCTTCTCCTTCTTTTCCTTCTTCTCCTTCTTTTCTGACCCTCGATATTGTCTACACTTCTGAGCAAGCTGGGAGTACATGTATAAAATTTGCATATATTGGTTTTCCCTCATAAAGGAAATAAGAGTTGCCAGGTTATAAGGAGAATTAATGAGTAATGCATAAGGTATTACAAAGGGAATTTTCTTCCTTCTTATATAAATTTTAGTCACCCCCCCAAAAATTTCCTGTTGAAATACTGGATCTTATAAAATAAAGGTGAAACCTTATTTAAAACAACAACAACACTAATGAAAACAACAATGAAAAAAAGATTTCTTAAAATGGTTGCCAAGTGAAGCCTAGGTGAAAAATATACTTTGTATTACACAACTTACTACTAAAAGAAACAAAAGACATAATGGTTATCACATTATAAAATGGAAAATGGAAAAAAATAATACTGTTTAGTTTTCGATGTTGTTTAACTTCCTAAAGCAATACAGATTGAAATACTAGACGCTCATTCTGTATTGCTATTTTTCAGCTTCCAATACCTTTAAAGGCAAAATTTGAAAACTATAATGGTTTGCTTATTGTTGCTGTTGCTTCCACTGTTGTTATTCTGTTTACTGCCTTTATTTGACTAGGGTAACAGGCCTTATTAGACTCTCAGATTCTTAGCAGCTTTACTTGAAACTCCATTTTACTCAGACTATACCCAGAGGGTGCTATTTATCCTTTCTGTACCTAAGTACCCTTATGGAGAAGATGAAAAGATCAGCTGCATATAAAATTCCATGGTGAAGTATAAGGTTCTATAAAGTGCATTTCAAGAGAATCATTGTAGAATGTTTAAAATAGAGGCAATTTTTTATTCTCTACATGGTATCTATATAATATTTTCTTATGACTGTCCTATATTTTTGAGCAAATTTATTTTATTCTTTAAAAAAACAATGTAATATAAATTACTTTATAAATTTAATTTACAAATTGGAACCAAAACTCAAAGTATTACAATATGTCAAAATTTTTCCTGTTAAAATGAATTTATTTCCGTTTTAATGGAGAAATAGCACCTTTAAAGATTCGATAATTAATTTTAATTCAAGATAGTGGTCTGAAAATTTGTACTTAGAGTTGTTTCCTCCTGAAAATGCCACTGAAATTACAGTAAATATATACAAAATGGAATAAATCCAGAAAAACATAGAGAAAATTGTAAAGCCACCTTGTCTTATTCTGTTCAGGCTGCTATAACAAAAATACCATAGACTGGTTGGTTTATAAACAATAAATATTTATTTCTCACAGTTCTGGAAGCTGGAAGTCCAAGATCCTGGCACTAGGAGTTTGGTGTCTAGTGAGGGCCCACTGCTTAGGATGGCTGACTTTTCACTGTAACCTCACAAAGTGAAGAGACAGGGCTCCCTCTAGAGCTCTTTTATAAGGACACTAATCCCATTTATGAGGGCCCAGCCCTCATGACCTAATGACTCCCAAAGACCTCATCTTCTAATACTATCACTTGGGGGTTGGGTTTCAACATGAATTCTTAAGAGACACAAGCATTCAGACCACAGCATACCTGAACAAGTATTTTTTTGTCCCATAAATCTGTAGGTACTTTAAAGCAGATGGAGTTGAGGAATAAACCGAACTGAAGAAAATCAGAGACCAAAATAGGCACAGAAAAATCTCCAATAGGTACAGAACAAATTTTGCTCAATGAACCCAACTACATTTAGAATTAGCAGGTACAGAGGATTGTATCCTATAGAGTAGCTAGTGGAGTATGATTTTTTCTTTAAAACTAAAGTGGTATTCCTTCAAAAAAGTAAAGATCCACTAGGGAATAGAGGAGGGTTCTAAGTATATAGGTCAGTGCTTCAGAATAAATGTCATCTTCATTTGGCTATGGAGAAGGTGACAGATTATTGCAACGACTCCATATTTGCACCAAAGTAAAACCTTTTCTGAAATATGTACAAAGGGGTCCTATGCAGATCTTATATTCCAAGGAAAAGACTGCTGGGGAAATAGACTAGAAGATGAGTCAATCAATTTCATTAATCATCCTAACCTCCATTCATAAAGAGATGGAAATTGGAAAATTAGCAGTAAAAAAAATAAAACAAAAAGATAGAAGGTGTAAAATGGATAAACTGAACAGATGACAGCAAAGAAAGAAGAAATAATTTTGGAAATATAGTATAATATTAAAATTCTCATAAATATTCTTAGATTAGAGAAGATAGCACATCCTTAAAGCATGATCAGGTCGTTATTTGAAGGCAGAAAAAAATAACCAAGAAAAAGGAAGGATTTCTGGAAATTAAAAGTATTTTAATATGACATTTGGCTTCCACTCTGGAAATTAAATGTATTTTAATATGACATTTCGCTTCCACTCTGGAGTATAGAAGGCTAAAAGGAGTGCCACTCTCATCCTTATAATGTAAAAGACCCAGATTAGCTTTCAAATTAATGATTTCTTTTCAAACCCATTGGAGAGCTGAGGTCTCAGAGCAAAGAAGTGACCTCAAATCTAAGGAAAGGCAGGTATCTGCTGGGAGAGAGGAATATATATTCCTTGCCCAAGGAATGTAAACCAGATACCTGTAAAAGAATTCATCCAGAATAGTTGATGGGTTAATATAGGCCAAGTGTAGTGTGTTGGGCAGTGTGAAGCCCTTAGAGAATCACAGCTTGGGGAAATACCATTCTTTTGTAGGTTCTCAATGAACAAAACCTATCAGATCTTCACAGAAAATATAAGGAAGATCACTAACAAAGTGTTCAGTATGGTATAGATCTGGGAGAGGAAAACAGCATCTATGCAGGCAGGACACGAGATTACACCCAGACCTTTCAACTCTACCTCTCTTGCATTTCTTCTATATAATTTGTGAAGAAAAGGGCAACAAACACTGTTACTCTCAGGTTTAAAACTCATTGTAGCTGAGAAAGGGGAAGGGAACAGATAAAAATATTCCTGGATAAGTGGTGGGAATAGGCACTAGGCCCACAACTATAGCCAGGGCATCTAAGCAGCTGGCTAGTTGCCCTTTTGTTCTCTCTCTCAATTTTCTGTTTCCATGTAAAAGACAAATAAATGATTCCCCCTCCCCCCCCCAAAAAAAAAGAAAACAGTGAATGCCACACCCTGACACACAGGGATATGGAGCTTGCCTAAAAAGGAGGTTTAATCAGAACAACAAAGAATGTTCAATTCCCTCCCACCACCAAGTTACCAAGCACTGAATGAGAAGTAACAGGAGAAAACTGTTGGAGAGGAATAAGAGAAGAACACAAAAAAACTCTCTGAGGCACAGGAGAAAGGGAAAATTTAAAACTCAGAGCCAAACAGGCAGTGCTCTGGAAAATTAACCCAACCCTAAACACAGGTTATAACTACAGAAATTTAAAGAGTATGGTGTACTGAGAATAATCATAACAGCAATAAATCTCAAACCCAGATGATCTCCCCAACCAGTAAGACAATGATTGCAAGACTGAATGAAAATCTAAGAGCCAAAAGTATGCTGTCTATAAGAATCCCACTTCAAATATAAATACATAGATTAAAAGAAAAGGAGAAAGATGTACCAAGCAAACACTAACCAAAATAAAGATAATACTTTATTATAAAGCAACATATTTAAAGATGATTACTATACTAATATCAGACAAAGTAGCCTTCAGTTCAAAGAAAATTACACACGCAAAGAAAATCACAGGCGAAAGAGGACATAATATAATGATGAAGTGGTCAATTCTCCAAGAAATATAGTAATCTTAAATCTGAACGTACCTAAACAGGAAGCTTCAAAAAAAAAAAGATAAAAGTGAGAAAAAGAAACAGAAAAATTTCAATAATAGTTAAAGAGTTCAATACTCCTTTCTAATTAATTCATAAGACAATTGCAGAGAAACTTCACTCGACAAAACCACAACAAGCTTTCTTTTCAAGTATATATGGAACATTCATCAATACCAACCTTATTCTGCATCATAAAACAGCTCAACAAATTGATAAGATTGGAAATCATATGAAGTATGTACTTGGAACATAAGAAAATTAAAAGTCAGTAAAACCAAAATATACGGAAAATCCACAAAATTTTGAAATTAACTCACTTCTAAATAACTTATGGTCAAAATACTCAACAGAAAAAATATTTTGAACTGAATGAAAAGTGTAACATACCAAAAAATTTGAGATGCATCAACAGCAGTGCATAGAGTACAACTTATAGCATTAAATGCTTGTATCAGACAAGAAGAAACACCACAAATGAGTGATCTAAGTTTCAAACTTAAGAAACTTAAGAGGAGTAAACTAAACCAAACTGAGACATGAGGAAGGAGAGAATAGAGAAGATGATAATGATAATAAATACAGTAAAATAAGAGAAAAAAGCCAACAGTTTCAAAACTAGCTTTTGAATGTTTTAATAAAATTCATAAATGTTTACACCCTCTGACAAAAAACAAAACACAAACAAAAAAGCAAAAAGAGAGAAGACACAAATTACTGAAACAATGAAAGAAAAAAAGATAATACTAGAGATCATACATGTGTTAAAACGACCATAATTAAATACTACTGATATGAACAACTTTATGCCCATAAATGTAACATTTTACATGAAATTGTCATAATTCTTAGAAAAATACAAACTATCAAATCTCATTCAAGAAGAAATAGATAACCTAGATAGCTTTTGAATATCTATGTCTTTTTAAGAAAGAATCTTATTTAAAAGCCTTTGAATAAGGAAAACCCCAACCCCAAATAATTTCACTGGTTACTTCTACCAAATATTAATCTTTTATATCCTCTTCTAGAAAATAGGGGAGGAGGAAATATTTCCCAATTATGAGGCCAGCACTGCCCTAATACCAATATTAGACAAAGATATTACAAGGAAAAAAATGTACAGATCAATAATCCTCATGAACATAACTCAAGTGTCCTCCACAAAAGGCATCTATTTATCAATCAAGGTTATTCATCATATTAACAGACTTAACAAGCTCAAGCTCCCATCAATAGCTACGGAGGAAGCATTTGAAACAACAACAACAACATCAATTTATGATAAACTTTCAGTAAATGTGGAATAAGAAGGGAATTCCTTCACGTGAGAAGGGTATCTAAAATAATCACTGTTAACATCATACTTTCTAGTGAAGGCCTGTATGCCTTATCCCTAAAATCAGTAACAAGGGAAAAACAATCTCTCTCCTGATATATACTGAACATTATGCTGGATATGCTAGCCAATATAATAATAAAGTGAAATAAATACAAAGCACACACATTATTAAATTAGAGATAAACATTTTCTTTTGAATTTACTTATTTATTTTTAACATCTTTATTGGAGTATAATTGCTTTACAATGGTGGGTTAGTTTCTGCTGCATAACAAAGTGAATCAACTAAATATATACATATATCCCCATATCTCCTCCCTCTTGCATCTCCTTCCCATTCTCCCTATCCCACCCCACTACGTGGACACAAAGAACCGAGATGATCTCCTTGTGCTATGCGGCTGCTTCCCAAAAGCTATCTATTTTACAGTTGGTAGTATATATATGTCCATGCCATTCTCTCACTTCATCCAGGCTTACCTTTTCTCCTCCCCGCATTCTCAAGTCCATTCCCTACATCAGTGTCTTTATTCTTGTTCTGCCCCTAGGTACTACAGAATCTTTTTTTTTTTTTTAGATTCCATATATATGTGTTAGCATATGGTATTTGTTTTTCTATTTCTGACTTAACTTCACTCTGAATGACAGACTATAGGTCCATCCACCTCACTACAAATAACTCAATTTCGTTTCTCTTTATGGCTGAGTAATATTCCATTGTATGTATGTGCCACATCTTCTTTATCCATTCATCTGTCGATGGACACTTAGGTAGTTTCCATGTCCTGGCTATTGTAAAGAGAGCTGAAATGAACATTGTAATACATGACTCTTTATGAATTATGGTTTTCTCAGGGTATATGCCCAGTAGTGGGATTGTTGGGTTGTATGGTAGTTCTATTTTTAGTTTTTTAAGGAACCTCCATACTGTTCTTCATAGTGGCTGTATCAATTTACATTACCACCAGCAGTGCAAGACGGTTCCTTTGCTCCACACCCTCTCCAGCATTTATTTTTTCTAGATTTTTTGTTGATGGCCATTCTGACAAGTGTGAGGTGATAACTCATTGTAAATTTGACTTGCAGTTCTCTAATGATTAGTGATGTTGAGCGTCCTTTCATGTGTTCATTGGCAATTTGTACATCTTCTTTGGAGAAATGTCTATTCAGGTATTCTGCCCACTTTTGGTTTGGGTTGTTTGTGTTTTTGATATTGAGCTCCATGAGCTGCTTGTATGTTTTGGAGATTAATCCTTTGTCAGCTGCTTCATTTGCAAATATTTTCTCCCATTTTGAGGATTGTCTTTTCATCTTGTTTATGGTTTCCTTTGCTGTGCAAAAGCTTTGAAGTTTCATTAGGTCCCATTTGTTTAGTTTTGTTTTTATTTCCATTTCTCTAGGAGGTGGGTCAAAAGGCATCTTGCTGTGATTTATGTGATAGAATGTTCTGCCTATGTTTTCCTCTAAGAGTTTTATAGTGTCTGGCCTTACATTTAGGGCTTTAATACATTTTGAGTTTATTTTTGTGTGTGGTGTTAGGGAGTGTTCTAATTTAATTCTTTTGCATGTAGCTGTCCAGTTTTCCAAGCACCACTTATTGAAGAGGCTGTCTTTTCTCCATTGTATATTCTTGCCTCCTTATCAAAGATAAGGTGACCACATGGGTGTGGGTTTAACTCTCGGCTTTCTATCCTGTTTCACTGATATATATTTCTGTTTTTTGTTTCAGTACCATACTGTCTTGATTACTGTAGCTTTGTAGTATATTCTGAAGTCAGGGAGCCTGATTCCTCTAGCTCCATTTTTTTTTCCTCAAGGGTGCTTTTGCTATTCTGGGTCCTTTTTGTTTCCATACAAACTGTGAAAATTTTTGTTCTAGTTCTGTGAAAAATGCCAGTGGTAGTTTGATAGGGATTGCATTGAATCTGTAGATTGCTTTGGGTAGTAGAGTCATGTTCATAATGTTGATTCTTCCAATCCACAAACATGGTATAGCTCTTCATCTGTTTGTATCATCTTTAATTTCTTTCATCAGTGTCTTATAGTTTTCTGCATACAAGTCTTTTGTTTCCTTAGGTAGGTTTATTCCTAGGTATTTTATTCTTTTTGTTGCAATGGTAAATGGGAGTGTTTCCTTAATTTCTTTTTCAGAGTTTTCATCATCAGTGTATAGGAATGCAAGAGATTTCTGTGAATTAATTTTGTATTCTGCTACTTTCCCAAATTCATTGATTAGCTCTAGTAGTTTTCTGGTGGCATTTTTAGGATTCTCTATGTATAGTATCATGTCATCTACAGTGAGAATTTTACTTCTTCTTTTCCAATTTGGATTCCTTTTATTTCTTTTTCTTCTCTGATAGCTGTGGCTAAAATTTCCAAACCTATGTTTAATAATAGTGGTGAGAGTGGGCAACCTTGTCTTTTTCCTGATCTTAGTGGAAATGATTTCAGTTTTTCACCCCTGACAACAATGTTGGCTGTGGGTTTGTCACACATAGCTCTTATTATATTGAGGTAAGTTCCCTCTTTGCCCACATTCTGAAGGGTTTTTATCATGAATGTGTGTTGAATTTTGTGGAAAGCTTTTTCTGCATGTATTGGGATGATCATATAGTTTTTCTCCTTCAGTTTGTTAATATGTTGTATCACATTGATTGATTTGTGTATATTGAAGGATCCTTGCATTCCTGGGATAAACTCCACTTGATCTTGGTGTATCATCCTTTTAATGTGCTGTTGGATTCTGTTTTCTAGTGTTTCATTGAGGATATTTGCATCTCTTTTCATCAGTAATATTGGTCTGTAGTTTTCCTTTTTGTGACATCTTTGTCTGGTCTTGGTATCATGGTGATGGTGGCCTCATAGAATGAGTTTGGGAGTGTTACTCCCTCTGCTCTATTTTGGAAGAGTTTGAGAAGGATAGATGTTAGCTCTTCTTTAAATGTTGGATAGAATTTGCCAGTGAAGCCATGTGGTCCTGGGCTTTTGTTTGTTGGAAGATTTTCAATCACAGTGTCAATTTCAGTGCTTGTGACTGGTCAGTTTATGTTTTCTATTTCTTCCTGGTTCAGTCTCATAAGGTTTACTTTTCTTGAATTTTTCCATTTCTTCCACGTTGTTCATTTTATTGGCATATAGTTTCTTGTGGTAATCTCTCATGATCCTTTGCATTTCTTCAGTGTCAGTTGTTACTTCTTTTTCATTTCTCATTCTGTTGATTTGAGTCTTCTTTTTTTTCTTGATGAGTCTGGTTAATTGTTTCTCAATTTTGTTTATCTTCTCAGAGAAGCAGCTTTTAGTTTTATTGATCTTTGCTATCATTTCCTTTATTTCTTTTTCCTTTATTTCTGATCTGATCTTTATGATTTCTTTCCTTCTGCTAACTATTTTTTTTGTTGTTATTCTTTCTCTCATTGCTTTCATTGTAAGGTTAGGCTGGTTTTTTGTGATATTTCTTGTTTCTTGAGGTAAGATTGTATTGCTATAAACTTCCTTCTTAGAACAGTTTTGCTGCATCCCATAGGTTTTGGGTCATCGTGTTTCATTGTCATTTGTTTCTAGGTACTTTTTTTTCCTCTTTGATTTCTTCCATGATCTCTTGGTTATTTAGTAGTGTATTGTTTAGCTTCCATGTATTTGTATTTTTTACAGATTTTTTCCTGTAACTGATATCTAGTCTCATAGCATTGTGTTTGGAAAAGATGCTTGACATGATTTCAATTTTCTTAAATTTACCAAGGCTTGATTTGTGACCCAAGATAAGATCTATCTATCATAACATATTATAAGATATGTTCCATGTGCACTTGAGAAGAAAGTGTATTCTGTTGTTTTTGGATGAAATGTCCTATTAAATATCAGTTAAATCATTCTTCTTTAATGTATCACTTAAAGCTTCTGTTTCCTTATTTATTTTCATTTTGGATGATCTGTCCATTGGTGAAAGGGGGTTGTTAAAGTCCGCTACTATGATTGTGTTACTATCATTTATCCCTTTTATGGCTGTTAGCATTTGCCTTATGTATTGAGGTGCTCCTATGTTGAGTGCGTAAATATTTAGAATTGTTATATCTTCTTGGATTGTTCCCTTGATCATTATGAAGTGTACTTCTTTGTCTCTTGTAATAGTCTTTATTTTAAAGTCTATTTTTTCTGATATGAGAATTGCTGCTCCAGCTTTCTTTTGATTTCCATTTGCACGGAATATCTTTTTCCATCTCCTTACTTTCAGTCTGTATGTGTTCCTAGGTCTGAAGTTGGTCTCTTGTAGACAGCATATATATGGGTCTCATTTTTGTATCCATTCAGGCAGTCTATATCTTTAGGTTGGAGCATTTAATCCATTCACATTTAGGGTAATTATCGATATGTATGTTCCTATTACCATTTTCTTAATTGTTTTGGGTTTGTTTTTCTAGGTCTGTTCCTTCTCTTGTGTTCCATGCCTAGAGATGTTCCTTTAGCATTTGTTGTAAAGCTGGTTTGGTGGTGCTGAATTCTTTTAGCTTTTGCTTGTCTGTAAAGGTTTTAATTTCTCCATTGAATCTGAATGAGATCCTGGCTGGGTAGAGTTATCTTGGTTGTAGTTTCTTCCCATTCATCACTTTAAATATGTCCTGCCACTCCCTTCTGGCTTTCAGTGTTTCTGCTGACAGATTAGCTGTTAACCTTATGGGGATTCCCCTGTATGTTATTTGTCGTTTTTCCCTTGCTGTTTTTAATATTTTTTCTTTGTATTTAATTTTTGCTAGTTTGATTAATATGTGTCTTGGCATGTTTCTCCTTGGATTTATCCTGTTTGGGACTCTCTGTGCTTCCTGGATTTTATTGACTATTTCCTTTCCATATTATGAAAGTTTTCAACTATAATCTCTTCAAATATTTTCTCAGTCCCTTCCTATTTCTCTTCTTCTTCTGGGACCCCTATAATTCAAATGTTGGTGCATTTAATGTTGTCCCAGTGTTCTCTGAGACTGTCCTCAGTTCTTTTCATTCTTTTTCTTTATTCTACTCTGTGGTAGTTATTTCCACTATTTTATCTTCCAGGTCACTTATCCATTCTTCTGCCTCAGTTGTTCTGCTATTGATTCCTTCTAGAGAATTTTTAATTTCATTTGTTGTGTTGTTCATCATTGTTTGTATGCTCTTTAGTGCTTCTAGGTTCTTGTTAATCATTTTTTTGTATTTTTTCTATTCTATTTGCAAGATTTGGGGTCATCTTTACTATCATTACTCTGAATTCTTTTCCAGGTAGACTACCTATTTCCTCTTCATTTGCTTGATCTGGTGTATTTTTGTTAGTTATTTCCACTATTTTATCTTCCAGGTCACTTATCCATTCTTCTGCCTCAGTTGTTCTGCTATTGATTCCTTCTAGAGAATTTTTAATTTCATTTGTTGTGTTGTTCATCATTGTTTGTATGCTCTTTAGTGCTTCTAGGTTCTTGTTAATCATTTTTTTGTATTTTTTCTATTCTATTTGCAAGATTTGGGGTCATCTTTACTATCATTACTCTGAATTCTTTTCCAGGTAGACTACCTATTTCCTCTTCATTTGTTTGATCTGGTGTATTTTTACCTTGCTCCTTCATCTGCTGTGTATTTATCTGTCTTTCCATTTTGGTTAACTTACTGTGTTTGGGGTCTCCTTTTCTCAGGCCTGAAGTTTGTAGTTCTCATTCTTTTTGGTGTCTGCCACCAGTAGGTAAGGTTGGTTCAGTGGCTTGTGTAGGCTTCCTCTTGGAGTGGACTGGTGCTTGTGTTCTCATGGGTGGGGCTGGATCTTGTTTTTCTGGTGGGAAGGACCACATCCATTTTGTTTTGGGGTGTCTGTGAACTTATTATGGCTTTAGGCAGCCTCTCCGCTAATGGGTGGTGTTGTGTTCCTGTCTTGCTAGTTGTTTGGCTTGGAGTGTCCAGAAGTGTAGCTTGCTGGTTGTTGAGTGGATTGGGGTCTTAGCATTGAGATGGAGATCTCTGGGAGGGCTTTTCCCATTTGATATTACTTGGAGCCGGGAGGTCTCTGGTGGACCAATGTCCTGAACTCAGCTGTCCCACCTAGGAAGCTCAGGCCTAACTTCTGAGCAGAGCACCACGATGCTTTCAGCCACATGGCTCAGAGAAAGTAAATAAATTAAATAAAATATAGTTACTAAAATAATAATTTAAAAATATTAAAAATAAAAAAAGAGAAAAGTAAAAAAAGAAAATGAAAGAAAGAAGAGAGTAACCATATCAATAAACAAATCCACCAATTATAACAAGTATTAAAAACTTTATTAAAAAAAAAGCAGACTGACAGAACTTTAGGATAAATGGTAAAAGGAAACCTATTCAGAGAAAATCACACAAAGAAACATGCACATACACACTCACAAAAAGAAAAAAAGGAAAAAAATATATAAATATAAAAAAGCAAGAGAGCAACCAAATCAATAAACAAATCTACCAATGATAATAAGCTCTAATGCTAAGAGAAACATAAAACCAGAAACCAATTAGATGCAGAAAGCAAACACCAAGTCTACAGTTGCTCCCAAAGTCCATCGCCTCAATTTTGGGATGATTCATTGTCTATTCAGGTATTCCACAGATGCAAGGTACATCAAGCTGATTGTGGAGATTTTATTCACTGCTCCTGATGCTGCTGGGAGAAATTTCCCTTTCCCTCTTTGTTTGCACAGAATCTGGTGTTCAGCTTTGGATTTGGCCCCACCTCTGCATGTAGGTCACCTGAAGTCGTCTCTTCCCCACCCAGACAGGACAGGGTTAAAGTAACAGCTGATTAGGAGGCTCTGGCTCACTCAGGCCAGGGGGGAAGGAGGGGCATGGAATGCAGGTGAGCCTGTGGTGGCAGAGGCTGGTGTGATGTTGCAACAGCCTTAGGTGTGCTGTATGTTCTCCTGGGGAAGTTGTCCCTGGATCACAGGACCCTGGAAGAGGCAGGGTGCACTGACTCCCAGGAAGGGAGGTGTGGATAGTGACCTGTGTTTGCACACAGGCTTCTTGGTGGCTGCAGCAGCAGCCTTAGTGTTTCATGCCTGTCTTTGGTGTCTGTGCCGATAGCCACAGCTCATGCCCATCTATGAAACTCATTTAGGTGGTGTTCTGAATCTCCTCTTCTTGCGCACCCCAAAACAATGGTCCCTTGCCTCTTGAACAGGTCCAGACTTTTACCCGGACTCCCTCCAGTTAGCTGTGGCAAACTAGCCCCCTTCAAGATGTGGTCACGCAGCCAACCCCAGTCCTACCCCTGGGATCTGTCTTCCAAAGTCAGAGCTTCAGCTCCCAGCCCCCAGACCCCCCTGGCAGGTGAGCAGACAAGCCTCTCAGCCTGCTGAGTGCTGGTCAGCACCAATCTTCTGTGCAGGAATCTCTGCTTTGCCCTGTGCACCCCTGTTGCTGTGCTCTCTTCTGTGGCTCAGAAGCTTCCTCCCAGCCCACCCCCTTCTCTGCCAGTGAAGATACTTCCTAGTGTGTGGAAACTTTTCCTCCTTCACACCTCCCTCCCTGAGGTGCTGGTCCCATCCCTATTCTTTTGTCTCTGTTTTTTCTTTTTTCTTTTGCCCTACCCAGGTAATTGGGGAGTTTCTTACCTTTTGGGAGGTCTGAGGTCTTCTGCCAGCGTTCAGTAGTTGTTCTGTAGGAGCTGTTCCACATGTAGATGTATTTTTGATGTATTTGTGGGGAGGAAGTGATCTCCATGTCTTACTCCTCTGCCATATTGAAGGTCCCCCAAGATAATCATTTTCTATTCACAGATGAAATAATTTTCTATGTGGAAAATCTGAAAAACTCAGATATTTTTCTAGAATTAATAGAGTTAATCAAGTTTTAGTAAATAAAGTCAGCCTAAAAATATAAATTTTATTCCTACCTACTGGCAAGAAACAATTGGAATTTTAAAAATTTAATTTACTGTAGCACTAAATAAAATTGAAAGATTAGGTAGAAACCTAACAAAAATATATTCAGGTTCTCTGTGTTGAAAACTATAAAGCACAAATGAAAATAATTAAACAACAAATAACTGAAGAGATATACCATTTTCTTAGACAGGAAAGTTCAATATTTTTAGGAAATAAATTATCCACAATTTGATCTGCAGATTCAGTGCAACCCTAATTAAAATTCCAGCATGATTTTTGTAGATATCTTATGGGTGAGTGTAAAATTTATATGGAAAGACAAAGAAACTTGAATTGACAAAAATGATTTTAAAACTGAGGAACAAATTTGGAAGATTCACACATTTCAATTTAAATATTTACTTGAAAGCTACACTAATCAAGACAGTATGGTATTGAAAAGAAGATATATCCACAGATTGATGGAACAGAATTAGACTAGAAAATAGATTTCCCCAAATTTATTCAATAGAATTTTTTTAAACAATGTTAGAAAGCCATCCACTGGATGCCTTCTTCTCCCCTTTTTCCTCTTCCATTTTTCTTCTACCCCACCACCTGCCCCCACCCACACCCCCAACAAATTATATTATCTATACCTGAATCCCAGTTTGGCCGCTCAGGTGGCACAAGGGACTACTACCACCATCTGCAGGTTCATCTTAGGCTCACCAGCTCCCAGACACTGCTAATGCCACATTTGATCATAGTCAGGTGCTCCAGGGAGAGGTCCCTGACAGGCAACACCTGACAGGTTCTCAGGGAGCCCCATGGGCAGCAGCATCTCAGGGCAGAAGAGTCCAGAGCTCCGGACCTCCACCCACTTCTTTAGGCCTTGGTGGTAACTGAACGCCTCCTCGTTGGGCTCTGTGTAGGGATTGTAGGCTGTCTCAAAATGAATGATACCAGCTTGGTGAAGAACTCCCTCATGATGTCCACAAAATGGCCTGGGATGAGGTGGTGGTCAGCCACAATGTCTAACATCTGGTGGAATTCAGCCAGGTGAGAGTCCTCCAGGTCTCATTCCAGAACACACCGTTGGTGGTTAGGTTCTTGGCGGGGCACAATGGACTTGCCCAGGGCGGAAGCGACAGAGCGCACTGAGCTGACGTTCGTGGTGTGTGTGCTCGTGCAGCAGGCTTTTCCCATCTCGTCCTGCTCCCTGCAGTCCCGGTTGTTCCCCCATGAGTGGCAGCTGACCTAGGACCAGGCCTGCTTGACCTGCTGGACATAGTCCACTGGCAGCTGCAGGGCCTTTGCTGGGTATCCCAGGAAGAAGGTGTCATGCGCTGAGTGCTTCTGGGGCTGGAAAAGGGCGTCAAAAGAAAAAATCCAGAAGGATTGCTTGAGGAGATGGTCTGTTGGCAACCCTGTGAACCTCAACTCCAGAAAGATCAGCCGGAGAGCTGGGTGCAGACCTTGAGTAGGGTGTGCAGGTGTCCGCTGTTGTGGAGGATCTTGGGGGCTGAGAAGTTGTAGGGCTTAAAGGGTGGTTCCACTCAGAACTGCTGGAAATCATCTCTGGGGCCAGTTCCACCTCCTGCTTGGAGATGCTAGTGCTGAAGATGCTGCCTTTTCTTACCCAGCAGGTTACTTCAGGGTTACTTCAGTCAGCAGCTTCCTGTTTCTGAGCTCACTTCTCTCCCCCTTGCCTGCCCTCCCGGGACCAGGTGGAGCCACCACTACACCTCATCCTCCACGCTGTCCACCACTCTGAACAACTGGGGCTTATTGGGCACACCTTTGTCCACTCGGAGTCACTTGTTGGACAAGGCTTTGCTGAAGCCTGTTTTGTCGCTGGGCAGTCACAGGAGTTGCCTCTGGCTAGGCCTTGGGGCAGAAGGGGCAAGACATGTTAAGAAACACCCAGGGCTCCTGGCTGCCCTCTCCGGGCGTTGTCCTTACCCTCGGCTGTAGGCTCCCACCATCCAATTAGAATATTTTAAGAAATATTATGTATTGTGCTGTTGCCAGTGAAGGTGGCAGACATTTTTATGCCCCTGGGGCGGAATGTCACAGGCAGCTGTTTTCACAATGTTGGCCATCCACTGGACAGGATAGCTGCTCTTCTTGTTTTGGATGTTAAGCATCTGTTCGTCCACCACCTTCATGGGCATGCAGCTTCTGAACACGATGGCCACAGTCAGATAGCAGCCATGGCAGAGGCCACAGGTGGCCATCATATTCTTGGTGTCTGACATCTGCTGGGTAAGCTCCGGCACTGTCAGGGCCCAGTGCTGCTGGTTTCCCTGGCTGCTTAACACAGCAAAGCCGACATGAAGAAGTGCAGGCGGGGGAAGTGGACCTTGTTCATGCCAGCTTGCACAGGTCAGCATTGAGCTGGTTGGGGAAGGACAGGCAGGTAATGGCCCCACTCGTGGTGGCCAACTCCAGGTGGTCCAGGTCATTGTAGGTGGGTGTGGTCAGCTTTATGGTTCTGAATCAGACGTAATGGAGAGCATCATTATCAATGCAGTAGGTCTCATCTGTGTTTTCTACCAGCTGGTGGACTGAGTAGGTGGTATTGTAGGGCTCCACCATCCTATCTGACACCTCAGGCAAGGGCGCCATGCTGAAAATGTTCATGTTCCTATCTAGATATGCCTCCTGGATCTTGGTGATGAGGAGAGTATGCATCCCAGATCCAGTCCCTCCACCCAGGGAGTGGGTCATCTGGAAGCCATGCAGGCAGTCACTCAGCCTCCTTCTTCAGGACATCTTAATAATGAAAAATTACTTGTAGTTCTAAATGAAAAATATAAAACTCTAAAACATCTACAAAATGTTCTTTTTAGAAGAAATTATAGGAGAAAACTTACCTGACTGTGGTTTAGGCAGAGAGATATTAGATACAACACCAAAAGCATGATCTATTTAGGAAAAGAAAAGATAAATTGAACTTTTTATAAATATAAATTGAATTTTTTTAAAATAAAAATTACTCTTCTGCAAATGATACTACTAAGTAAATAGAATGACAAGAGACACACTCATAGAAAATATTTACAAATCAAATTTCCATTTCAGGACTTGTTTCCAGAATATAAAAATAAATCTAAATCTCAAAACTCAACAATAAAAATCAATAAACAATATGTGGGAAAGATCTGAAGATAGGTGTCACCAAAGAAGGTGGAGATATGGCAAATAAGCATATGAAAAGGTGCTCAACATTTTTTAATCTTTAGGGAGTTGCAACTTAAAACTTCAGTGAGGTAACTATACACCTATCAAAATGCCAAAACAAGCAAACAAAGTAACAATAACAACACTGGTGATACCAAGTGGTGCCAACGATGCAATCCCCTAGAAGTCTCATACATTTTTATTAGAAATGCAAAACTCTACAGCCACATTAGAAAACATTTGGGGAGTATTTTATAAAGTTGAATGTTCTTCTATTTACCATAGGACCCAGCAGTATTACTCCAAGGCAAATGAAAACATATGTTCGCGCACACACATACACACACACACACACACACACACACTAAATATTTATAACATCTTTATTCACAGTCACCAAATATTGGAAACAAAACAAATGTTTCTCAACCAGTGAATGGATAAACAAACTTTTGTATATTCTAACAAATAGATGACTCCCAAATCTTCAATGTAACTGGCTAAGTGAGTGAAGTTAGACACCAATACTATATATTGTATGATTCCATTAATATATGCTATTTTAGAAAAGGCAATACCATAAGTATAGAAAATTAGATCAGTTGGTGCCACACATTGGGTTTTGAGAGGGAGAGGATGAATATAAATAGACTGTATTTGGGATGGAACTGTTCTTTGTGAAACTGTAGTGGTGAATATACAGTTCTATGAATTTGTCAAAACCTGTGGAACCATACATCAAAGAGTAATTTTTATATACAATTTTAAATTTAAAAAATCAGGATTGTGAGATAGAAGGAATGTGACAAAATAACTGAACTACAATTGAGTCAAATAACCATACTGAAGGGGATGGGAATAAAAAGAATCTCATTTTAAATAATTTTGGAAAGTAGTGTTTTGACCAGATATTGTAAGGGTAAATGTATAAAGAAATGTATCCAAACACTCTAGTTAGTAAATGTGTTTCTCCCTTGGATATGGCTGAACAAATCTAAAACTATTGTTATAAGAGGGTTGAACAAATAAGTAATTTTTTTTTACATGATGAGAGCCATGTTTCTGACTTTTTTTTTGGAGGGGAGAGTTATAAATAACTAAATGGGGAAAATTAGAATAAACCTTGCAGTGCTGGATCGGAGTAATTATCAGTACAGACATATAGATGATAAGTGACAGATTACACATATACATGCATACATAATTATTGATGTGTATTTATGCAGGAATTGGTAAATATATATTCCTAGATCTTTTCACTAAGAAGAAATAGAAGCAATAACAATAAGTACACCTAATGTCCAAATCTCGGTTTCTAAATATAATTTTCCAATAAAAAGATTCAAGGGTCCTTGGTGAAACTATTGATTTCAGGGCTGGCAAGAAAACTACAAGATGAGCCTAGAGCATCTAGCAGTATCAGAGATGAATACATTTAATGAAAAATAGATGGAGGCATGTTAAAAGGGCACAGGAGTCAACCTGAAAGAGCTCTCAATGGACAAAGCTGCTGGAACAACTTGAGCAACAAAATATCGAATGCCAGAATAGGATTATAACCCCCAAATAAAATAAATATGCATGAGTCCATATATATAAATAACTAACTGAACAAATAAATGGGGAGAAAGCACATCTCTTCCTTATAGAAGAATAGATGTAGGAGGAGTGAGGGATAGAGAAAATCATCATTAGAACACTACAGTAATAACTGCTACAGGCAAGATCCTCAGTGAGTGATAAAATTAGTGAACATTTAAGCAGAAGTTGTTATATTTGTATTGTGAAAATATTTCCCCCCAATTATTTAGTAATTAGAAAAGGAATAATAGTGACTTTATAATGTAGAATCCTTAAATATACATACTTCACCAAAGTAAGGTAGTATCAGTAATATTTGTCAACATAATGTATACCCTAATATGGTGCACTGAGAGCCATCACTTCTGTGATAGCCTTCCCCAAAATGCATTATAGCATACAAAGAAAAGCAACAACAAAAATAGGCAAAGCCAGACTTCTCTTTGAATTTATTCCATGGTATGCAACAAAGGAGAAATTTCCCCAGAATTTTGATGGAAATTAATTTTGAACTCAGAATTATATAACTAGCAAAAATTAAGATGGAAAGGACAAAAAAGATATTTGTAGACATGCAGTGTCTTGGAGTGTTCTGTGATGAGAAAATACTAGACAAACTCAAATTGAGGGGCATTACAAAAATAAAGTGGCCATTGCTGTTCAGAATGTTCAAGGTCTTGAACTATATGAAAAGACCAGGGAACTTTCACAGATAAGTAATATAACAACTAAATGCAAGGTGAGCCCCTGGATTGTATCCTGGAACAGTAAAAGTCTATTAGTTGGGGGAGGGGGAAGGTAAACTGCACAAATTCTACTGTTTAATAGTACTGAACCAAAGTTAGTTTCTTAGTTTCATTAATAGTACTGTACTAAAGTTACTTTCTTAGTTTTGATAATTGTCCTATATTATGTAAGATAAATATTCACAAAGGAAAACTTAGAGGATACAATGGGACTGTCTGTAGTATTTTTGCAACTCTCTAAGTCTAAAATCATAAGATTGATCTTTTTTAAGTTTTAAAGTTTTGTAGGATAACATTGAGAAAATTTTCCTAAACCAAGAGCAAAAGTCAATGATGTGAAAAATATCACAGAAAATTCATGAATATAAAATATCAATCCAAGTAGGTCCAACAATCAGAAAGAAAATCAAAAGGAAATATTAGAAACAAATTATCAGAATTTAGAAACAATATGAGCCATTCGATTAAATGTATCCACTAAATGACTCAAAAATAAATGTTAAAATCCCTTTTCCTAAAGGCACAACAGATTTTCAAATCCCATGGACAAAGAGAAGTTTGCATAAGTTTTGAGAAATAATAGCACACAAAGAAGAGCAACAATAAAAATAGGCAATGCCAGACTTCTCTTTGAAGTTATTCCATGGTATGCAGCAAAGGAGAAATTTCCCCAGAATTTTGATGGGAATTAATTTTGAACTTAGAATTATATATCTAGCAAAAATTAAGACAGAAAGGACAAAAAAAGATATTTGTAGACATGCAGGGGCTTGGAGTGTCTGTTATATTTGTCATTTCCAGAAAAAGATATCCCTTGAACATATGCTCCAGCAAAATGTAAAGGGAGTCAAGAACATGGAAAATGAAGAACAGCAATTCCCACTGAAAAACATTCCAGGAACAAATGGGCAATCCCTTTAGAAAGCAGTCAGTGTTATGTAGAACAGTATCAAAGTACTATGATAAAGAATCTGGAAAATGTCTTGGGTGTTATGAGGATATTTTATGATTCTTTTTCCAACTCTAAAAAATCAAAAGTAATTAGACTCCAAGAAAAACAAAATTGTAATCCAAATTGAAGCAAAATGAAAATGCAACTTGAGTTTTAGTAAAGAAAATTTAATACATTTATATTTATTTATTATTAATATAAATAAAGAGGGAGAGGAAACTTCGGGAGGTGATGGGTATGTTTATGGCATTGATTGTGGTGATGACTTGACAAGTATATAATTACCTGCAAACTCATCAAGATGTATACACTACATATGTACAACTTTCTTGTGTCAGTAGTACCTCAATAAACTGGTCAAAAGATGTGATAAATTTAATTTAAAGATAAATTGCTCTTTTTTTAAAAAAATTGCAGTTTTTGTACCATTTTGCTTATGTTTCTCTATACTTGTTCTTTCTTCTCGATGTGCTTTGTAACAAACAATATTTACATGAAAATGTAAATGCTCTTTATTTGTTTCAATGTTAGAATCAGACTGTAACAAAACAAGGGTATTTTAATTTTTATAAGAGGACAAACTGTAAATTTGATAAACCATATCAATGGAATTTTAATGGTCTGAGTATCTTAAGCTAGAATGTAGAGTTAGGGAGACTTTGAGTAGGTAAATGTAAGGATACTAGCGTTTTAAAAAATCTTACATGGAGGTATCTGTCTTCATTATGAATACACTAGCTGGGTTGATGTGAAGAATTCATGTTAGGGGGTTATGAAAGTAAAGTTAGAAAAGGTAAAAAAAAAAAAAAAAGCCCTAAGGCAAAATCCATCCTATTTCAGTAGAGGAAATACATACAAATAGTTTAAAATTGATAAATCAAGAAGGAAAACTAAAATGATATCCTTTAGAATTTCATTAAAAATTACCAGGAATAAAATAGAAACTTCTAAATGCTGTTAAATCAAGGAGTGTTACAAGAAATGAGTCAGAATAATTTAAATTTTCAGTTAATATTCTAATGTAATGGTTTGAATTTTCTTTTTTTACTTTTTTTACCATACATATGAATTATTTTATTAATAATATTTTACTATATCACTTTATAAAATAAATTCAAATTTTCTTAATATTAGTTTTTATTGGAAAAATATAATTTCTATTAAGTCTGCTATTTATTTTAAACTTGCTTGACCTATGGTTTTCTTTGGAAAAAAGCACAATTGGGAGGAATTGCTATAGAACATATAAAAATAGTGGTATAAAATAAAAGAAAATATATATAGAAAAACTAAATGGGACTTACCATACAATTTTATATATATTCTGTGGCAAAAATCTTGTAGTCTTCAGAGTGAGTTATTCTACAGCATTAAAAATATTTCCTCAATTATTTTGCTATTAACTTAGTTATTGTAACAAAAATAATTTAATTTATAATGCTAAGAGACAGTGATGTGAATTCTGATATTTCACAGTAACAAATGAAATGTAACACATCAGATTTGGTGATCTTTTAATTAATTACTTAAAGTTGAATATTTTTTTCCAACTGAAGAAATTAAATAACTAAAATTCAGCACAAAGTAAAGAAAATCTATTGAGAAAAAAATAAATCAGTTAAAAATGTTACAGATTTCTTTATCATACTTGTAAAACTCAATAAAACAAAGATTTTTGATCTAATTTTTATAAACTTGAGTAGACATATAAACATATGATTTTACAAACTTGTTTATGCTATTGGGAAATGTATTTCATTTTCATCTTTTCTCAGTTCTCTGCATGAGGCCTAAAGAGTGAACTAAAGCCAAGCAAACCATACTGAACAGAACAAGGACAAGACACAAACAAACGTTTAATGAGGATATTTTGTTTCCAAATAATCCGTAGTGAGTAGTCCTATGAAAGTAGATGGCAAAATGTACTCACAAAGAACTAGTAATTTTTTGAGTAAAGTATATTAAAAAGAGTCAAATTGTTATTCATCCTATAAATGAAAGAGATTAGTTCACATCTCTGATGAGTAATATAGAATACCATACAAAATTAGATTAACTTTTTTGTTTATTCAGTTAATGCTATTCAAAGCCTACTAGATGAGAAGCTTCATTTCTGAATGCTGAGTATATTATTAGTGAATAAACTCTGACAAGAGTCTATAACCTGGTATGAGTAACACAAAATAAACAGTTAAACAGATAAATCATTTAATTAGAGGTGAAGAGACAAAGGCATGATGTTATATTTCCTAAATATTATGAATAAACAGTAGTATGAAGAAATGGTGAATAATAAGGACAAGTGTCTATACTGGTGGTCAGGTAAGGCTTTTCTGAGGAGATGATATTTAATTTGAGGCATGAAAAATGGAGGCAAGCTAGTTATATAAGAAATGAGGGGACTGAGGTGAGTAGGAAATGAATTTTAGAAGGAGGGACATCATATGCAAAAACTCAGCAGTGGGAGAAATACAATGACCTTTTCTGGTGTTAGTAAAGAAAGAAAAAGAAATTGAGAGTGAGAAAATAACAGTTCTGTACATTTAAACAAAATATGTGAATAGTATAGAGTGTGTGTATGCACATCTGTGTATGTGTCTGCATTGTAAACACTGAGGCCAGTAATAATTAGTGTTTTTATTAAGATTTTTCTCAACTTTGAAATTCCTAGTTTATTTATTCTGACTTTGGATATACCCTATCACACCACCATTTCTCTTTCTTATCCTTTCTTCTTTTTTTTTTTTAACATCTTTATTAGAGTATAATCGCTTTACAATGGTGTGTTAGTTTCTGCTTTATAACAAAGTGAATCAGCTATACATATACATATATCCCCATATCTCTTCCCATTTGCGACTCCCTCCCTCCCACCCTCCCTATCCCACCGCTCTAGGTGGTCACAAAGCACCGAGCTGATCTCCCTCTGCTACGCAACTGCTTCCCACTAGCTATCTATTTTACGTTTGGTAGTGTATATATGTCCATGCCACTCTCTCACTTTGTCACAGCTTAACCTTCCCCCTCCCCATATCCTCAAGTCCATTGTCTAGTAGGTCTGTGTCTTTATTCCCATCTTGCCTCTAGGTTCTTCATGACCTTTTTCTTTTCTTTTTTTTCTTTTTCTTTCTTAGATTCCATATATATGTGTTAGCATACGGTATTTCTTTTTCTCTCTCTGACTTACTTCACTCCGTATGACAGACTCTAGGTCCAACCACCTCACAACAAATAACTCAATTTCGTTTCTTTTTATAGCTGAGTAATATTCCATTGTATATATGTGCCACAACTTTTTATTCATTCATCTGTTGATGGACACTTAGGTTGCTTCCATGTCCTGGCTACTGTAAATAGAGCTGCAATGAACATTTTGTACATGACTCTTCTTGAATTATCATTTTGTCAGGGTATATGCCCAGTAGTGGGTTTGCTGGGTCACATGGTAGTTCTATTTGTAGTTTTTTAAGGAACCTCCATACTGTTCTCCATAGTGGCTGTATCAATTTACATTCCTGCCAACAGTACAAGAGTGTTCCCTTTTCTCCACACCCTCTCCAGCATTTATGGTTTCTAGATTTTTTGATGATGGCCATTCTGACCGGTGTGAGATGATATCTCATTGTAGTTTTGATTTGCATTTCTTTAATGATTAATGATGTTGAGCATTCTTTTATGTGTTTGTTGGCAATCTGTATATCTTCTTTGGAGAAATGTCTATTTAGGTCTTCTGCCCATTATTGGATTGGGTTTTTTGTTTTTTGATATTGAGCTCCATGAGCTGCTTGTAAATTTTGGAGATTTATCCTTTGTCAGTTGCTTCATTTGTAAATATTTTCTCCCATTCTGAGGGTTGTCTTTTGGTCTTGTTTATGGTTTCCTTTGCTGTGCAAAAGCTTTGAAGTTTCATTAGGTCCCATTTCTTTATTTTTGTTTTTATTTCCATTTCTCTAGGAGGTGGGTCAAAAAGGATCTTGCTGTGATTTATGTCATAGAGTGTTCTGCCTATGTTTTCCTCTAAGAGTTTGATAGTGTCTGGCCTTATATTTAGGTCTTTAATCCATTTTCAGTTTGTTTTTGTGTATGGTGTTAGGGAGTGTTCTAATTTCATACTGTTATATGTAGCTGTCCAGTTTTCCCAGCACCACTTATTGAAGAGGCTGTCTTTTCTCCACTGTATATTCTTGCCTCCTTTATCAAAGATAAGGTGACCATATGTGTGTGGGTTTATCTCTGGGCCTTATCCTCTCTTAATCATGGAATATTTCTGATTCTTGTAACTGCCATTTATTTTATAACAATGGAAATAAAAGGAAGATTGTGTTTTAATCAGACATTTTAAAGTTTGCTGTACATGACATTGTCAGCATATAGCTGCGTTTCCAGAGCAATTACTTGGTGCTTTGTGAAATGTCATTGATGTAAGTGTAGTGTAGAAGTATGTTTAAGGGCTAGAGTGAATGGGAGAGCCAAATAACAAAAATGGTGGATTGACTACTGCTTTAGTTGTTATTATTGTGAAACTTGATAGAGGCCAGTCATTCATAATGGTATCAGGAGATCTTCCTTGTGCTTTGTTCAAAGGAGTTAGAGAATAAGAATGGAATATAAGAGGTAAAAATTAGTGAACACTTCTATGTCAAGCAATATGGCAGATTAGGTGTTTTGAAAATTTTAGCATTGAAAACAGAGATAAAGGATGAATAATTATACTTTTGTTTAACTTCTTAAGAAATTAAGCAAGAAGCAGAGAGACCAAAATCTAAGTTGACTCTGCAAACACATGTGATAAACTGTCCTTTAAAGCTTCGTATACCTTGGGAGGGATTTGCTGGTGTCAATAACCACAAGCCACTTGAAGAGCAAATGGACAAGGCTTAAACTTATAAGAGGTCTCCAGATGGAACTGAGAACTTTATAAGAAATGAGAGGGATCAAAGATTATACCCTTAGTAGATGGGAAAGTTATTTGGGAGAAGCCTGGGCAGTGGATAGAAGATGGAAAAACCACTAAAAGGATGTCTGGTTTTGTAAAGAACTGTGGTCTTTCTGAATCTTAGAGCCTGGGAACTTTGTGAGTAGTGAAGGTCATAGTTTCTCCTGCTTAAGTAAAGGGAGATTGTTTCTTTGAATTCATATTGTCCTACCTTTTATGACTAGGGGTCATTGCTATATATAAAAATAAATTAATTAAACACCAAACTGGAAAAGGGTAGCCTTTACCTCTGGCTATGTTAATTTTAGTGATTTGGCCTAGCTAAGAAGCAGTAGTATCCTTTGCTGCCTTAACTGTTTATTTGCTGATATGAAGGAAGTTCATGCTCACTCAAAATGTTTCAAAGAGTAAAAATTTAATTTTACATAGTCTTGCAAAGCAAAATTTGGTGCTGGTACTGGAAAAAGAGATAGACTGAAGGCATGGAAATGAAATGACAAATTTGCATAATGTCCATAAAATAGGATCATTTATTTCACAGACATGGATTTTTGCAATACATATTTAGGCATTATTGACAGCATTCCCTGGGAACATGAACTATCACAAACATCTAGACATGTATACATATGGGTCTAGAAGTATATGCAAGCAAAGAAAGTAATTAAAATATTTTTAAATCATATATTTCAGAAAGAAATGTTTTTTTATTAAATAAAATATATAATCTAACTTTGTTAGCTTTTTCCATTTTGGTTTATCCTCATAACTTTTTTTTTTTTTTTTTTTTTTGGTATGCGGGCCTCTCACTGTTGTGGCCTCCCCCACTGTGGAGCACAGGCTCCGGATACGCAGGCTCATGGGCCCAGCCACTCCACGGCATGTGAGATCCTTCCGGAGTGGGGCACGAACCCCTGTCCCCTGCATCAGCAGGCAGATTCTCAACCACTGTGCCACCAGGGAAGCACCATATCCTCATAACTTTTGAATAAGATCCTAATAAAACAAATATGCCTATAGAGAAATAATCAAGAAAAATATTTTTGATGAATAACTTTTACATTTTTAATGTTTCAGTGTGTTAAAAATCGAAATTCAACTGAGTAAATTTTAAAGATCTTATTGGCTCTATTCAATGGTTCATGAATTAGGCATCATCCAGTCTATCAGGTAGAAAGTAGTTCTGAGGAGCTGTACAAAATTAGAGACATTTATAGGCAGAAAGGAGCAGAAACAAGGAAATTATACTTACAAAAAAGTGGGCTTGTTATTGCATGGTAACTTTCCTTTAGGGGAAGGCTATCAGACAGAATACCTAACTGGTGCTGATCGGGTGATTCCTGATTGGTTTAAGATTCCATTTTGGGGAGAGCTGAAACTCTAAGTCAAGTCTCAGTTTGGTGACTGAAGTTTTGCATAAGTGACTATGTTTGGGGCCTTTTGTTTTGTTTTTAACAATTGTTTTACTACGAAAGATACTTTATTAAATTATTCCATTGTATTGATACCCCAAAACAGCAATATACCCTACAAATGAAATGAATTTGAAAGACCAAAGTTGAAAAGTGAGATGAGACGTCTGTGAATTATCACATGATCTATGTTTTGTTATTACTGTTTTGAAAGCCATTGAGTAATAACTGTGTTAAGTAATCTATATTTGATATTGGTTACAATTTTGTATAGAGTCCACTTCCTCTCACGAATTGTAATGTGTGCTTTTCAGAAGGTCGAATATTATCCATTCTAGATTATACAGTTTTGAATGTAGCCTAAGAGGAGAATGTGGAGGGTCAAGTTTTCGTTTTGATCCTCTAGGATCCGAAGTGCAGACAAAACTATGCTTTGTGTGAAAAATTAAAAAGTAATTTCTCTCTGAAATCTGTCATTGTTCTCTGTCATCTGAAAAATTACTAGTTTAACAGCTGGGAAAGTATTGACATGATAGAGGCTCAGAACAGGAACTATCTTAAACTCTATATTTTATAATTCATTCATTCTTCAATTAGAGAAATAGAAGCAAAGAACTGAAGAGTTCTCTTAATGCTATAAATTGGTTACTTAAGGCAGATTCAATCCAGGGACTTTGCTACCTTGTTATAATTCTTTCCAGACTCCAATCCTTGCCCAGAACAAAGTTTGGTCATTTCTGACAGCTCATCAAGACTTGCCACATTGAAATGTGTGTGTATCAGCAAAATAATTTTTTCATAAAATGGTTCCAAGAAACTTTAATAACCTAGCATAAAATAGTTTAATGGCAACTATAGCTAATATCCTTTTCTGTTACTTAAATGATATTTAGCCCTGTGGAAAAATGTTTTCAGGCTAGATAAAGATTTACTGCAGGGTGTCCGAGAAATCTAAACCTGCCCCAGTCATCAATTCTGACATCTAAAGCACTTATGTGTGTCACAAGGAGCCTTGATTTATACTGGCCTCAAAAAGAAACCTTGTTAATAAGGAACCAGCTAGCCCTCTAGGAAGCATATTTACTCAAGTGCACTTCACATCCTTGTGTATGTGTGGAAAATGGATTGTAACATTACACTTAAATATCTATTGGTTACTACAGAGTAAGCAGAGCAAGGACAGATTAGAAACTTGCTATGAAACACATTGAGGCACTATGGTACATAGTATAAAATATACTGGGAAATTATAACTGCAGATGAAACCATTTAGCCTACTGCAGTTGGATTCAGAGTGAAGTGTTTTTAGGGAAAAACAATACCTGTTAGCATGTAATGTAGAAGCAGAGATTCAGAGTATAAAAGGTTTTAATGATGAAGTTATCAACATAAAATGGAAGAATATCCTTAAAGATCAGTAAAATGTGAGTACAGTGCCCAGGTGGAGGTGTTACCATCAAAGGAAAGGTGGCTCAAATCTTCCACTGAGTTTAGAAAAAAAGTTATTATAATAACATTCACATAAAGATCTGTTTTGATAAAGTCAGTGGCAGCCCAGGAATTTATCATATAAGATCTTACGGAAAAACCCAGATGAACTTTTTGGCCAGCCCAATACATGCTAACCTTGAATTGGTTACTGAAATAAAAGGAAGTAGACCCAGTGTTGTATCAAGTAGAAAGGGTCTGTGGTCAGTGATGTCCCCTGAAAACCATGATAATTTTGCAAAAATTGTATAAAAAATTACATTACAGAAAGTAAAGAAGTGCTAGAGATATGTTAAAGAAAATTTGATAGCAATTGCTGACTAATGTACTATTAGAGAATGGAGAAACTCTTTAAAGCTCCCAGATATTTTTACTCATCAAGAAGTTGTTCTTTACTACTATGAGGCTATCAACATTTTTGCCCTTTTTTCCCCCAATGAATCGATCCACTCCTGATTTTAGGTCCTTCCCAGTACATCTATGATCACTCTTATCATTAATCAAGCCTATCTCCATACTCTATGCTTGGAATATTCCCAACTTCAAACCACCCGCCTGGATAAATTTAACTTTCTGCTTTCTCTGCCTCAACACTAAACCCCTGAACACTGCTGAAGGAAAACAACAATTGTTCAAATAAGCACCAGTACTTATTTGCAGTTTCAGTGGTCATTCACTACCACCTCCCAGTCATTCCTAGGAGTCTTGATCAGCAACCATTCTCATCCAGCCAACTTTTCATGCTCACATCAAGCCCACTTTCGGCAGGTCTCTTTAGTTTCTTCACACACACAAAAACACAAACACTAACAAACTGAGACCATCATTCAGGAATTCCCTCCATTTTTCTGATCAAACCAAATTTTCTGCACTTAAACTCCTGCCTTTCTCTTTTTTGCTAGTGTAATTGTTTAAAACAGATAGCCACAACTGTGTAGGCCTTATAACTTTCTTCTTTCCATGGCTTGGGGTTGTCAGTAATCACTATGATTTCTACTAACCTTCACAATATGATTTTGCTCTCTGTCTCCTTAAATATGTATGTTATGCATATATTGCATGTAGATAATTTGTTTTCAATTATTCCTTAACTTTGCTAGCTCAATTTTTATCTTTATGTATCAGAGAGGTTTTTTTTTGTTTTGTTTTGTTTTTAATTAGACATCTTCTTTCTGGTCTCTGATTCTGTTTTTCTGTGACATCCAATTTTACATAACAAGCTCCCTATTAGACATTGATTTTATTTTCTGTATTCTATACTTGTCTGAACTCACAAACCATACCTCAGTTACTTTTTATTCTCAAAGTCTGGTATATTTATGGTATGTTATTTGCACCCAGTAAGGTTTAGTAAAATGAATGAATGACAGAAAATATTTAGGGAAGTAACAGAAGGGTAGCACCATTGAAAAGACAGAAAGAAAAAACAAGTGGTTTGAAAGCAAGAAAAATGTAACTAAGAAAACAGCCTCCATATACCCTTAATTGCAAAAGTTACAAGCAGAAAACTTAAAGAATAAAAAAGAAATTTTATGGTTACCAATCCTACTGGGTATTTTTAATGCAAATTTCTACTTGAGTGACAAAGCAGTGAAAACTAGTGGTTTTTATAAAGCATAACATAATGGATCTTTTTTTTATGTGATAAATTCCTTTGGATATTTAAGAGATTGTCATTTAGTGAAACAAAGGTCTAAAATTATTATTTTCCTTTACTCCTTTTATATTAATTTATACAGCTGTTATCAATCTATTTTGTTGTTGGAAATGAGTAACGTCTGCTTTCTTATTTCATTAAAAAAGTATTATATCTGAAATTGCTCACATTCAAACTACCTAATAAGAGAAAATTGAAAATGAAAGTAATTACTGTTAACTGGTTGAATCAATTCACCAAAGGCTAATTTGACTATTGTCTAGAGTTTAGCAATCTCTAGTGTATATTTTTCCAAAACAGAAAATAACTGAAATTAATCCTTGTTCATACAGAATCTCAGGTATAAGCTTATTCATATAGTATTTTTTGGATTATTTGTTTCATGCTATAAAATATAACTGAGTAGAAAACCATAGGAGGTTTTATTTGGAAGACATTTTTAAGATCATCCATTTATTCTGTCAGCATAAATTGAATATATAATGCATAAGAACAGTTTAAGTTCCAAAAGTAATTTAATTCAAACTACTTCCTGTCTCACTCACTCATTCATGTATTCTTTTAATCAATATTTATCAAGCTCTTGCTTTGTTTCAGATATTACTTTAGAGATGAGAGATTCAAGAGTAAGAAAAAGGGAAACAAAAAAACAAGTAAACAAAACCCAAAGTGGTTTCTTTTTTAATGGAGCTGTGTAATTTAGTATCTGTATAGATTAATTTCCTTACATAATGTTAACCACATCAATTCTAGAAAAAGGTATCTGTCTATGTGCAGATGACAGTGGAAAGTTCACTATTTAATTTTATTACTGTATGATTTTGATAAAAAGTTATAGAGAGCCATAACCTGATTCTCTACCGTTTTAACAAGTGCCTTTATTTTCAACCTTTAGAAGACATAAAACATGAACACATTCCTATTATGCATGACTGTCCTTTAAGTATTTGAATACAAAACCAATATTCCTCCATTTATATCTATAACCAGTGGTGGAGAATCAGGTTTTGTGTCACTTTAACTTTTTTTTTTTTTTTTTTTTTGCGGTACGCGGGCCTCTCACTGCTGTGGCCTCTTCCATTGCGGAGAACAGGCTCCGGACGCGCAGGCCCAGCGGCCATGGCTCACGGGCCCAGCCGCTCCGCGGCATGTGGGGTCTTCCCGTACTAGGGCACGAACCCGTGTCCCCTGCATCGTCAGGCGGACTCTCAACCACTGCGCCACCAGGGAAGCCCTTAACTTTTTATTAAAGTAGTACAATAATAAAATTAAATAGTGAGTTTTCTATCAGTGCTACTGTAATTTAAATGTAAAGCTTAAATGTATTTCTCTATCATCCTATCATTCATCTTATGTTGTATGCCAACCTACCAAAAGTATTTTGAATCATGGCTGTAAAGTTATCAAATTAGTTATTCTTTTCTTCTGTATTCCTATAAACTTGAATAGCTGTCTTTTTTATGTTTTAAGATATTACTCTAGAGGACAAAAGGCATGATTATGGACTCTTTTCCCAAAAAAAAAAATCCCTCCAGATAGCCATTTAGAATCCTTACACTGGTTGGGCATTACTGTTTCCCATAATCTGTCCTGAAAAGCCCTGCTGTCTCAGCTGTTGTTTGGAACCTTCTCCTGGATGGGAAGATGGGCATGGAATATAGCCTACTTCTGCTACAGTAAAAGAAATCTTTTAGACATCTCTAATTGTAGCATATTTCAAAGAGAAGTACTATGAAAATAATCTTTCTTACTTATATTTAAAACCTAAACATTTGCATTATATTAGCTGATTTCAGAACCTATGTACTTTTTACAACATTACATTAATAGAAAAGTTTACTCCAATTTCTAAACATCAGATTTGCAAACTCTTCCAGCACAATTCATTCATTAATTGAGAATATTTTGCAATGTAATTGATCAGCCTATATATAAAATTAAAATTTATGAAAAAATATGAATTTTAATATTGGGGTAATTAGCACAATGCTTCATGGAAGAATAAATATTCAGGTTTAAAACACTTTGAGGGTGGAAAATGTTGTATGTAAGATGACCAGTTTATTTAAAATCATAAATATCATTCAGGCGTGTAATCCTATTTTTTGTAGAAAAATATAATGCTTTTCTCACGTCTATTCAAACTAAGTTGAGGTTTCAAGAATATCAGAATACAAGTTTTGGCTTGCTCAGTTATTTTATAATATATAAACTTTGAAGTATCTACTAAGATATAACTTCAGTTATTAATACTAAAAATTGAAAATCTTAACCTAACCTCTCTCTGATATGTCTGTAAGATATATTAGAAGTGAGATTAAAAGGCATGCATTTCCAAAAATATTTTGTGAAATGAAAAACAGAGTTACCTTTTAAAGCAGTGCTCATTTATTAGATTTTGTGTCATTAAAATGTGTTTTCTCATTTTATGTCTGTGTTATAGATTAGTCCAGTTTTCATGTGGATTTTAATTGCATACATTGTAAAAAAAAAAAAAAAAAAAAACATTCACAGGACATGATTTTGTGATAGAACATTTTAGTTTCTCACTGCTGTCTCAATAGACATGCAAAACAATAGGGATTAGCATAGTTCCCTTTGACTGATGGATTCAAGGCTTTCAATTTCCCTGAAAAGCAGCTGTAACATTCAGATGAGCTGATCCAGGAAGCTTGGCATTTCAGTGATCCTCTGGAGACTGTCACGGACAGCAGAATCAATTTACAATTAATGAAGCAAATGTATGTTGTGAAGAAGAACCTGATGAGTTCCTTCAGCAACTGTCATGAACAAAGATTTCATATCAAACTGGTTAGCCTGAACTTCATTCAGCTAGGTGAGGTCTATATAAGTGAGATTGTGAGAGAGTATTTGAAATGCTCCTGTCTATAAACAACAGAAGAACTCTACAAGCTCCATTCATTTAAACTAGTCTCTACAGAGTGGGAAGTCACCTTAATGTCATATCTCATTACTTTGATTTAGTCCCCGATTTCATTAGAAAAAAATGATGATAGTATATCATTCAAGACTTTTTTATTCACAGACTTCTATTCTTTAGGCAATTTTTCTACCATTTAGCTATTTGAGAAAATATTTGAAAGAGAAAATTAACATACTCTTTCTGTCACTAACTCAAAGGGGTCTTGAATCAAACTGATCCAATGATAATATCAGTACTTGTTTTCTTTCACCACATGCAAAAGTATAAATAGTAAATCCGGAAGATCCCACATGCTGCAGAGCGGCTGCGCCCATGAGCCATGGCTGCTGAGCCTTGAAAAAAAAAAAAAAAAAAAAAAAAATAGTAAATATAAACTGAAAATTCTTCCAGGATTAAAGTATCATGTATTAATTTATTTATCAAAATGAAGCAGCCAAAACGGGGAGATTCCTGGCTATTTGACATGAAAGGATGAATTCATATATTAGTGAATGAATGTTTTTGCCCTAATAGTATTTATTCTTCTAATGATGTAATTATGTGATAAAATAATACTTTTTCTTTGGTCTTTACTCTCCAAAAGTACAGCCAAATTAGTTGTGGCTGAATTAATAGATGTGAAGCAAGTTCACACTGACAGACAAAAACTTAATATATTTTATGTGTGCATACACACACATATATACATGCACACATACACACATATATAGTGAAACTTCTACAGTGTCTGAATTTAAAATCATATTTTTTTCTGAAAAGAAAATTGTTCTTACTCTTTTAGAAGTTGTAAAATCCTATATTTTCCTTTTCTTAAAAAAACGAATCCTCTTCTTTTTTCCCTCTCTACAAAGTTGTTTGACATTTAGAGCATCATAGTTGTGAATTACAATTAATTTGAATTTCGGAAATGTCATTTTACTTCTTGAAATAAACGGAGGTACTTGATTTCTGGATTATTGCTGTGAACTTCTTTATAATTATAATGTGTCTTTTAAAAAATATTTATTTAGTTAGTTTGAGCTGGGTCTTAGTTGCGGCACACGGGATCTTCATTGAGGCGTGCAAGATCTTTTAGTTGTGGCGTGCAAACATCTTAGTTGCGACATATGGACTCAGTTGTGGCATGCGGACTTCTTCTTAGTTGCAGCATGCAGACTCTCAGTTGCTGCATGCTAAATCTTAGTTGTGGCATTCATGCGAGATCTAGTTCCCCGACCAGGGATGGAACCCAGGCCCCCAGCATTGGGAGCACGGAGTTTTACCCACTGGACCACCGGGGAAGTCCCTGTGTCCCCTTTTACTTGGAATATACTGGCATTATGAAGTCTGATATGCAAGGAACAGAGTAGAGTGGTGAGAAAATCTTGAGGTTTTAAATCAGATAAAACTGAGCTTGAATTCTGGCTGTAGTTGTTTTTAGTTAAATTCTCCATTTGCAAATTGCCTAAACTCTCAGCCTCACTGTTCTTATCATCAATCTACCTTTAATTTCAAGGATTAAAACAGATGATATTCAAATTACTTAGAATAGTTCCCGTCACATAGTAGCTTCCATCTCAAGTATATATTACTCCATAAGAAATTAATCTGTAAAAGAAAAAGAAAAACTTTCAAAAGATGCCTCATTTTTCTTTTATGTCTAATATCTGGTTTCTATTATTCCCATGAGTATGTGTTTTTGAGTAAATTATGAATACAAATTTTATTTTTTTAATTTTATTATTTTTTCATTTTATTTTTCAGTATTAATTCATGGTAATAATAAAAATTTACCAGGTCTAAATATTCTCTGTTCAAATCTATATGATAATCTCTCATGCAGTCTTCTTTTTCATCTTTTATCAATTTTTATCTCCTATGTGCTACTTATTGTCATTCATACATTATAGAGATAGGTTATTCTAAATGAGGTTTAAGACACTCAATATAACACATCATTTGATTTCTCCTCATTTTCTGAGTCAGAAATTTTTCTTGGCTTTCTAGTTATTCTAACTAGATGTTGAAACCAGTTAACAACTTTTTCTCAAACAAATGCAAATAGTAGGAACATAGCCTGGGTCCAACCAGACAAATAAGCAGATAGTCTCTCTACCTGGTGAATTTGGCAAAATAAACTCAATTCTATACAAGTAAATCCAAATGTCAAACACACCAATGTCACATTTAGCTAAGTGTGCTAGGCAACTGTAGAAAACATAACAGGGTTTTAATGAGAATGCAATGGAAAAAGCTAAGAGAACAAATGATGCTGCTTAAAGTAGACTTTATGTTCGCAAACAGAAATTTTCATTTCATATACAGAACCATTTTAACAACCTCTGCAAGTGTCCACCATTGAGATTGTCTTCATAAAACAACACGCTTCTTGTTATCAAAAGGCCTTCAGTTTACTGAAACATTTAGCCCAGTGTTTATGGACATGGAGTCTGAACCAGACTGCCTAGTCACACACCCTGGCTTCACTTACTACTGGGGACCTTGGGCTAATTACTCAACATCCCTCCAAGCATTAGTTTAAAAAAAATCATAGTATGAGCATCTGGAATAGAGTAAATGTTCAGCATATATTGTCTTTTATTATATTTTTCAGGAGTAATATATCATCTTGCTCATCATGTCAAATATTAAGCAGACTAATTTTTAAATTTCTTGTTTAATGTCCTGACAAATAAACATAAAATCAACTTGCTTTTAACTTTGGAATTAAATCTTGGTTTAACATTTCTTAATTTTTACTTGCCAAGTGTCAAATATAATTTTGCCCTTTAAAAACTATTCTCTGAATTTTTGTATTTATGTTAAGGACATCTGTTTCAGCTTTTGATGGAATAGTGATTAGTTTTTTAGCAAAAGTTTATATATAGTTGCAAAAACATAAATAACATATACATTAGAAAATTCAATTTTTCTTGAAAAACTGGACTTGCAGTTTTTTAATTATATTTTTCAATTGCATTTGTATTCAGAATAAAGTACAGAGAGCTTAAAAATTCTGAACTAAGAGGAATATTGTATGCAATTTTTTTTAGCAGATATGTATTTTGCATAGCACATTTTACTGTGAAAGAGACTTTGCCTCACATTTTTTATTCCTAATTGTAAATTGCTGATAGTGTTATGCCAACTTTGCAATGTGTGAATATTTCTACACCATGGCAGGAAATGTTTGTAATGTGTAGCTGTATTCCTGAAAATAATCCTCAGGATAAAGTGAGAGTCACAGACTTACACAGTAGGGCACATCACTAGAACCATGCAATCTAGTAATGTATGTCACACTGGCCATATGCTCTGATAAATTTTTCTTGTATTGTTAAACATGAAACACACTTTTTCTTGCTTTCAGTGTTTTCCTCTCATGTCTTCTTTATAGTTTCTTTATCCCCCATCCTTCTGTTTTCATTCTCCCATCTTAGGTCTAGGATGGTGCTTCCTTTTTATAGGGAAGTGATTTGATTGGAAAGTAAAAAAGAAATAACATGGTGACTCCTAAAAGACTTTTCATATTATATAAATGGCCATATTGTCTATCCCTTGAGTAATCAAGGATTTCACCTTGAATAGTCTTAGAAGGGTAAGGGAACTCCAAAGTGAAACCCTGTACTTTGTCAAATAAGACACTCTGTCCCCTTAAATGTGATCAAGTATTTGGAATTTGCAGTTAATACTACCGAAAAAAGGTATAGTGGAAAATTGAATCTGTGAGTTATTTTTACTAGATATAAAATAATGAAAACATACCTTGGTACAGAATAATTATTTAGTCTCATAATGAAACCATCAAAATTAATAAACACTAAAATGTTAGTTATTATGTAATTGTATGTAAATATAAAAGTATGTGGTGCACTTAGGTTGCCTTCAGCTAGTTGTATTTACATACTAAATGAAATATGGATTTTTAATAATTAAAATAAATACTCATTTATCTTTTAATTATTGCAAATTATCTCAGTTACCAGGCAAATTCATTATTACCTGATAAACAACTATCAGCTTCTGTAAATAATGTTATTCTTTAATTTTCTTCAATAAAAAAAGGATTTTTCCCCCATTACAACTGATCTAGATTGGTGAGAGTGAACCATACCCTTGAAAACTCTAACTTTTTTGTAGCGATACTTGGAAATATTTACTATTATCTCTAAAAATATTTTGCTATGTTCAAAGATTTGCATGAATTTAACTGTCAAGGTCAGAAATAGCTTCCATCCGAGTTAAAGATTCTATCCCCTGAGGACACCAACTAATATGTCAAAGGTCATCAGTTTTATACCTGATTATAATTAAGTACATGTTGACATAGATCTGATTTATTGCTCTACCAGGACTGTCAACTTCAGGGTAGACTATTTGTTTTAATGGGAATGGATTTTTGTTTCTTGCCTATCAGAGGAATTCTGTTAACTTTAAAAGGGTTAGCAGAAGATGATTGGAAAACAAAATACCAATTAACTCACAATTATATAATTTTATTTAAAATTTTTATTTTATTATGGTATGCTATTCTATATAAAAGTAATAGATGATAAAAGTACTTTCTAATTATTGATATATAAAAATATATTTAAATGCATTTCATGATAATTGAGGGGAAAAAACAGTTCTAATGTCACTTGAAAGTTTAAGATTTGTTTCTTCCTCATGGAGATTATATTGTATCAGTGCTGGGGATGTGGTCTGGAAAGCAGAGAGAAAAGAAATAAAAATAGGTTTTAACTGTAATATTCTTTGTGATATTGAATCAGAGTCTATATTTATTTGCAAAGTAACATAGGAAATTGAGTTAATTATAAGTATATTTAGAAAGGAAACAAAATATATTTTCTGTTACAAATATCTAAATGTTTATTTTTGAATGTGTGTGTGGGGCGGTGCTAAAATCTGCCACTTAAATTTACAAAAGAAATGCATAAAATTGTTATGTGACCTATGTGATACAGTCAAATTGTTCTATTCACTTTATAAACATCATATATGTGAACATATGTGTGTATTATTGCACTCAAGCATGGGAATAAAAAGAGATTGGAATTTTAACATCTACCATTTTATAGATTATGAATATATATCATGCCTACTCACCCTATACTTGTAAATGTATTTTAATATTTTATAAAACACATTTGATCCTTTAAAAGCTTCTTTACTAATTTCTTTTATTCTTTCCATATTCTTTATGAAAACTTAACAGGAACACTTTATCCCCCTTGAAATATATTACTTGTTTGAAACAAATAGTGTTATCTGTTCTAATTTACTTTGTACGAATTGCCAGAGCTTCATATCTTGGAAGTTTCCATATTTATACTCTACCAATAACTTTACTAATGACTTCCAATCTTATGTTTGAGACAGATATTTTATGCTTGTTTTATGGAATAAGTATAAAGATACAGGGCGTACTATTCATAGTGTTTATGAATACTTCATTTTGATAATACTTAAAGATACAGTGAGTAATATTCATTATGTTTATCAGTACTACAATCTGACAATATTTGATTAATTTCCTAGATTTTCAGACTCATTTAATAAAGTGATTACTAGAGGAATAAATATACTTCTAATAATTTCGTGAAGAAAGCATTAAGCTAACAATAAACAACCACTTAGCAAGTTGAATTTTGAATAAAATTTATCAATCAAATATGTGTTTCCAGAATGAGATAGGAACTAGTACAAAGTATGTTAGTTGAAGCTCTCTGACTCCAAAACCTTTTCTCAATGTGCTAGATAATGTTTCTATTCATTGATGGGTATTGTAAAATTATGGCTTCTTCATGAATATTCTAAATTATTCTTAATGTACATGTCCATATTTAAATTCTATAGCATATTATAAAATATCTTGTATATTTGTTAGGTTTTATAAGCAGTATAAATAACATTGTTTCAAACACTGGAAATTGATATGTAACTATTTGCTTAGCAAGAATTTTAATTCTACCTAATAAACCTTTAGATAATATTTAAAATTCATTAAATAATTTGTAATACACCTGGTAATGAGAGAAAAATTTGAATCATAGTCCAGAATCACATTTAGTTATGATGTGGGCAAGGGAGAAAGAGAAGTATATTTATGTCTGTGTGGAAAGAAATAGTGATTAAATAGGTAAACCTGCTATACTACTTAAAATTCAATATCTTTCCCTATTACAACATTCTTTAAGCACTTATTTTGCAGAGGCAGTGTGCTAAATATTGCTGGTAAAACTGTTAATCAAATAGGGCCATCACATTTATTGCTTTTTTCTATAAAATCAGAGAAATAAACATCTGAACAAGTAGTAATTCATAATGATAAATTATTTAATACATATATACAATATGTATAAAGTGCTACAGAAACACAAAATGAGCAATGCATGATTTTTTCAGTGATAGGGCAATGGAGACTTTAAGGGAAGTTACAAATTGGAAGACATGTTTCTTTTAGACCTTAAATAATAAAGGTAATTTTTATGGTGATGAAAACAGTGATGCCAATAATACTGTCAAGGCTGGTGGATGGAATTACACAAGAAGAAATGATCATGAGATAAAAAGTGTGTTGTGGTGTAAAAAGTTTTCAAGCATGGGAAGGATAAGGTAAAAACTTTTCAGAAGGAGAATCTTTTGACATTGGAAAGGATGTAAGGGAGTGGGAAGGCAGGGGGATAATCTAAGAGGCTATTATTGTAAGAACTACCCCCATAAATAAAATATAATGAAACATTTTTAGAAGGTAATCATAGTTCTATATCTACTAATAGGACTGAGGAGCATAGTCTAAAATTTTTTTTTTTTTACAAAATATACTAATCTAAAATTAATCTGACATTGTTATTTGTGTTCTAACATAAAATTGTTAACTAATAACAATTTTTATAAGTATTCCTTCGTTGATTATTTCTGGAAAAATTATCTATATAAATTAAGAGTATTTTAAAGTATACTCATAATTCACATGAATAATTTATATAGATAATTGATTTTTATATATAATGTGGTTATGTATTTAAGCACTAATGACTTTACTGCTCAAAATATTAGAGCACATTAAGAAAACTCTTCCCCAGATCTTATGGTTCTGCACTGTGTTTGGGAATTACAGAATGAAAGATATGTTTTAAAAAATATCTAAATCCTAGTAATTCAAATTCATTGATAAATGCATTTGGTACACAAAGACTTTTTTTCTTAAAGGTATTAGGTAATAATACCCTTCTACCTGAAGGAAAGGATTGAACTAATATTCATCTAAAAGAACATTTAAATATTTAAGTCTATTTTTCCAATGTTCACCTTTTATATGGTTTCCTGAAAGAGTTATATATAAAGTTATAGACATCACATTTGGATACATTTTATACACAATTACATATTATGGTCCATTAAGAATTTCACAAAATATTGTGTGACAGTTAATCGTGAAGTAAAGTCAAGAGAAAGGCTGTATGACCTGTTTTAAGTGTCAGAAAATGACTCAAAATGCCTGATTCATCCTTTTTCCATCCATAGAATAATTATGTGTGACATAATATAAAGATACATTCATGGTTATGCTAGGGAACATAAAAAAGTAAAATTTTAGCCCATAAGAATAGCTGATGAGTTCCAGAAGTGAAGTCAAGAACCGATTTAACTCATTCTACTGGAAAGACAATTACTTTAAGAAAAATATCTAAAATACACCTGTGATTTCACTTAAGAGAATAACATTAAGCACCATCCCTGAAATTATGCTCCTTATATAAATTATTCTTGTTTACCACAATTTATAATCAATGTCAATTGATAACGCATGCTGTGGTAGAAGGTAATCTCAATATATAAGAGAAATGAGTCCTTATCTCTTGGTATTTGTCTTTGAAGAAAGCTACTTTGAGTAACCTCTTAAATTTCAGCTAAGGCCTTGTGTGTACATAAAGGAGTTGTGTTTTGTTTTTCTAAGAGGTGTTCATCTTTCTCAAGTTTATTTTATTTTATCATAGTCAATGCTAAGTTCTTTAAGTAATATCATGATTAATAACCCTTTCCCCAAATTCAGTCTACGATATTGTTGTAATTTATAATACTGGAGTCAGATCAATAAGAACAGACTTATGTAATTTCTTGTTGGAAAATTTTGTTTCATTTCAATTCATCCCTCCTTTGTTAAGATCAGAATTGAAGAGCACAAGCCTATGTAATTGTTTATTACTTTATTCATTTTCTGGTCTGCTGCTATGTTCATTTTAGTGTAAGGTACTTATTCTCCCTTCCTGGTCTTGTATAGGCAGCTGTTAGTTTTTTGTTCTTTCACCTTTACTTCTCTTCCTCAAGTAGTTTTGCACCAATGTACTTACTAGATCCACTTCAATATGTTTTAAGAAACTATACATTCCAACATAGTTAGTGCCTTATAAATCTTCCTAGGGTCACTTAAGGCTAGGTTAGGTAGGTTATAAAATATGCATCATCATAAAGAGAAACAGCAAAAAAGTCTCTAAAAATATTATTCTTAGAAAAAAATAACCCACAGGAAAAGAAGAGATATTTGAGTTTGGCTCTTAGAATTGTTGGAAGGGAATTCGTGTCAAGAAAGACCAGAAATAACAGTCAGCTCTTTTATCGGCAGAGATAGTAAAACAACTGAATTGTGAAGTCAGCAGTTCCCCCAAGTGGCCACAGAAGGAGGATTCCGAGGAGTGCATGGTAAGGGTGCTCATAGCCTCAGAAGAATTAATTGTGCCTTTGTCTCCTGGGGATCTGGGATCATCACAAGAGAGACCTTCAGAGTAGGACAACAAGTAACATTAGTGCTGGTCCACTTCTATTGTCCTATTCCCTCTTCTTTGTCCCTCCCCCCCCTTAATAATTATTCATCTAAATTGTTTGTCATAGACGACTATTGCATTTTGTATCACAAATTTGTTACCGAAATGCTGTTTTTTTATCCTTACACCAAAGTCTCTGCATTGATTCTTCAAGGATGGCCTTCTTGGTGACCCTCCAAAACTCACTCTGAGCCAGTTAGGTATTTTAACTCTTTATCCCTGTATCTCCAATAACTGAAGAAAGAATTCATCACAATATCTAGATTAGGGCTAAACTTCAGGGCTCCATACACTAGAAAAGGGAATTAACAAGGACAAACAAATATGCTGAAGTACTATGTATAATATAGATAAACCCTCTTGACAGTTTGGAGCTCAATGATTGCCTCATGCAAAATGTTAAGACATCACCCCACCAGAGTGGAATAAGGGTGAGTGGAGAGAATGAAATCTTTGGGAAACACTGTCACCTCCTTCATATAACCTTCAACATTTTAGGGAGGCAAGTATCAAACGTAACTTACTTGTGATCTCAGGTTGTTCTTTTTTAAAAAGTTTCTTCCTCTCCTTCCAGCATGAGAAGCCAGGTAATTTATCATCAGTAACTGGCTTACATTGGGTTATGGCACATTTGCTCCTTTCTCTTTGTAAAAGGTGTGGACTCCACACCAGACTCATGGTGTTCTCTCAGAAAACACACTGTCCATCTCTTCTGTCCTATTTTAGTTATCACTTCCCCCAACTCTTCAGTGGAAACCATTTAGCCTCCAGACAAAAAAGCAAATAAACTCCCTGGAATTTATTTTGAAGAGATATCATATGAGACTTAGGTGATTTCTTATAACTTATATTTCCAATGACTTTTGTTATTTACAAAATTACCTATGATACAGTAACATAATACAATTATAATTATTAATTGGGACAAGAAAAAATATTGGAATCATATATATATATATATAAATTGCTGTACTGTGACAATAAATTTATTTTGATTTTCTTAAAAGTCAAGTTTAGAAAAAAAATAACGGTGATATATGGTCATCCTATATTCTAAACATTTTTAATAAGTATTTATTATGGGTGAAGCAAATAATGGGTGCTGGAAATACAAACATAAGAGAGGAATTCATATTCTATTGGCAGAAAATAAAAGTAAGTAATAATATGTTGTGATATGTGTTGTAAAAAATTATGCTAAAATTACTATGGAAGGGCAAAGGTCAGAGCAAACCTAGATTAGCATCACCAAGAGCATGATTGAGCCTTGGAAAATTAGAATTTCATAAGCTGGAGTATTGAGAAAAAGGGCATTCATGCTAGTGTGAATATAATAACCACATTAAGGCATGAAAGACCATGGTGAGACTGGTAATGATGATTAAGTTGTAAGAGAAGCATGTTATTAAAAAAAATTAAAACTGAAAGTAGAAATGCAGTAATGCATTAAAACTAAATGCATTACAAATCTAATCTTTTTAAAAACACTGTATGGTCACACAAATATATATCCATAGGCAAGAATCTTCCCCATGACAAGTGGAAAATTCTACAGAAAAGACAGTGAAGGTGAAGGAAAGTGCTAAGATTTAGAAGATGTTTATGAAAAAGAAACAGCAGAACTTTGGGTGTGAAGGGCAGTGAGGAAGGGCAAGAGCTTCAAATTGTGTGGCTTTGTCTGGGTGTCATTGATTGAGTTAGAAAATACAAGATGAAAAATGAGTTTAGAGGGAAATCAACTTAAGATTACTGTACACATAACGCTTTGGGAAAACTAAGTGATAATCAAATTTTTTTTAAATAATTACAATTTTTTAAAAAGTCAGACAAAAGATAAGTTAAAGAGTGGGATATTCAAAAAGAAAATATCAGCATCATGTGTGCTATAATTGAGGTCTTGAGAAGAAAAATGTCTTGCTTTGGTACCATCTGAAACCAAAGCCTAAAAGGAAAGCTTGTGGGGAGGAAATCTATCTGGGAGGTGATTCTAGGAAACACCTGAGTGTAGGCAGGGAAACTGAGGTAGAGAAGAAGAAAAAGTAGGCATTCTTGAAGTCATTGCTGTGGACAGTAGGGTCTGATTCAACAGAGACCCCTTGCAGAATTGATTACCCTTCAGAAGGAAGGCTGAGCATTTCTTCGTAGGCAGCCATCTCCCACTAGATGAGGGTTGGCTCTGAGTATGTTAACCTCCAACCCCATACTTCCTGACTGCGGGCTTGGTAAAAGAATGCTGAGGTGGAAAAGCAGAGAGACACTTGGAAGAGCTTGAGAAAGGACTGACAGAGTGCATGAAATGAAATAGTACAGTTTTTAATAAACCTATGATTTTCAAGGAAACTATGATAAATATTTGAAAATATCTTATAGTGGATTATTAGAGTATCCCTCCTAGTAAGTATGACAAGATTTTCTTTTGAATTAGCACATTAATTTTTTTGTAAACTAACTCATTTTCTTTAACTTGGAAAATAATCAATTCTTTCTTCTTCAAATATGGCATCCCCTAAATTTATTTTTCTCTCCTTTTTTTTTTCCCACAGACTCTTATAATATAGAAATTGGCCTTTATCTGTCTAATAACTGTATATCTCATATTTTATTTTATAAATTTCTTGTATCTTTTTTGTTAAATCTGGGAGACTTCCTAACCATGTCTGCCTGATTATTAAATCTTTGCTGTATTCACTCTTCAATTCAATTCATTTATTTACTTCATTTTTAATTATTATAGTTTACAAAATCCATGTTTACAAATTACCTCTTCCTTATAACTGCCAGGTCTTGCTTTCTATATCAATAGTCTTCTCTTTTCTCTTTGAAAATATTTATGATTCTTAATTTAAATTCTTGTTCTGATGACTTTATTCATTCTCCTTCTGTTTCATTTATTTATTTTTTTTCTGGCTCTTCTAATTTATGATTCCTTCTGCATGGTGATTGCACTCCTTGATATTTCATTATCTTTTGTGTGGGCTTATATTCCTTTGAAAAGATCATCTGCTTTGTTTAATAATTTTTATTTGGGTTGACAGATAAAAGCCCAGTGTTCCTCCTGATGAGTCAATGTCTATGTGTGTATTGAGGAGAGGGGGAGATATCCTCAAACAAAAAGCCTGGCATTTCATCTGGGCTGAAAAATCTCATTTGGCTCACATAATCAGGCCACTTTGGCCCTCAAGGAATCTCTCTGCATCACTGCTTAAAGCAATGCTATTTCTGTAAAGCTTACTCTCTATGGTTGTAATCACTTACCTCACAGAGTAAAAAGGAAAAGGATAAGTAATGACCAATCAGGGACACACTTATTTGACTTCATCTCTTATTTTATTTTTTCCATCCCAGCCTGACTTATTGTCTTATTTGTTTTTTAGCTGCTGTTGGGTTGATTCTGAGCTAGGGCTGCTGTGCTTTGTTTTGTTTTTGCAAACATGGTGTTCCTGGGCCTCCATGTGGTCTGCCTGGGAAAGTATAAGAAAAGGAAAAGGGTACAGTTAAAAAGCCCCCATGCCCATTCTCTGGCATCTGCCCCATTTTCACTTGAGACTGCCATTTCACCTACCCAAACATCTGATCTAACCACTATGTATCAGTCACCTGAAATATTTCTCACAGGAATTAAGTGGAATTCAGGCATAAATCAGCTTCCCTATTCCTACTCTTGGATCTTCTAGGCCCATACACCTATTTAGAATATATTATGAGAGAGGACAGTACATATGATGTTTTCTCCAATGATTATTGAATTATAGAAAAGTTATCCTCTGGGATCTGATTTATTTAATTTTAGATTTCCACAAAAAGTTGAAATCAATTGACCATAGATTCTAATAATGTCCTGATAGTTCACCAGCCCCCTGGTGAGAAGTACATTTGCTTTGATGACCTATTCCTGGAAACTGATACTTTGCTTATCACAAAATTGCTATGAAGTAAATAATTCCTTGGATGAAACCGATACTACATCCTTTATTGTTCTTATTGTTCAAGAATATGAATGTTGGACTAAATTATTCTAGATTATTTCATATGGAACATTTAACTTTATGCTGCATCTTAAATGTACTCTGATGCCAGTTATTTCCCCCCATAACTTCTTTATCAGCAATAAAAATGAGCTAAGATAGAAGCAGTCTACATTTCTCGTTGATGAGCTCAAGAAGCCAAATAGACCATCTTTTGGTTGTTCATCTCAAGTGCTTACTGTCCTTCAGAAGATCAGGGTCTTTGGGTTAAGGCAGACTGAAATTAAAGTGAAGGTGACTGTATTTGAGTTGTCATTTTTCTCTTTTGCTGAATATGTAACAATTATCCTGGAAAACTTCAGGAATAACAAAGGAAAAGGTAAAAGTAAGAAAGGTAAAGTGAGAGAGACACTTTCTTTTTATTTGTTTACCTCTCATCTCTAGTTAATTATTTAGATAAGGTAGGAAGAATTAGTTAAATTTCCTCTCCAGAGAAATACAGCTGAATCTTAGGATTTTAATCAAGTCAGAAGCCCTCCTTTAAATAACCAAGAGAGACACCCAAGAAATTATGCAGCTTCTTTAGTTCACATAATAACCTACTTACTCCTACTCCTCCCATTCTATGTGGATCAGTAAAGAAACAATTGTTACATTTACTATATTATATATAATGAAGCCAATACAGTTGAGGGAATATTTCCTTGCTCAATATGAGTTTTCTGTAATATTCCTGAAAATTATCTATTTTTGTGAGAGTGGCTTACATTTAATGCAATAGGTTTAAAAAATCCACAATCCTATCATTCACAATGGCAGAAACTTCCCCCGGAAATTAGACCAGTGAGAATCTTTTTCCCATATTGACTCTGGGACCATGAACCCTTTTCTCCTTCTGCTAATTTCAAGATGAATTAGGTCCATCTTGTTATTTCAGGCTTATATATTTTTCCAAATATGCCATATTTTATATTAAATGAGGATATGCTTGTGATCCACGTATCTGTGCTCTGTGGTAATGCCTACTTATTTCTTCTCTGTTAAGAAGTCATAATGAGACAGCTGACCCAGCTCTTTGCTAAGATACCTAGAATTGAGAGGAAAGAACCCTTCACAGACATAAGATTTGTCTCTCATTGGTAGAACTAACTTCTCCATGCCTTCTCTTGTCCGAGGCTTATGAGCAGAAAAGCCTTGGTCTGTGTGGTGTATTGTCATTGAAAATTAGAGGGTGCTGCTCTCTGAAGGTGACGGAGTGATCACAGACATTTCAGTTACATCCATTCAGTTCAGGGAACAAAGAAACACCATGGAAAAACTTACATAATTATGTTTTTAAATGTCAAGAGTTGTATTAAATGCATGGGAAAAGATTCAATCTTCCTTTCTTTATTTAAAGGACTCTGTCAAAGCAACTGTATTGTTTAATGTGTTCTGAGATTGTATATCCTGAGGCTACTTTGGTTCCAGGAGGTTAATTTTATTTTTATAGATCCTTTTTCAGTTCACGGTGACTCAAAGTGACTCCCCAGTTGCATTCCTGAGACCTTTTCTTTGTCTTTATTTTCATGTATAAGTCTGCTTTGCATAAATGGTGTAACATTGTATCCAAAATAAATTATACTTTGCTTTAAATTTATTATACAGAAACACCCTTATCTTAAATCTAATAAGGTAGACAAAGGCATGAAGGTATATATTCTTCCTACCATTGTCCTGGTAATTTAATTCCTTTCCAAATATAACAGTAGACTTACTTAAAATGCTTACATGAACTTTTTCTATAAAATAAAGATATTCAATACAATTTCTGTCAAAAGTTCTTATCTCAAATAAATATATTTTTAGCAGGGAGATATTTAAACATTGGTAAGTCAATAATAGCAATGATATTATCTTGCATTATAATCTTGAAACAAACTTTCTAGTTATAATACTCAGTTACTCAATGAAATATAATACACATAAGCTAAATAAATCTGTGATCAAGGCACCTTGAATGTTTGGGCATTCTCTGGGCCTGTCAGTCAGTCTATGATGAGCTGTGAGGAAAAAAAGGGCTTAAGATTGACATTTACATTTCTATTCTCACTGGGTCAGAACCCCTTCCCCATGAAACCATTTAAAATGAAATAATATTTACTTTTCCTAAACTCAGTTGCACTCAGTTGAATGATTCTGTAGCACCTGAGTTAGAGGGAGGTCACAAATGTGTTCACTCAGTTGACAGTAAAAGTTATTAAACAATAAAATTGAACAGTAAAGGTGATAGTGTTCATTCATCTTTTCTCAAAGTAGTCTTTGAAGTAGTAATCCCTTGTTGATCACATCATTTGCAAATATTTTCTCCCATTCTGCAGGTTGTCTTTCCGTTTATGGTTTCCTTTGCTGTGAAAAGCTTTTAAGTTTAATTAGGTCCCATTTGTTTATTTTTATTTCCATTGCTCTAGGAGATGGATCCAAAAAAGATATTGCTGCGATTTATGTCAGAGTGTTCTGCCTATGTTTTCCTCTAGGAGTTTTATAGTATCTGGTCTTACATTTAAGTCTTTAATCCATTTTGAGTTTATTTTTGTGTACGGTGTTAGAGAATGTTCTAATTTCATTCTTTTACATGTAGCTGTCCAATTTTCCCAGAACCATTTACTTGGAGAGACTGTCTTTTCTCTATTGTATATTCTTGCCTTCTTTGTCATAGATTAATTGACCATATATGTGTGCTTTTATTTCTGGGCTTTCTATCCTGTTCCACTGATCTATATTTCTGTTTTTGTGCCAGTACCATACTGTTTGATTACTGTAGCTTTGTACTATCACCTGAAGTCAGGGAGCTTGATTCTCCCAGCTTTGTTTTTCTTCATCAAGATTTCTTTGGCTATTCAGGATCTTTTGTGTTTCCATACAAATTTTAATATTTTTTTGTTCTGGTTCTGTGAAAATTGCCATTGGTAATTTGATAGGGATTGCATTGAATCTGTAGATTTCCTTGTGTAGTATAATCGTTTTGACACTACTGATTCTTCCAATCCAAGAATATTTTTCCATCTGTTTGTGTCATCATTGATTTCTTTCATCTGCATCTTATAGTTTTCAGAGCACAGGTCTTTTGCCTTCTTAACATAACTAAAACACTATTGACTGTTAGGATAGACCTTAGTTTAAAGCTAGAAATTACTTATAGTTCATTGTAGTACACAAAAGTAACTAATTTTCTACTAGCTTAAAATTGTCTCATAAACTAGGTTTAAAAAAAGAAGACAGGGCTTCCCTGGTGGTGCAGTGGTTGAGAGTCCGCCTGCCGATGCAGGGGACACGGGTTCGTGCCGGGACACGGGTTCGTCCGGGAAGATCCCACATGCCGCGGAGCGGCTAGGCCCGTGAGCCATGGCTGCTGAGCCTGCGCGTCCGGAGCCTGTGCTCCGCAACGGGAGAGGCCACAACAGTGAGAGGCCTGCATACCGCAAAATTGCCCCAACAGGGGGAGGCCTCCATACCGAAAAAAAAAAAAAAAAAAAAAAGAAGACAATGTACAGCAGTATTTATATAAATGATAAAATTCTCATGAGCATCAGAATCATCATTAAAGTCAAGTTTCCTACAAGCTAGGTATTTTGATTTTTTTCATAACTCTTTTGACTTCATAGTCTAAGAATATGAAGTTGGATATAAGTGCTGGGGAATTTTTAATTATATTAAATTTTTATGGAATAATTTTTAAAAATATTTTTCTTTTCCCCATCTGTCTCTCCTTCCCTTATTTTGTCTTCTCTTTCCCACTTTTATCATTAAATTTAAAATTTTTCTTCTCTTACCGTCTATTTTTGTCTGCACACTTTTCTGTATATAGTATACTGTATGTTTTGTATTGTGTAAGTTCCTAAGGAATTTATAAATCTTAGTCTATATCATCTATTCTGGAAACATATTTCTTATTTGGCTTTCTGGTAACTTCTGAAAATATTTTAGCTATGAAACATTCAGCAGTAAACCATTTAATCTGAGATGTGGTAAAATTCCAAGTTAAGCCCTAGATTTCCATTCAAATTGTTCCAGTCTGTGAATATTCTCCATTCACAGCTGTGACCTTCAGCTGCTGAATGATTTCAGTGAATCCGACACTTTCACAAGGAGATTTTTATCTAGCATATACATTATAGGTCAGATCTCACAGTAAAGGAAAGTATTTCCTTGTAAATTGATATCTGCATTATTTCTCTGTCAGTACCTACAGGTTATAGTTTATTTAGGTTGGGCTTTAAGAAGTTAAATATTAAGGTTTATTTTAAAGCATTTTCAAATCAGTTCTCTAAATACTTGTTATATGACAATAAATTACTTCATTTAAATCAGCTCTTTTAAAAGAAAGGTTTAGTTATAATACATAATATTATTCACTTTTGTACTTACTAAACATGTATAATGCTCATAATATAAAAAGTGAACTGGCAATGATTTTTAAATGCTCATGGTGATAACAGTCTGAAATGCCTTCCAGATAAGCTAATGGTCTAGGCTGCCTTTTGGGAAAATGGCCAATGCTTATTTCTATGGTCTGAAGTGAACCCTCAAATTTCATGTGGGACTTGGAACAAAGATTCCTGAAAAAACATTTGTGTATTGTTTGATCTCTCTCCATATGCAGGCCTCCAACTATCCATTTATTTATTTCTTGCTTTATCTATTATTGTCTAATTTTAAATTTCTTGTCCAATTGCCCTAGCTATGAACTCCAGTACAATGTTGAGTAGTGGTAGCAAGAACAGAAAACCTAGTTATGTTCTTGATCTTAGGAGAAAAGCTATCAGCTTTTAACCATTAAGTATATAAAGTTAGCTGTGCTCATTTTATATATGTTCTTTATCAGGATGAGGATGTAGTCTTGTATTTCTAGTTTGTTGAGTATTTCCCCTATGAAGGGGTATGGAATTATGTCACATGCTTTTTATGTTATATTGTGATAACCATGTGACTTTGGAGTTTATATTATAAATACACTCAGGTTCAGTAACCATTGTCTGGATATTTCTAAAGATCCCTCAAATCATCTTCCCAAATCTAGAAATACAGACCCTGACATCTGAGCCCTTTGGGCTTACTGATGCCTTCTTTGTTCAGTTTCCACAATAACTCAGACCAAACTGGACAGGTTATTTTTGTATTTTCCCTTTCTGACCAGTGTGATGGTTAATTTATTTGCTAACTTAGCTGGACAGAACATGTCCAGATATTTGGTCGATTATTACTTTGGGTGTTTTTGTGAGAGAGTTTTTGTATAACATGAACATTTTAATCAGTAGAGTAAAGCAAATTGCCCTCCTTAATGTAAGTGTTCCTTATCCAATCATTTGAAACCTGAATTGAACAGAATGACCAATCCTTCCCCAAGTAGGAGGTAATTCTCCAGAAGACTACCTTTGGACTTCATCTGAAATATCAGATCTTCTTGTCTGCTTGGCCTTCTAACTAGAACGTCGGCTCTTTCTGGGTCTTCACCTTGCTGGCTGGTTGGACTTGTCAGCCTCCATAATTGTGTGAGCCAATTTCTTACAATAAATCTCTTTCTAGATGCATGTTTTATTGGTTCTGTTTCTCTGGAGAACCCTGACTAATACAACTAACAAGGACTCCCTTGAATTATACCTTCCTCCTTCCCATATAAGCCTCAAATGTTAATGGACTACAGAAGATAAGCTTCAGAAATTTCCAAATGATTATAACCATTACACAATGCCCCACACATTATAGAAGTTCAGTACAATAATGTCACCTTATTAGTTGAGATGAATGCAGTGTGCTGACAAATAAAACCTTTGTATCCATAAAATGTTTTGTACTCAGCAGAATTTTATTTTTCATCTTTTGATTCATTGACATCTAAAAGTCAATCATGTCAATACTAGAATTCATGAATGAGAAAAAGTGTGTTTGTAAGGGTAATTTTTATATGCAGATTTCTTACAAGTAGTCATCACTGCTTTATAAAGTCTTTCATGGAGATATTTAATACACAAACTTTCTCTTCAGCAATCTCTTGTAATCACATACAATATATTAAAAGTTACCTAGGCTGCTTACTTCATAATTATATACATTGTTTTACTTGGTAGATTTTCTTATAAGTGTGAGAAATAATTGCTTTATTTGGTAGATTTACTTCTGTGTCAGAAACTGTAAAGTAATGTAAATATTGTTCTTCGGCGATTTGCTCTTTGAAGTCAAGACTACCTACATTTAGCTTTCCATTTGTTAATTCAATAAATCATTAATGAGCAACATGTATGAGGCCTATGATATGGCTTGGAGACTTGGTGATGAGAAAGACAGGCTCCATTCTGCCCATATAAGGAGTAAACAGAAGAAGTTTTGTTAATTGAAGAATAATTTGTGATTAAATGATGGGTAGAAATAACATATACAAGTAAGTGTAGATTTTTTAAAGTTTTGGAATGAAACTACTTAAAATCAAGATGAGTGAAATTTTAATCTTTTTTAATTGATACTTTAAATTTAATGCAAAAATGATTTTGAATTATACTTATTAAAAATAAATGAGTACAAACTTAAAAAAATTTACAGTATTAAAGTTTTCAGTTGAATATATAACACAGTCATCTTTTTATAAGTCAAACATACATATTTTTTAAAAGAGGATTTTATTCCTTATGTATCTATTCTTTCACCCTTTCTAATATAATTGGAAAATTATTTGTTATGTCTCCTCTATCATATGTATACAAATGTATCCAAACATATATGTCCGTACAGATTTGATCACACACACACAGACACAAACATATATCGACTCACAATTCTTTGAGTGAGGTCAACCTTCAGGATATTCATGAGTATTTGAAAGTTCCTAAAAGTTACATTTGTGATTACTGAATCTGCTGAAATGTAAGTGACAAAACAAATGTTTTAAAAAATTTTATAAATTTCTAAGCTTTACATTGATTTTTTTCCATTGGAGAAAAATATAGAATCAAATTCAACATGTGAATGTCAGATAATATGTTTGGGCTCAAAATACACCATGAATCAAAGATAGTTTGTATATAATGAACATGATACTTTACATGAGTAATATTATTTACTAGATTTGTCTTACTAAGAGACATAGTTTGTTGAAGCAGAAAAAATTAGACACTGCACAACTATAGGCATACCTCATATTATTGCACTTTGCTTTACTGTGCTTCACAGATACTGTGTTTTTTACAAATTGAAGGTTTGTGGCGACCCTGAATCAAGCAGTCTGTTGGTGCCATTTTTCCAACAGCACATGCTCATTTCATGTCTCTGTGTCACATTTTGGTAATTCTGAAAATATTTCAAAGTTTTTCATTATTACTATATTTACTATGGCAATCTGTGATCAGTGATCTTTGATGTTACTATTGTAATTGTTTTGAGGTGGCATGAACCACACCCTTATAAGATGGTGAACTTAATAAGTTTGTGTGTTCTGACTACTTCACTGACCAGCCATTCCTCTATCTCTCTCCATCTCCTGGGACCTCCCTGTTCCCTGAGACATAACAATATTAAATTAGGCCAATTAATGACTCTACAATGACCTCTAAGTTTTCAAGTGAAAGGAAGAGTCTCATGTATTGCACTTTTAATCAAAAGCTAGAAATGATTAAGCATAGTGAGGAAGGCGTGTTGAAAAACCGAGATAAGCCGTAAGTTGGGCCTCTTGCTCTGGTTAGCCAAGTTGTGAATGCAAAGGAAAAGTTTCTTGAAGGAAATTAAAAGCGCTACTCCAGTGAACCCATGAATGATAAGAAAGTGAAACTTCCTCATTGTTGATATGGAGAAAGTTTTAGTGGTCTGGATAGAAGATCAAACCAGCCACAACATTCCCTTAAATCAAAACCTAATCCAGAGAGGTGAAGAAGCTGTAGAAGAAAAGTTTGAACTAGCAGAGGTTTGTTCATGACATTGAAGGAAAGAAGGCATCTCCATAACTTAAAAGTGCAAGGTGAAGCAACGAGTGCCGATGTAGAAGCTGCAGTAAGTTATCCATAAGCTCTAGGTAAGATAATGGATGAAGATGACTACACTAAACAACAGATTTTTTTTTTTCTGTCTCGCTGCGTGGCATGCGGGATCTTAGTTCCCCAACCAGAGATCGAACCCAGTCCCCCTGCAGTGGAAGAGTGGAGTTCTAACCACTGGACCACCCCAGGGAATTCCCAGCAGATTTTTAATATAGGCATAACAGCCTTCTATTGGAAGAAAATGGCATCTAGCTCTTTCTTAGCTAGAGAGAAGTCAGTGCCTGGTTTCAACAGTTCAAAGGACAGGCTGACTCTCTTGTTAGGGGCTAATGCAGCTGGTGACTTGAAGTTGAATCCAGTGCCCATTTACCATTCTCAAAATCCTAGGGCCCCTAAGAATTATGCCTGTGTTCTATATATGGAACAACAAAGCTTGGATGACAGCACATCTGTTTATAACACAGTTTACTGAATATTATAAGCCCACTATTGAGACCTACTGCTCAGAAAAAAAGATTCTTTTCAAAATATTACCACTCATTGACAATGTACCCAGTCACCCAAGAGCTCTAATGGAGATGTAAAATAAGATAAATGTGGTTTTCATGTTCACTAAAACATCATCCATTCTGCAGCCCATGGATTAAGGATTAATTTTGAGTTTCCACTCCTATTATTTAAGAAAAATATTTCACAAGGCTAGCTATCATAGATAGTGATTCCTCTGATGGTCCTGGGCAAAGTAAATTGAAAACCTTATGGAAAGGATTCACCATTCTAGATGCCATTGAGAACATTTGTGATTCAGGAAAGAGGTTAAAATATCAACATTAACAAAATTTTGGAAGAAGTTAATTTTAACCCTCATGGATGACATCGAGGGGTTTAAGACTTCAGTGGAGAAAGTACCTGCAGATGTGGTAGAAGTAGCAAGGGAACTAGAATTAGAAGATGTGACTGAATTGCTGTAATCTCATGATCAAATTTTAACAGAAGAGAAGTTGCTTATTATGGGCGAGCAAAGAAAGAAGTTTCTTGAGATGCAGTCTACTCCTGTGAGGATGCTGTGAAGATTGTTGAAATGACAACAAAGAATTTATAATATTACATAAACGTCATTGAAAAGTAAGTAAACCTGTAAGTAAAATGCTATCAAACAGCATTGCATTCTACAGAGAAATAATTCATAAAAGGAAGTGTCAATCAATGCAGCAAATTTCACTGTTGTCTTATTTTTCAGAAATCGCCACAGCCACCCCAACCTTCAGCAACCACCACCCTGTTGAGTCAGCAGTCATCAACACTGAAGCAAGACCCTCCACTAGCAAAAAGATTAAGTTTGCTGAAAGCTCAGATGATGGTTAGCATTTTTGGCAGTAAAGTATTTTTAATTAAGGTATGCACATTTTTTAGATGTAATGCTATTGGACACTCAATAGACAACAGTACTGTAAACATAAATTGTATATACACTGGGAAATTTAAAAATTTGTGTGAATTAGCTGTATTGCAATATTTGCTTTATTGTAGTGGTCTGGAAGTGAACCTACAATGTCTCCAAGGTATACCTGCCTTCCATAGCCTCAGATTTAGAAATTTATAGAGAGAAGGAGGAGGAGGGAATGGAGGGTATAAAGGAGAGAGGGAAGGAGAGGAAAAAGAAAGGGAAGGATGGAAGGAAGGCAGGGAGGGAAGGAAGGAGGGAGGAAGGAAGGAGACAAGGAGATAAACTGACAGTCTTTGGATTCTATGTCCCTGATAAGATTCTAGTAGCTCACTATGGTCTTTTTCAATAAAAATAAATCCCTTCAATTACCTATGTGAAACAGCCATTCTATATAATTTTTGTACAAATTTTTACACAGATTCCTTTCTCTTCTATATGCTGTTGTCTTTTTATCCCTCATATAGTATATATCCCAGTTTCATCAAATGTAATTTAAAATAAATCCTCAACAGAAGACTCATATTGGCTTTCAAAACATCTTGATTTTTTCCTATATTTAGTGGCCTTTAGAATGAAGCCAGCTTAAATTTTGTAATCCTAGGTAACTTTATTTTTATTTCTGTAACTGATATAATTTAATATGGTATTTAATATCCATCTTGTTTTCAAATGAAAATTATTCAGCACATAGAATTAACCATGCACCAATTCATTTTAGCAACGTGTATTTTAGTGATATTATTGTGTTAGAAAATGAAGAAGTACTGATAGGCAAAATAAGCCTAGCCAAGTATGTTTCCAAACTTTTGAGGTGATACTTAGTTTTAAATTTATCTAATTGAAAAACAATATTGATGCACTAAAATTTAAATTTTAAAAATTTATTGTGGTAAGAACACTTAGCATGAGATCTTCCTTCTCAACAGATTTGTAAGCATTCAATACAGTGTTTTGATCTATGGGCACAATGTTGTATAGCAGATCTCAAGAACCTTTTCATCTTGCATAACTGAAATTTCATACCCACATATTAGCAATCCCCCATTTCCCTCTCCCTCAGCCCTGGCAACTATGCTTCTATTCTTTGCTTCTTTGAGTTTGACTGTTTTAGATACCTCATATAAATTTGAGTTATGTAGCATTTTTTCTTCTGTGATTGATTTATTTCATTTAGCATAATGTACTCAAGGCTTATCTATGTTGTTGCCTATTGCAGGATTTCTTTTTTAAGGCTGCATAATATTCTGTCACATTATATACCATAGTTTTAAAATCTGTACATCTGTCAATGGATATTTAGGTTGCTCCCAAATTTTGGTTATATTGAATAATGCTAAAATGCACAAATTTTACATGTCAGTTCAATGAATATTCACATTTGCAAACATTTGAGTAACCACCAAACAGATCAAGATTTAGAACAGTTCCAGCATTCAAAAGCTTATTTTTGCTTCTTCCCAGTAAATTCTTTCTTCCACACATAGTAACCACTGTTCTGACTTATGCTAATATAAATTAGTTTTGCCAGTTTATGATCTTCCTGTAAATGGAATCATAAATATATACTCTCATATTTATTACATCTTTTTCTTACAGTCATTCTATTCATCCATATTTTTTGCATGTTGTTATAGACTGACTCCTATTTCTTCTTTATTAAACAAGGTTGTGATAAATATTTTGTTTGTACATTTTTGCTACAAATCTGGTTTTGAATAGTCTCATATTGGTATAATTTACAGGTCATATGATATAAAAGGGTTCAAGTATCATGACAAGTATTTTCAGAATGATTTATATCAATTTATAGCCCATGAACAACATATTTTGTGACAAGGTATGTATATTTTTATTTAGAATCCTTAAGGTACTTCCATGGCTTTAGGTTGTACATTACTCATAAGATATAAACTCACTGAAGTTTGTAACTATGTCTTCCTTTCTTTTTTATTTTCCTATCTCACCTTCTGAAATATTCAGTACTAAGCACACATTGATTATGTGTTTTTGAATGTCTGAAGAAATCAATAATGGAATATAGTATGATTTTTAAGGTTGAGTGCCCCTTTGAAAGTGAAATCTGAAATAAGAGTGGATATAACTAAGCTAGACTAAGAAGGATGACTGAACCACAATCATTTACTGGATTCATATTATGTTTTTATCATTTGTGACTCCAGGTTTTACTCTACAGGCAATATTATCTTGTGTTCAAATTGTTTTGTTATTATGAGGAAGTGATTAAAAATTCTGCTGAGCTGTGAAGCAGTTATCTGGGGATAGAAAAAACAAGAGATTAGAAAATTACTGAGGGATTATAAATATCTAATAATACTAAACTTGTCTGTAATTATCTCTATAGGAGTTATAGAATAAAATTACAACATTTGAATAAACAAAAGACCACACACTACACCAACATGTTCCTTTGAAATATAAGCATTTCCTAAGGACAAATTCAAAGTCACCTTTTTCTCATAAGACGTTTCTGTTTGTAATACATTGTTTTCCTCACTGATTTTCTAGTTTAACTATGGTTGAATTACCTTGCTCTTAGAACCTAATGAATTATAAGACCATTTGCTATATTGATAAATTTGATTTAACCTCTTTATGTTGATGTTCTTTGGTTTCATTTTTCCTATACTTACAATTATATATTAGGAAGCTAATGTAATATTGTATGATTTTTGATAATGTAATTTTTAAGTGATCAAAAAATAAATAATCAAATATATTATTAGAACACTGCTCATTGATAATAACTCTTACGGATTGGATAGCTCTAATTTATAGAACACAAGGAATAATAATAGATGAAAATTTAGAATCAATAATTTGCTACATGTCAGTTTGAGCTGATAACTTTATATCAACAGTAATTTTCAAGCTATATGTTGATCATAGTTAACTTTTCACCTTATATTTCATTTGGATGGATTACTTAAATAAATTACATATTTACTAGATAGAAATATATCTTGTATGTGACATTAAAATTGGTAATAATTAATTTGGTTTGTACTATTACCATTTAATTTTTTTGTGTTCTGTAATTTTGTATCAACTGATTAAATTTAGATACTAGCTTAGAGAGCATTTAATCCAATATCATGCCTCATATTTATTTACTATATTCCTTTTCACATATTAATTCTCCATCAAATGAATAACTCCTTTCACTATTTATTGGTGATCTTTAGCAACACATGGCATTACAAATCTATAGCACAGAGAGTTAAAGTATAAATATTTAGTGTTTTGGGTATTTGAAAAGCAATGTCTAGATATAGGTCAAATGTAGGATGCTCCCAGTATAATAAATGGACAAAAAATATATTCCAAATTACTCCAAATTCAAAATTTAGCCTTAAGGTTGTCCCAAATATTCAAACATGGTGAATTAAATTAAACAAATGAAATGTTTTACCTTTATACCTAGAGCCAAACAGTTAATAAAGTGAAAGTCTATAGCTAATTAACTTCTTGTATTTTACAAATATTTTTGCTTTGGAGCTTCTGTTCGGGAGTGGAAAAAAAAGTCTAGATAGATGAGAATGTATTTTAAATATATTTTTCTATTTAACTACAAGCAGAAGCACGTTTTAAAATTAAATTAAGATAGTACCCAGAAGCATATTCAATCAAGGTTCCACTCTCAACTTATAAGGTCTATATGAGTTTGTGTCATTGTATAGAAATTACTGTTTTCCTTTTTACTTCACACTACAAAACAAAAAATTTGATTATTAAGTTGACAGAAATTTATTTCTTAACTTAAGAAGATAAATATATGCAAAGATAACTTATCTGTGACCAATAGGGCATTTCTTCCAAATCTGGTAAAATAGATCCTGAATTTTACTTAAATATGTATTATTATTATATAATGTAGCTGGATATTATATAATTCAGTGCATTCCCTTCTATCACCTGATAATGATGATCAGTAATCATATTCATTGTAAAATGACCGAAAACAATTTCGTTGAACAAAGCCATTAGATTTTTCTGGTTGATAAGATTGACACAAATGTTTAGATGAAGGTAAAGATTACTGCTTTCCACAATCTTGCTTCCAGATTTACAAGAGCAATTTTCTAATTAAATTTTGCAACATATACAGACTGTGTGTGTGTGCACGCATGTGTGTGTGCATGTGTGCAGGTGCAGTCATAAACTTGCTGCTTGGTAGAACTTCATGAAGTCCCAGGTCTCTGTTATTTCAGGTTTCCTGATGAAAATTTGCATTAAATATCCAAACATTCAATTAAAAAAAAAAGTAAAACAAGTTGCTTGCCCATTAGATTGTATTCTGTCATGCAAAGATAAAGGGCATATTAATTTTCTATAGAATTCATGTATGTTGAATATCATTAATGTCAACCATAACAACCTTGATGCTGAGTAACAAGCTATTCAGCTCACCAGTGATATTTATTTAGCATTTCCACATTTATAAAACAAAAACCCAGGACATCCAATTAATTTTGACTTTCAAATATATAATTTTAAAAAATACAAATATGTCCTGTGCAATAATTGGGACATATTTATACTAAAAATGTATTATCTGCTTTAGCTGAAATTTGAACTTAACTGGTTGTCCTGTATTTTATCTGGCAACTCTATGCCCATTCCTAACTTTCATTATGACATTTAGCAAAATCCATATTGTGGATCATTTATTCAGGCAGTAAATATTAAGTAAGCATTTATTATGCATCAGTCTCTGTTACAGGCATTAGAAATATAGTTATCAGTAAAACAGAAAAAAATGATTTATTCATAGAAATTACATTCTACTAAGGAAGACTAATAATTTAAAAAATACTAAATGCATATGTGAAATAGATTAAAGGTGATTCTTCTATGAAGAACAAAAAGCAATAAAATAATTGGAAGCTATGTTGAATTTATTAAAGTAGCACATATTGTTATGGTAGACTCTTCATGGGAATGACAGAAAACAACATATAAAAGATATCTGGATCTTGAGAGATGGTTATGAAGTCAATAGATAAATATGGCAGGGAGGTGGAGGATGGGGGAGAAGGAACATTGAAAAAAGAAGTAAAGCATGAAATATAGAAAATATAATGAACATTCACAAAACAGTGACAGTTTTATTTTCATGGCTAAATTATTTTACAATTTTAAGTATACCACTTGATAAGTATTTTCATTTATAGAGATCCATGTAAAACAGTAAATGAATATGTAAAACATTTCTATTACCACAGACAATTCCCTTGTGCCCATTTCCAATCTTCCTACCAAAGTTTTTTACTTTTTTTGGCATAGACCTTTCACAATAGATCTTTCACCATAGATGCATTCTATCTATTCTTGAATTTGTATATATTTATACATATACATACATACATACACAGTGTGTTCTCTTTTATGTCTGGCTTCTTTTGAAGAACACACTGTAGTTAAGATTTATGTATGTTGCTCAGTGCATCAGTGGTTTGGTCATTTTTATTGCTAAGTGATGTTCCATTTTATACACTCCACTGTTAATGGACATTTGCATTTGGGTTATATCTAAATCGTGATTCAAGATGAACATTCTTGTGTTCATTTTTGTTCACTTGTCTTGTAAATCCATGCATTTATTTCTCTTGGTTATATAACAAGCAATAAATTTCTTATGTCATACTGTATGTATAAGTTTAAAATTATTAGAGCATATCACACAGTTCTCTAAATTTATTGTACAACTTTATAAATTGAAAAGCAATGTGTAAACATTCCATTTGTACTGTATCCATGTTAGCATTTGATTTTATAATTCGTTTTATTTTTAGCCATTCTGATATATAAAAAGTTTATCATTTCTAATTATTTTATTAAGGTATTTCTTTTGTGAAGTATTTGTTCAGGTCTTATGCATATTTTTTATTGTTTTTTCTTTGTCTTGTTCTATGCCATGGTTTTAAAAATATCTTACTAATATAGTTGTGCTTAGGTCCACCATCCCATAATTGGTTTTCTATTTGCCTCACATTTTCTCCCTTTATTGGTTTTTGTTTGTTTCTCCTTTCATTCTTCTTTTGAGTTAATCAAGTAACCTCTTTTGGCTTTTTAAATTTAGTTTTGACTCTAAATTATGAACTCTAAAATATGGTGTTATTTGGTGTTTTTAACAGTCAATAGCTTTACAGTTGATCCTTCATGTCTGTGGATTCTGCATTCCAGAATTCAACTGACCTCAAATGGAAAATATTCAAAAAAATTGTCAGAAAGTTCCATAAAGCAAAACTTGAATATTCTGGGAGAAGGCAACTATTTACATAGCATTTACATTGCATTAAAAACTATTCACATTGTATTAGGTAAGTAATCTAAAGATTATTTAAAACATACCAGAGTAAGTGCCTAGGTTATATGCAAATATTATACCATTTTATATAAGGAATTTAAGCACCATCAGATTTTGGTATCCATGGAGGATCCTGGAACCAATCCCTTGTGGATATCAAGGGACTGTACAATATATTTTCAAATACACTTTAATTTAGTCCACACTTTGGCCCTCTTTGTTATTCTTTTTTTAAATAGAGGTGTAAATTTATTCTTCACCTGGCATTATTTTTCTTTAACCTGAAGAACTTCATTTAAAATTTCTTGTGGTGCAAGTCTGAAACTTTTAAACAAACAGACAAAAACTCTCCCTATCATTATTCAGTCTTTCAGAGTTTTCCTTTACTCTAGGTGGAGAATCTAGGTTATTATTTTATAGTGTTGTATATCAATTATACTTCAAAAGCAAACAAATGAACAGACTCAGGAAAATAGGGATCAGGTTTGTGGTTGCAAGAAGCAAGAGGCAGGGGGAGGGGGAAAATGGAAGGAGGCAGTCAGAGGGTACAAACTTCCAGTTATAAGATGAATAAGTACTGGGAATGTAATGTGCAATATGGTCAATATAGTTAACACTGCTGTATGTATGTATGTTGTATGTATGTTGTATGGAAGTTGTTGAGAGAGTAAATCCTAAGAGTTTTCATCACAAGGAAAAATAAATTTTTCTATTTTTAAATTTTGTGTCTGTATGAGATAGTGCATGCTCACTAAACTTATTGTGATAATCATTTCATGATGTACATAAGTCAAATCCATAAGTCAAATCCTTAGCAGTACACTTTGTCTTACATAGTACTGCATGTAAGTTATATCTCAATAAAACTGGAAGAAAGAAAAAATATGTCCTTCCATTATCTTATCATTTCCAGTGTTTCTTGTAAAAAGCTGATCATCATATTTATTATTATATCTGATTGTAATGTGTCTTTTTTTGTTTCTAGCTGTTTTTAAGATATTCTTATTATCTTTGGTTCAAAACAGACTTACTCTGTGGTTATGTTTTTGCTTAGGTTTTGCTGCTCTTAGAACTGTGGGTAAATATCATTCATTAATTTCAGAAGGTCCTCAGACATTATGGCTTTAAATACTTTTTTTCTCTGTTCTCTTTTCTTTTCCTGGAAATCCACCCCATGTATATTGGATATTTTCACATCTTCCCATATATCTTTGATTCTCCATTCTTTTTTATTTTAATATTTGTTCTTCAAAATTTAGTCAATTTCTATTAATCTGCACACAAGTAACTGGTCTTTTCTTTTTTGCCTTATATACTAATATGCCAAAATGAATTTTAATATGAAATATTACAGATGTTTAATTCTAGAATTTTCAGTTGGTTCATTAATTCCCTACATACTTCAATCACTGTGTTAAGTTTTTCCTTTAACTTCCACCATTCCCTGGGTAATGTGTGTGTCATATTTTGCTGTCTGTTTTTTTTTTTCTTGAATAGTGTCCATATTTTCCTTCTAATCCATAATTCTGAACTAGGTCAGAGCTGTGATGGGACTTTAGTTTCAGTCCTGTACTGAGTTCTTATGTCTCAGGGTGAAATTAGGACACTTACTCCAGCAGGGCATGAGCTCTAAGCACCTTAATAGTATGAGATCACTTTTAATTTTTCTGCTCTGAACCTACGCACAATTAGAAAAATCCCATGATGGAATTTGAGAGCTAGCTTCTTATTAATTGCCAAGGACACAAGCTCTAATAGAAGTTCATTTTTTCCTTGCCCATACAAAATTCCATCTTATCTTGCTTCCCCTCTCCTTCCTGTGGTAAGTTTGCTACTATGTTCATTAGTTCCTCAGGAATGAAAGAGGCTCTGCTCTGCTCACCTAAAAGGAGCTCAGTCTACACTTTTAGAATTCACATTTTGTCTTCAGCTCTTTGATGTTTTCTTTTTTTAATGGAAGTGTAGTTGTTTACAATATTATATTAATTCCAGGTGTACAACATAGTGACTAAATATTTTTATAGCTTATACTCCACTTAAAGTTATTATAAAATAATCTCTATATTTCTCTGTACTGTACAATATATTCTTGTTGCTTCTTTATTTTATAAATAGTAATTTGTATCTCTTAATCCCCCTATCTTGCTCCCTTCCCTCTTCCCACTGGTAATCACTTGTTTGTTCTCTCTATATATGGCTGTTCCTGTTTTGTTACATACATTTGTTTTATTTTTTAGATTCCACATATAAATGATAACAAAGAGTGTTTATCTTTCTCTGTCCACATTATTTCACTAACCATAATACCCTCCAGGTCCATCCGTGTTGTGGCAAATGTCAAAATTATAGTCCTTTTTATGGGTGAGTAATATTTCATTATAAAGATATAAAATACATATAGATGTAGATATAGATATAGACATACATATATACCATCTTTATCCCTTCTACTGTTAATGGACATGTACATTGCTTCCATACCTTGGCTGTTGCAAATAATGCTGCTGTGAACATTACGGTGCATGTATCTTTTCAAATTAGTGCTTTTGTTTGGTTGAATATATACCTAGCAGTGCAAACCCTGGCTCATATGGTAGTTCTATTTTTAGTTTCTTGAGAAACCTCTATACAGTTTTCCAGAGTGGCTGCACCAATTTACGATCAGTCCAACAGTGTACTAGAGTCCTCTTTTCTTCAAATCCTCCCCAACATTTGATATGTGTAGACATTTTGATGTTAGCCATTCTAACAGGTGTGAGGTGTTATCTCATTCTAGTTTGAGTTTGCATTAGTGATGTTAATCAATGACTAACAATTCTGAGCATCATTTCATGTGCCTGTTGGTCATCTGTATGTCTGCTTTGAAAAAATGCCTATTCAGGTCTCTGGCCCATTTTTTCATCAGGTTGTTTGCTTTTTTTTCTGATATTGAGTTATGAGCTATTTATATATTTGAATGTTAACCCCTTCTTGGTCATTTCATTTGCAAATGTTTTTTTTTCCATTTAGTAGGTTGTCTTTTTGTTTTGTCGATGGTTCCCTTTGTTTCCTTAAACTTAAAAGCTTTTAAGTTTAATTAGGTCTCATTGTTTATACGGATCTCTCAGGAGACAGATCCAAAAACAATATTGCTACAATATATGTCAAAGAGTGTTTTGCCTATGTACTCTTCTAGGAATTTTGTGATTTCAGGTCTTACATTTAGGTCCATAATCAATTTTGAGTTTATTTTTGTATATGGTGTGAGGAAATGTTCTAGTTTCATTCTTTTACATGTAGCTGTCCAGTCTTCCCAGCACCACTTGTTGAAGAGAATTTCTTTTCTCCACTGTATACTCTTAACTCCTTTATCATAGACTGACCATGGTGCATGGGTTTATTTTGGGGGTCTCTATTTTGTTCCATTGGTATATGTGTCTGTTTTTGTGTCAGTATCATACTGTTTTGATTCCTGTAGCTGTAGCTTTGTAGTATAATCTGAAGTAGGGGGTGTGATACCTCCAGATTCGTTCTTCTCAAAATTCCTTTGGCAATCCAGGATTTTTCATGGTTCCATATAAATTTTAGGATTATCTGCTCTAGTTCTATGAAAAATGTCATGAGTATTTTGGTGAGGATTGCATTAAATCTGTAGATTGCTTTGGGTATTATGGATATTTTAACAGTATGAATTCTGCCAATCCAGGAACACAGGATACCTTTCCATTTATTTATATCATCTTTAATTTCTTTCATTAATGTTTCATAGGTTTCAGAGTGTAGGTCTTTCACTGTTTTCATTAAGTTTATTCCTAGGTTTTTATTTTTCACACAATTTTAAACAGAATTATTTTCCTGCTTTCTCTTTCTGATAGTTCATTATTAGTGTATAGAAAAGCAACAGGTTTCAGTATATTAATCTTACATCCTGCAACTTTACTAAATTCATTTATTAGTGCTAATAATTTTTTGGTGAAGACTTTAGGGTTTTCTGTATATAGTAACATGTCATCTGGAAATAGTGACAGTTTTACTTCTTCCCTTCCAATTTGGAAGCCTTTTATTTCCTGTTCTTGACTGATTGATGTGGCTAAGACTTCCAATACTATGTTAAATAGAAGTGGCGAGAGTTGGCACCCATGTCTTTTTACTGATTTTAGAGGAAAGGCTTTCAGCTTTTTACCATTGAATATAATGTAACCCATGGGTTTGTCATAAATGGCATTTATTATATTGAGATATATTTCCTTATACCAACTTTGATGAGAATTTTTGACATGAATGGATGTTGAATATTGTCAGATTCTTTTTCTGTGTCTATTGAGATGATCAAGTGATTTTTATATTTCCTTATGTTAATGTGGTGTATCACACTGATCGATTTGTGAACAATAAATGATACTTGTATCCTTGGTGTAAACTTCACTTGATCATGATGAACGATCCTTCTTATATACTGTTGAATTCATTTTGCTAATATTTTGTGGAGGATTCTTACAATTCTATTCATCAGAGATAGTGGACCATAATTTTCCTCTTTTGTAGTGTGCTTTTGTGGTTGTATCAAGGTAATGGTGACCTCGTAGAATAAATCTGAGAGTGTTCTACCCTCTTCAGTTTGGGGAAGTACTTTGAGAAGGGTAGTTATTAGATCTTTTTTGTATGTTTGGTAGAATTCTCTTGTGAAGCCTTCAGTACTGGACTTTTGCTTTCTGGGAGTTTTTTGTTTTTGTTTGTGTTTTTTTTTTTATTACAAATTCAATTTCACCACTAGTGATCCATCTGTTCAGATTGTCTGTTTCTTCCTGATTCAGTCTGGAAGGTTGTATGTTTCTAGAAATTTGTCCATTTCTTCTGGGTTGTCCAGTCTTTCTGGCTTATAACTGTTTGTAGTTATTCTCTTAGGTTTGTATATCTCTGTGATATTGGTACTTATTTCTTCTCTTGCATTTCTTATTCTTTTCGTTTGAATCTTCTTTCTTTTCTGCTTGATGAGCTGGCTACAGGTTTATAAATTTTGTTTATCTTTTCAAAACTAACTCTCTGTTTCATTGATCTTTAATATATATTTTTGTGTCTATTTTATTCATTTCCTCTGTAATCTTTATTATTTCCTTCCTCCTGCTGACATTAGGCTTCATTTGTCCTTCTCTTTCTAATTGTGTATTTGAGATTTTTCACACAATTTGAGATTATGTATTTGAGATTTTTCTTTCTCTTGAGGTAAGCCTATATCACTATAAACTTCCCCCTTAGAACTGCTTTTGCTATACCGCTTAGATTTTGAAAAGGTTTTTTTCCATTTTCATTTATCTTGAGGTATTCTCTGATATCCTCTCTGATTTCTTCACTGACCCATTGGTTTTCTAGTGGTGTATTGTTTAGTCTCAACATGTTTGTGCTTTACCCATTTTAATTCCTGTAATTGATTTCTAGTTTCATACTGTTGTGGTCAGAGAAAATGTTTAATATAATTTCTATAATGTTAAATTTGTTGAGTCTTGTTTTATGGCCTAACATGTGATCTATCCTGGAGAAAGTTCCATGTGAGAACTTTAAAAGAATGTGTATTCTGCTCTTTTTGGATGCAGTGTCCTGTAGGTATCTATTAAGTCCAACAGGTCTACTGTGTCACTTAAGGCAACTCCTTCCTTACTGATTTTCTGCCTGAATGATTTCTCCATTGATGACAGTGAGGCATAAAAGTCCTTTACTATTGCTGTATTATTTTCAATTTCTCCCTTAATATCTGTTAATATTTGCTTTATATCTTTAGGTGCTCCTCCATTAGGTGCATATATGTTAAGAAGTGTAATATCCTCTTCATGTATTGATCCCTTTATCATTATATAATGCCCTTCTTTGACTTTTGTTATTTGTTTTAAAGTCTAATTTGTCTGACATGAGAATTGTTACCCCTGCTTCTTGTCTTTTCCATTTGCATGAAACATCTATTTCTATCCCTTCATTTTCAGTCTGTGTGTGTCTTTAGCTCTGACGTGAGTCTCTTGTAAGCAACATATATGTATATGGGTCTTGTTTTTTATCCAGTCAGCCACACTGTGTCTTTTGATTGGAGCTTTTAGTCCATTGACATTTAAAGTAATTATTGATAGGTATGTATTTATTGCCATTTGTTACCTGTTTTCCAGTCATTTAAATAGTTCTTATTTGTTCTTTTCTTCTTCCTTTCATTTCTTCCCTTGTGCTTTGATGATTTTGTAGTGATCTGTTTGTGTTCCTTTCTCTACAGTTTTTGTGTATCTCTTGTGGTTTTTTGATTTGCGGTTAACATGGGGTTCATATGTGATGACCTATAAGTATATCTATTTACTTTAAACAAGTTTTCATTTAAGTTGAAACACATTCTAAAAGAGCTACATTTTTTACTCCATCCCCCACATTTTGTTTTTGATGTCCTACTTTACATATTCACGTTTATCCCTCTACTGATTATTGTAGTTATGGTTGATTTTATGACTTTTTGTCTTTTAATTACGATTTTTTTTGTCTCTTAATCTTTGTGCTAGCTTATTTCAGTAGTTGATCCTCAGCCTTTACTAGTGGAATTTTCCCTTTTCTATAGTTTCTTACTTCTTGATGTAACCTTTCATTTTCCATTTAGAGAAGATGCTGTAACATTACTTTTAGGGTAGGGTTAGTATTGATGAACCTTTTAATTTTTGCTTGTTTGCTTGCTCCTTCCATTCTAAATGATTATCTTGCTGGGTAGAGTATCATAGATTGCAGGAATTTCTACTTTCAGCACTTTGAATTCATCATCCCCTCTGACTTGCAAAGATTTTGCAGAAAAATCAGCTGGTGGCCTTATGGGGACTTCCTTGTATGTGGCTCTTTGTTTTTCTTTTCCTGCCTTTAGAATTCTCTCTTTGTCTTTAATTTTGCTGTTTTTCGTATGATATGTCTTAGTGTGAGTCTGTTTGGGTTCATCTTATTTGGGACCATTTGTGTTTCCTGTACCCAGGTATCTGTTTCCTTCTTCAAGTCTGAGAAGTTTTCAGCCATAATTTCATCAAATACATTTTCAACCTCCTCTCTTTCTTCTTCTTCTGGAACACCTATTATGCAAATATTAATATGCTTGATTTTGTTCCAGAGATCCCTTAAAGTCTTCTCATTTTTTTTTCTTTGTTTTTTCTTCTTTTGCTGTTATGATTTGGTGATTTTCATTTTCTATCTTCCAGGTCACTTATGTGTTCTTCTGTATTATCTAGTCTGTTATTACTCTCTTCTAGTGTGTTTTTCATTTCAGTTATAGTATTCAGTTCTGTCTGGTTCTTTTTTATACTTTCTAGTACCTTGTTAAAATTCTCACTGTGCTCACCTATTTTTCCTAACTTAGTTAGCATTCTTATTACTAATGCTATGAATTCTTTATCTGATATATTATTTATTTCTCTTTCATTAGTTGTTTATTCAGGGGTTTTCTCTTGCTCTTTCAATTGACATAATTTCCTCTGTCTTCTCATTTTGTTTAATTTTCTTTGTCCCTGTGAAATTCAGTGAAACAGTTACCTTTTGCCATCTAAAGGTCTGTCCTTGTATAGGAGTGTACCTATGAAGACTATGTGTTCCCAGTGGCTTTAGTGGGAGAGCTGGATCTGATGTGAACACAAGTCATGTCTTTCCCCAGGGCTTGCTGGCAACTATCAACTTACTAGGATGTGGCTCTGGAGATGGAGAAGTTAGGGCCAGACCTAGATGCTCCAGGGTTTCTCCTCTGCTCAGTGGCTATCTCCTATTGGGGACACGTACCAAGTTGCTAGAGCAGAAGCCCTGAGTGTTGTGCCCAAGATGGCTCTGTTCCCTTTAATGTGTGCTTGCCTGCATCCCAGCACCAGCATCCTCACCCCTGGGTGGAGCAATTCTGGGTCAAGAGAGTCTGGCATGGTTTGGGGCATGGGGAGTACTGGTCAGAGTCTGAAGACCAGACTGCTTCTGATATGCTGTCTAAGTAAGTACCAGTGATGGCTTCCTCTGCCCTACTCAGATACTTCTACAGGTCTGAGCTTCCTTTGTCTCTCACAGCTGAGCTCTCCCCTCAGCCTCTGTTGCCCTTGTCCTGGTGTGGAGCTGCACACCAGGGCAGGCACAGCCAGTGCAGGCACTTGCCATGGGTTGTGGTGCAGGCTGTGGTGGTTTGGCTACAGACAGAGATCAAGACTGCTGCCTGTGTAAGTGCCAGTAGTGACTGCCCCAACCCTACTAAGTTGCCATTTTGGGTCTGATCTGTAATTCTATCTCACAGCTGAGCTCTCTCCTCAGCCATGGCAGCCTTTGCCCCAATGTGGAGCTGTGTTGTGAAGCAAGCAGAGATCAAGAGGTCACTCAGCTCAGGCTGGGATGTGCACACAGGTGGTGGCAGGAAACCAGCCAGCCATTCATGCAGTCACAATCTCCTCTATCTTCCCTACTTTAGGGACAGGCATGTATGTATTCCCTCCTCCTGACTGGAGTTTAGGCTTCCCACAACCCTCCTGTTAGTTCCACCAGCTATTCAATCAGCCAAGGAAACTCATCTTCCTGGTGTGAGACCTCAAGGCAGGAGTGCCATATTATGTGGCTCCAACTGCTCACTCCTTGGGGAGGATCTCCACCCACCCATGTAATCTCCCTTCTCTTGTCCCAGCTTAATCCTTTCTCTTCTTTTCCTACCCAATTCCACATGGTTCCCTCTCTAAATCCTTGGTTGTACCTGTGTCTCTCTGCCAGTCTCCAATTAGCTTTTGGTGAGAACTTCTCTAAATGTAGATGTATTTTTGATGTGTCTGTGGGGGGAGGTGAGTTACAGTCCTGCTACTCTACCATCTTGATATGTCTTTGATGTTTTCTTAAAAAAAATAATTCTGGTTGCATAAATAATATGGTATTTTTTCATTATGTTAGTGGGATCACTGTTTTTTCAAAAGCATCTTCATTCTAACTAGAAGCAGAACTGAGCATTTTCTTATATATGTATATATATATGGACAGTGTGAGATAAGGAACAAAAAGAGTTGGAAATGATGGATGACTTTAAAAACTTTTAAGTTCTCTAGGTTTTATATAATAGACAATAGAAATAGTCCAAATATTTTTTAAGTAACTCTTGTAGAAATATATATTAAGACCAGATACAGAAATAGTTAAATGAAAGGGCAATGAAGATGAGAAAGCTTTTCAAGGCAATATTAAAAAAAAAAAAAGATTGTTTGCCTTATCTATTTCTTGTATATAATTCTACCTTGATTGAGTCTGTTGTGCCCAATATTAATATGTTTATGCTCATTAGCTTATTTCCCTTATAGATATTCTACATATAATGATATATAAATTGTTTTACATATAATTACATAGTAGTAGAGAGGTTTCTCTGAGTTTAGGAAAGAGCAAATATTACTTAAAATATTTATTTATTTTTTCTATTTCACCCCCCCCTCATTGTGCATAATATTTTCTGAATAAATTCTAGTTGTTAAAAATTGAAGTTAAAGTATTTTATGGATAATGTGGGTTTCTTGCCACTCCTCAGATCAATGTCTTTAGTGATTCATCAATATACAAGGAAAGTCTAAAAGTAATTAAAAATCAGCAACTACTTTTCAACTTACCCAACTTTACCTATTATTTTTTCTTCCATTTCAGAAACCTGCATGTTCTTGCTTTGCATGCCTGGTGAATGTACATTATAAAGGAAAAAAGCATGCTCTTCAGAAAGAAATTCATATCAGTCTTTGAGACTATTCTGAATATTTAAGTCCATATATGGTTTTAGGAATGTTTACACTTTATATCTATCTAAAAGAAGAGCTCAAAGTTATTGCTTTCTTTTAAAAGAAAATCACTAGATAATATGACAGTTCAGCTCTCAGAACTAACCAAGCATGAACTAGTGTGTAGATTAAGCCATTGCTCTTGCCTAACATTTTTATGATGTTGATATAAGGTTAAAATGAATCCCAAGGAAAGTCTATGTGAATATTTGTGAAAACACTGTGCCTTTTGTTCATGGCAAAAATCAGGAATCCTATATATTTTTCTTAAATTTATGTGTGGAACTACATATTTTGCAGCAGCAATGAATATCACATTCCCAGCACCGATATTCAAGAAATATGTAATTTTGTTTTCACAAGACTAGTGGGGAATTTAATCTCAGCGACTGGTATTTCCTCAATTTTTCCTGTAATCACCTGAGGTGAAATGAAGGTTGCAGAGTCCTAACAAAAAGACAAACTTTTGGGGCAAGGACAAGCCACACCGATAAATTAGTGCTCATTTTTTAAGCATGTGTGGTCCCTTGAAGAGAGTTCCTGTCAAATCAAGATTGAGTACATTTTTCATGAACTTTTTAACTCTAGTGTTTAGGGTTTCACTTATGTGAGTGTAGCAGGTAGCTGTGTAGCTAAAGCATTTTCACTACTTATAGACCTTTAAAGCTTGCTTTTTCATTTTCTTAACTGAGTGTTTTTATTAGCAATGTTTTTAATTTATGATAAAGCATAGTTTTTCATTTCCTTTTGTGTTTAGTAATTTATGTCTTTCCTAAAATATCTTGGCATACCAACAAATGGCAAAGATAGTCTCATTATTTTCTGGAAGCTTCAAAATTATAGATTTTACATTTAGATTTGTTATTCTGCACAAATTAATTTTTACATCCTGAGTGAGGTCCTTGTTCATTTTTTTCTTATGGATACTTAGATTTCTGATTTGCCATTGAATTTAATTCAGTCTTTCTAAAAAAAAAATTGACTCTGTATGAGTGTTTCTAATTTATGAATCGTCTAGACTGTTCTGTTTATCTATTTGCTTGTCTTTATAGCCACATTATGCTACCTTAATAAATTTTATTTTGATAGTAAGTCTTGCAACCAGGTATTATGAGTATTTTGTATATTTTTTAAAGTTTATTATTATGGATCATTTGCATTTTTTAATAAACTACAATAAGTTTGATAATTGCAAGGAAATGCTTGATTGGATATTAAACCATATTATTTTGAATATATTTGGGAATAGTTGACATAATAATATTGAATCATTCAATCTATATCATTCCATTCTTTAATTTCTCTAAGTTTTTTGTAATTTAAGTTATAGTGGTATAAAACTTTTGATTATTTTATTAGATACGGTACGGCATGGCTTCTGATGCTACTGGAAATAGTATTTTTATTTTTAAACTTCATTTTCATTTTTTACCTGTGCATGAAAATACAACTGATTTTTGTATATGGTCCTTGTGCCATGTTACCTTGATGAATTTACTTACTTTTCCCTTGAGATTTTTTAGTCTATGCCATTATATTGTATGCAAATTATTGTATGGAAGTTATAATTCTTTCTTATGCCTTTATTTTCATTATCTTACTATATTATGGCATTATGTACATTATCTTACTTTACTATTTAATGATTAATTTTTGTCAATTTTGTCAAATGCTTTCACTGCTTCTACTGGTATCTTTATACACATTCCCACATTAATTATAGTAATACAATGAATTTTAGCAAATGATTATTGGATGCTAAACCAGCCTTCTTGGGATAAACTCTTCTTTAATATGGAGTATTATTATTTACTTATTGTTAAATTCAACTTGCTAATATTTTGTGAAGGAATTACATCCAAAACTTGTACTTTTCTTTGCCAATGGTACTTTCCTCAGGTGTTGGGATAGGTTTGTGCTGATTTCATAAAACATTTGGTAGAAGTATATTTCTCCTCCAAATTTTGAATGATTTTATATAAAATTCTTGTTATTTCTTCCTTAAATGTTGATATAATTCACCAATGAAGCCAAATGAGCCTGGAGTTTTATTTTTGAAAGAGTTTTAATTATAAATTCTTTTTCATAATCTCTTTTTTTTCTTTTCTTTCCTTTTCTTTTCTTTCTGTACAGTTTACTTCCCATTGTACCCAGTCTGACAAATTCTAGTTCCACTAACCTCAGCAATTTCTTCCTGTGTTGCCACCCATGACACTAAAGTAAGTGCCATTTTTTTCCACTTTATTATACAAAAGAAGCCAGTAGTACTCAATATATGCTACCAAACTCTATTGCACAGATATAATGTATGTGTATGTGTGTATATGTGTGTGTGTGTGTGTGTGTGTGTGTGTGTGTGTGTATGATTATCATAGCCCATAGAGTTACTCATTCATGGAGCATAATGAACCATCTGTAGAGAAGAACTATTGTTTTAAAGAACATTTTTTATTTCTAGTATAAACTGAAACTTAGAGCAAGATGGGCAACAACCAAGACTATAAAATTAAATCTGGAGGAACTTCAAGATGGCTGAAGAGTAAGACGCAGAGATCACCTTCTTCCCCACAAATACATCAGAAATACAACTACATGTGGACAACTCCTACAGAACACCTACTGAACGCTGGCAGAAGACCTCAGACCTCCCGAAAGGCAAGGAACTCCCCACGTACCTGGGTAGGGCAACAGAAAAAAGAAAACACAGAGACAAAAGAATAGGGACGGGACCTGCACCAGTGGGAGGGAGCTGTGAAGGAGGAAGGGTTTCCACACACTAGGAAACCCATTCACTGGTGGAGACGTGGGGTGGCGGTGGGGGCGGAAGCTTTGGAGCCATGGAGGAGAGCGCAGCAACAGGGTTGCGGAGGACAAAGCAGTGAGTTTCCCGCACAGAGGATTGATGCAAACAGACAATCACCAGCCCGAGAGGCTTGTCTTCTCACCCGCCAGGATGGGTGGGGTCTGGGAGCTGAGGCTCGGGCTTCGGTCGGATGCCAGGGAGAGGACTGGAGTTGGCTGCATGAACACAGCCTGAAGGGGGCTAGTGTGCCACAGCTAGCTGGGAGGGAGCCCAGGAAAAAGCCTGGAGCTGCCAAAGATACAAGAGACTTTTTCTTGACTCCTTGTTTCCTGGTGCGCGAGGAGAGGGGATTAAAAGTGCTGCTTAAAGGAGCTCCAGAGACGGGTGCGAGCCGCGGCTAACAGCGCAGACCCCAGAGACAGGCATAAGATGCTAAGGCTGCTGCTGCAGCCACCAAGAAGCCTGTGTGCAAGCACAGGTCACTATCTCCACCTCCCCTCCCGGGAGCCTGTGCAGCCCATCACTGCAGGGTCCCATGATCCAGGAGCAAATTCCGCAGGAGAACACACGGCACGCCTCAGGCTGCTGCAACGACGTGCCGGCCTCTGCCGCCACAGGCTCTCCTGGCATTCTGTACCCCTCCTTGCCCCCAGCCTGAGTGAGCCAGAGCCCCCGAATCAGCTGCTTCTTTAAGCCCATCCTGACTGAGCAAAGAACAGATGCCCTCAGGCGACCTACACGCAGAGGCAGGTCCAAATCCAAAGCTGAACACCGGGAGCTGTGCAAACAAAGAAGAGAAAGGGAAATTCCTCCCAGCAGCCTCAGGAGCAGCAGATTAAATCTCCAAAATCAACTTGATGTACCCTGAATCTGTGGAATACCTGAATAGACAATGAATTATCCCAAATTGAGGAAGGGGACTTTAAGAACAACGATATATATACATTTTCCCCCTTTTCCTCTTTTTGTTAGTGTGTATGCGTATGCTTCTGTGTGATTTTGTCTGTGTAGCTTTGCTTTTACCATTTCTCCTAGGGGTCTGTCTGTCCTTTTTTTTTTTTTTTTTATTAAAAAAATGTTTTTTCTTAATAATTATTCTTTATTCTAATAACTTTATTTTATTTTACTTTATTTTATCTTTCTTTTAATTCTCCCTTTTATTCTGAGCTGTGTGGAGGAAAGGCTCTTGGTGCTCCAACCAGGCATCAAGGCTGTGCCATTGAGGTGGGAGAGCCAAGTTCAGGACACTGGTCCACAATAGATCTTCCAGCTCAACATAATATCAAATGGTGAGAATCTCCCAGAGATCTCCATCTCAACGCCAAGACCCAGCTCCACTCAGCGACCAGCAAGCAGTGGTCAGCCTATGCTAAACAATTAGCAGGACAGGAACACAACCACATCCATTAGTACAGAGGCTGCCTAAAATCAAAATAAGGCCACAGACAACCCAAAACACTCCACCAGACGCGGTGGAGGCCTAAATAACCCACTGAACCAACCTTAGCCACTGGGGACAGACACCAAAAACAAAAGAAAAGACAAACATGCAGCCTGTGAAAAGGAGACCCTAAACACAGTAAGTTAAGCAAAATGAGAAGACAGAGAAACACACAGCAGATGAAGGAACAAGGCAAAAACCCACCAGGGCCAACAAATGAAGAGGCAATATGCAGTCTACCTGAAAAAGAATTCAGAATAATGATAGTAAAGATGATCCAAAATTTTGGAAATAGCATGGGGAAAATACAAGAAATGTTTAACAAGGACCTAGAAGAACTAAAGAGCAAACAAACAGAGATGAACAACACAATAAATGAAATTAAAAATTCTCTAGAAAGGATCAATAGCAGAATAACTGAGGCAGAAGAACAGATAAGTGACCTGGAAGATAAAATAGTGGAAATAATTACTGCAGAACAGAATAAAGAATAAAAAGAACTGAGGACAGTCTCAGAGACCTCTGGGATAACATTAAATGCACTAACGTTGAAGTAATGGGGTCCCAGAAGAAGAGAAAAGGTAAGGGACTGAGAAAATATTTGAAGAGATTATAGTTGAAAACTTCCCTAACATGGGAAAGGAAATAGTTAATCAAGTCCAGGAAGCACAGAGAGTCCCATACAGGATAAATCCAAGGAGAAACATGCCAAGACACACATAAATCAAACTATCAAAAATTAAATAAAAAGAACAAATATTAAAAACAACAAGGGAAAAACAACAAGTAACACATAAGGGAATCCCCATAAGGTTGACAGCTGATCTTTCAGCAGAAACTCTGCAAGCCAGAAGGGAGTGGCAGGACATATTTATAGTGATGAAAGAGAAAAACCTACAACAAAGATTACTCTACCCAGCAAAGATCTCATTCAGATTTGACGGAGAAATTAAAAGCTTTTCAGATAAGCAAAAGCTAAGAGAATTCAGCACCACCAAACCAGCTTTACAACAAATGCTAAAGGAACTTCTCTACACAGGAAACACAAGAGAAGGAAAAGGTCTACAATAATACACTGAAAACAATTAAGAAAATGGTAATAGGAACATACATATCGATAATTACCTTAAATGTAAATGGATTAAATGCTCCAACGAAAAGACATAGACTGGCTGAACAGATACCAAAACAAAACCCATATATATGCTGTCTACAAGAGATGCACTTCAGACTAGGGAAACATACAGACTGAAAGTGTGGGGATGGAAAAAAGATATTCCATGCAAATGGAAATCAAAAGAAAGCTGGAGTAGCAATTCTCATATCAGACAAAATAGACTTTAAAACAAAGACTATTACAAGAGACAAAGAAGGACACTACATAATGATCAAGGGATCAATCTAAGAAGAAGATATAACAATTGTAAATATTTATGCACCCAACACAGGAGCACCTCAATACATAAGGCAAATACTATCAGCCATAAAAGGGAAATTGACAGTAACACAATCATAGTAGGGGACTTTAACACCCCACTTTCACCAAAGGACAGTTCATCCAAAATGCAAATAAATAAGGAAATACATGCTTTAAATGATACATTAAACAAGATGGACTTAATTGATCTTTATAGGACATTCCATCCAAAAACAACAGAATACATATTCTTCTCAAGTGCTCATAGAACATTTTCCAGGATAGATCATATGTTGGGTCACAAATCAAGCCCTGGTAAATTTAAGAAAATCAAAATCAAAATCATATCAAATATCTTTTCTGACCAAAATGCTATGAGACTAGATACCAATCACACGGAAAAAATCTGTAAGAAATGTAAACACATGGAGGCTAAGCAACACACTACTTATTAACCAAGAGATCAATTAAGAAATCAAAGAGGAAATTAAAAAATACCTAGAAACAAATGACAATGAAAACACAACGACCCCAAACCTATGAAATGCAGCAAAAGCAGTTTTAAAGGGAAGTTTATAGCTATACAAGCCTACATTAAGGATCAAGAAACATCTCAAATAAACAACCTAACCTTAAACCTAAAGCAATTAGAGAAAGAAGAAAAAAAAAAAAAAACCCAAAGTTAGCAGAAGGAAAGAAATCATAAAGATCAGATCAGAAATAACTGAAAAAGAAATGAAGGAAACGATAGCAAACAGTAATAAAACTAAAAGCTGGTTCTTTGAGAAGATAAACAAAATTGATAAACCACTAGCCAGACTCATCAAGAAAAAAAGGGATGAGACTCAAATCAATAGAATTAGAAATGAAAAAGGAGAAGTAACAACTGAAACTGCAGAAATACAAAGGATCATGAGAGATTACTACAAGCAACTCTATGCCAATAAAATGGACAACCTGGAAGAAATGACAAATTCTTAGAAATGCACAACCTTCTGAGACTGAACCAAGAAGAAATAGAATACATGAACAGGTCAATCACAAGCACTGAAATTGAAACTGTGATTAAAAATCTTCCAAAAACCAAGAGCCCAGGACTAGAGGGCTTCACAGGCGAATTCTATCCAACATTTAGAGAAGAGCTAACACCTATCCTTCTCAAACTCTTCCAAAATATAGCAGGGAGAGGAACACTCCCGAACTCATTCTAGTAAGCCACCATCACTCTGATACCAACACCAGATAAAGATGTCACAAAGAAAGAAAACTACAGGCCAATATCACTGATGAACATAAAAGCAAAAATCCTCAACAAAATACTAGCAAACAGAATCCAACAGTACATTACAAGGATCATACACTATGATCAAGTGGGGTTTATCCCAAGAATGCAAGAATTCTTCAATTATGCAAATCAATCAACGTGATACAACATATTAACAAATTAAAAGAGAAAAACCATATGATCCTCTCAATAGATGCAGAGAAAACTTTTGACAAAATTCAACACTAATGTATGATAAAAACCCTCCAGAAAATAGGCATCGAGGGAACTGTCTTCAACATAATAAAGGCCATATATGAAAAACCCACAGGCAACATTGTCCTCAATGGTGAAAAACTGAACCCATTTCCGCTAAGATCAGGAACAAGACAAGGTTGCCCACACTCACCACGATTATTCAACGTAGTTTTGGAATTCTTAGCCATAGCAATCAGAGAAGAAAAAGAAATAAAAGGAAGCCAAATTGGAAAAGAGGTAAAGCTGTCACTGTTTGCAGAAGAAATGGTACTATACATAGAGAATCCTAAAGATGCCACCTGAAAAGTTCTAGAGCTAATCAATGAATTGGTAGAGTAGCAGGGTACAAAATTAATGCACAGAAATCTCTTGCATTCCTATACACTAATAATGAAAAATCTGAGAGCGAAATTAAGAAAACATTCCCATTTACCATTGCAACAAATAGAATAAAATATCTAGGAATAAACCTACCTAAGGAGACAAAAGACCTGTATGCAGAAAATTATAAGACACTGATGAAAGAAATTAAAGATGATACAAATAGATGGAGAGATATACCATGTTCTTGGATTGGAAGAATCAACATTGTGAAAATGACTCTACTACCCAAAGCAATCTACAGATGCAATGCAATCCCTATCAAACTACCACTGGCATTTTTCACAGAACTAGAACAAAAAATTTCACAATTTGTATGGAAACACAAAAGGCCCCAAATAGCCAAAGCAATCTTGAGAAAGAAAAACAAAGCTGGAGGAATCAGGTTCCCTAACTTCAGACTATATTACAAAGCTACAGTAATCAGGACACAAAACAAAAACAAAACATAGAAGAAAAATATAGATGAATGGAACAAGATGGAAAGCCCAGAGACAATCCCATGCACATATGGTCACCTTATCTTTGATAAAGGAGGCAAGAATATACAGTGGAGAAAAGACAGCCTCTTCAATAAGTGGTGCTGGGAAAATGAACAGCTACATGTAGAAGAATGAAATTAGAACACTCCCTAACACCATACACAAAAATAAACTCAAAATCGATTAAAGACCTAAATGTAAGGCCAGACACCATCAAACTCTTAGAGGAAAACATAGGCAGAACACTCTATGATAGAAATCACAGCAAGATCCTTTTTGACCCACCTCCTAGAGAAATGGAAATAAAAATAAACAAATGGGACCTAATGAAACTTAAAGCTTTTGCACAGCAAAGGAAACCATAAACAAGAAGAGAAGACAACCCTGAGAATGGGAGAAAATATTTGCAAATGAAGCATCTGATAAAGGATTAATCTCCAAAGCATACATGCAACTCATGCAGCTCAATATCATGAAAACAAAAAACCCAATCCAAAAGTGGGCAGAAGAACTAAACAGACATTTCTCCAAAGAAGATATACAGATTGCCATAACTCTTAGAGGAAAACATAGGCAGAACACTCTATGATAGAAATCACAGCAAGATCCTTTTTGACCCACCTCCTAGAGAAATGGAAATAAAAATAAACAAATGGGACCTAATGAAACTTAAAGCTTTTGCACAGCAAAGGAAACCATAAACAAGAAGAGAAGACAACCCTGAGAATGGGAGAAAATATTTGCAAATGAAGCATCTGATAAAGGATTAATCTCCAAAGCATACATGCAACTTATGCAGCTCAATATCATGAAAACAAACAACCTAATCCAAAAGTGGGCAGAAGAACTAAACAGACATTTCTCCAAAGAAGATATACAGATTGCCAACAAACACATGAAAGAATGCTCAACATCATTAATCATTAGAGAAGTGGAAATCAAAACTACAATGAGATATCATCTCACACCAGTCAGAATGGCCAGCATCAAAAAATCTACAAACAATAAATGCTGGAGAGGGTGTGGAGAAAAGGGAACACTCTTGCATTGTTGGTGGGAATGTTAATTGATATAACCACTATGGAGAACAGTATGGAGGCTCCTTAAAACACCAAAAATAGAACTACCATGTGACCCAGTAATCCCACTACTGTGCATATGCTCTGAGAAAACCATAATTCAAAAATAGTCATGTACCAAAATGTTCATTGCAGCTCTATTTACAGTAGCCAGGACATGGTAGCAACCTAAGTGTCCATCAACAGATGCATGGATAAAGAAAATGTGGCACATATATACAATGGAATATTACTCAGCCATAAAAAGGAATGAAACTGAGTTATTTGTAGTGAGGTTTATGGACCTACAGACTGTCATACAGAGTGAAGTCAGAAAGAGAAAAACAAATACGTATGCTAACACATATATATGGAATCCAAAAAGAAAAAGAAAAAGGAAAAAAAAATGGTCAGAAGAACCTAGGGGCAAGATGGGAATAAAGATGAATACCTAGTAGAGAATGGACTTGAGGATATGGGGAGTGGGTAGGGTAAGCTGAGAAAAAGTGAGAGAGTGGCATGGACATATATACATTACCAAATGTAAAATATATAGCTAGTGAGAAGCAGCCGCATAGCACAGCGAGATCAGCGCGGTGATTTTTGACCACCTAGAGGGGTGGTATAGGGACAGTGGCAGGGAGGGAGATGCAAGAGGGAAGAGATATGGGAGCATATGTATATGTATAACTGATTCACTTTGTTATAAAGCAGAAACTAACACACCATTGTAAAACAATTATACTCCAATAAAGATGTTAGAAAAAAAATTAAATCTGAATATTAAAAATAAAAGAAAATTATTACCTCTTACTATATTTTACAATGTTGTCCACATTTTTATGAGTTAGGAATGTACAATATTTCTAATGCATGGACATGTGCTTTTAAAATGAGTTAGCTATTATTACTTTAAAACATCATTCATAAATTATTTGTAATATTTTGAAATTCTAAAGGAATAACCTAATTTTTTTTTTTTTTTTCTTTTTGCGGTACACGGGCCTCTCACTGTTGTGGCCTCTCCCGTTGCGGAGCATAGGCTCCGGATGCTCAGGCTCAGCAGCTATGGCTCACGGGCCTAGCTGCTCCATGGCATGTGGGATCTTCCCGGACCAGGGCACGAACCCGTGTCCCTTGCATCGCCAGGCAGACTCTCAACCACTGCGCCACCAGGGAAACCCCTAAATTATTTTTGATTCTATGAATTTAAAAGTAAAATAATTGACCCATCAGAGTTTCTCCTGAACTTGGAATACACTTAATAATATAACATTATCTCCATGTTTAGTATTTTTACTTTCTCAGATTACCCAATTTTCTTCCAAATATTTGCACAAATAAATAGAACAGTTTAAATTCCCTTCATAGCATCTCTTTTGTTAAAAAGAAATTTTCTTTTTTGGATATCTTCAATCATACTACCGTCTTTAGTACTTCCTGGGTATAAATGATCTCCCTCTCCCCAAGCCAGCCCTCATGTAGTCTATAACTAGGAAATCCATTACTGATCACTCTATCTTCATCATTAAAACTGATGCATTGTTGACAGGACAGACCTTAAGGACTACAGATTCTCCTCATTTGTTTTAATTCAATATCATAGAGATCCTAATTTTGGTAGTTACCACTTGCATAAACTGAGCTAAAGAATGAAATCAGTCTGCAAAAATTTCTTATTCAACAAAAATAATTTTGTATTTCTTTAAAAACTGTGTTTCTATAGTTGTCGACTATATGTCCTAAATAGGGGAGAGCTTCAGGCTATATAACTAAGTGAGCAATTTTCAAGATTACCTCTTTTTCAGTGAAGATAGTAGCCATTCTGCAAACTATTGTTCTGTTATCAAACCACAATGATATTGCATAAAGAAATCAATGATTTTGTTTGCAGTGATATTTTACAGTTCAGAGAGATTTCAATATTCTAAGAAAATATTGTGTAACATTCACAATATGGATGCATAAGTTTACTGAGCAACATTTTGGTTTTGGAATTCTCAGGTATTAATTTTTATTATTTAGAAATACTTAATAGTATTAAAATTTTAAATGAAGAAGAAAAGGATACTATTCTCAGTAAGAATATAAAATAAAGATTTAGAAAACTGCATAAACTTAATAAAGTTTCTTAAGTCAAATAAGCCAAGTATACCTCCAAGTATTTAAAAATGTGTTCTCCCAAGAGAATGAAAATACAAGCCACAGACTGGGAGACGATATTTGCAAAAGACATAGCTGATAAAGGCAGTTATCCAAAATATATGAAGAACTCTTAAAACTCACATGAGAAAATGAAGAACTTGATTTAAAAAGTAGACTAAAGAGCCTAAAAGACATATATAAATGACAAATAAGCATAAGAAAAGCTGTTCTACATCATATGTCATCAGGGAGATGTAAATTAAAACAGTGAGATACCACTACGCAGCTAATAGAATGGCTAGAACACAACAACATCAAATACTGGCAAGCATGTGCAGCAACAGGAACTATCATTCATGGCTGGTGGAAGAGAGTTTGGCAGTTTCTTACAATACTAAACATATTATTACCATAAAATCTAGCAATTGTTCTCCTTGGTATTTACCTGGAGAAATTGAAAATATATATCCACACAAAACCTTGCATGTGGTTTATACATTTTACAGTAGCTTTATTCCTACTTGCCCAAATCTGGAAGCAATCAGATGTCCTTCAGTAGGTAAATGGATAAATAAAGAGTGGTACATACAGAAAATGGAATATCATTCAGTGCTAAAAATAAATGAGCACTCCCCTAGTGGAACAGTCGTTGAGAATCTGCCTGTCAATGCAGGGGACATGGGTTCAACCCTTGGTCCAGGAAGACCCCATATATCGTGGAGCAACGAACTACTAGTAGCAACAACTACTGAGCCTGTGCTCTAGAACCCCCAAGTCACAACTACTGAGCCCATGTACGACAACTACTGAGGCTTGCGTACCTAGAGCCCGTGCTCCGCAACAAGAGAAGCCACTGCAATGAGAAGCCCGTACCCCACAACGAAGAGTAGTAGTTGCTCACTGCAACTAGAGATAGCCTACACGCAGCAATGAAGACCCAATGCAGCCAAAACTAAATAATAAATAAATAAATAAAATTATATAAATAAATAAATAAACATATCTTTAAAAAAATACATAGATAAAATAAAAGTAAATGAGCCACCGAGCCATGCAAATACATAGAGGAATCTTAAATGCATATTACAAAGTGAAATAAGCCAATATGAAAGGTTGTGAAACTATGTAACGTTCCGCAAAAGGCAAAACTATTGAGACAGTAAAAATATCAGTGGTTTGCCAGGTGTTGCTGGGAGAAAGGAATGAATAGGTGAAGAACAGAAGATTTTTAGGGCTGTGAGATTACACTGTATGATTCTATAATGGTGGATACAATGTCACTATACATTTGCCCAAACCCATAAAATGTGCAAGCACCAAGAGTGAATTATAAACTTTGGATTTTGGGTAATAATGATATGTCAATGTAGATTTATCAGTCATAACTAATGAATCACTCTGGTGGGGAATGTTGATAATGGCGGAACCTGTGCATGTGTGGGGCAGGGTTTTATGTGAAATCTCTGTACCTTCCCTTCAATTTTTCTAACTAAAACTGCTCTAAAAAACAAAGTCTATACCAAATGAAAAGAAATACATCCTCCATCTAGAATATACCAAACACACAACCTGTATACCTGAATCAATGACTTGATTAAATCACCCCATTTATATAATTTTATTTTTTTCTGAAAATATTGGTTGTTTCTTGATTAATTGAATCAACTAATTGGTCATTAAGTGGGCAAAGCTTTATTACCGTTGTTAACATTAACAAATTAATTTGTACATTTCCTACTGAAGTCCTCATTTCAGTGTTGTCCTAACTAAAGTCAGCATAAATCTTTGAACATTGACAAAAATAAAGGATTATCTTAAAATAATATTTTTTGTACAAAATTTTTTCACCTTATTTGATTTCCTATTGCCTTTGTGAAGAACAGTTCTTTACATGTAAAGTGTATATGTTTATTTTTTTATGTCATTTTCTCCAAAACAGACAATATATTTAAAGTCCTAATAGCACTACCTTCACTTTCTCCTCAAATGATTTGTTCTGCTTAGAATTTTATCATTGGTATAATTGGTGAAGGTCTAATATACATAGGAAAATGTTTATAACTATCCTCTCTTAAGCTTCAAGTAGACACCACTCATCGAAATTATTGTACTAGGCAGACTATTTTGTAAAGCCTTCAAATATAAAGTGAAAAGCAAATTAATGAGGGCAATATGATAACTGAGATAAATATAATAATAATGAAACCTGTGCTTAATAAAGGCTGGAAACAAACATAAACTTTGCTGGAAACATTCAAAAGGAGAGTTATGTGATTTATCAGGGAGGGAGAAATGAAAACCAAAAGTGAGAATTCAAAAAATAAAAGAACAAACAGAGTGGTCATATCCTGCAAGGAAAAAAAATATATACCAGGCTCTTAGATTATTTTAAATTAAAATTCTACTGCAACTAATGTACACTGGTATCTTCACATTCAATAGTTAAGTCATAGGGCTTCCCTGGTGGTGCAGTGGTTGAGAGTCCGCCTGCCGATGCAGAGGACACGGGTTCGTGCCCCGGTCAGGGAAGATCCCACATGCAGCGGAGCAACTGGGCCCGTGAGCCATGGCTGCTAAGCCTGCATGTCCGGAGCCTGTGCTCCGCAACGGGAGAGGCCACAGCAGTGAGAGGCCCGTGTACCGCAAAAAAAAAATTTAAGGCATAAGTGAATACGATAATAGTTTTCATGCCAAAATAATAGGACAACCTAGGCAGTTTTTGTTTGTCCGTTTAATTACTCAGGAATAATTTTAGTTATTTCTAAAGTATATTACTATTTTAATATTTAAAATTTTTATTTAAGGTAGATAGTACTCTATCAGATGAAATTCATATTTGGATATTTGTAGAAAATAAATTATATATTATATGTATCTGCATACACATACAAATATGTGTATTGATATACATATACACAGGTATATTTAGTCACTAATGCAATCTGTAGAATCTTCTTCTCTTTGAAGAATTTATTTTCAGAATTTCCATCATGAAGTGCAAAATGCAACACATACAATTGGTGTATCTCAAGCACAAAAGTATTTCATTTTCCTGAAAGTAATTTTCCATTCTTACATTGGTATTTTTAATAATGGTAAGTTGCTTCACTTTGAATTTGAACAGATTTATTTTAATGTATACAGATTATTGGAATTTTTTGTTTTGTAAAGAGTAGGTAATCCATATATTACTTTCCAGTCATATTTAAGCTAGTGTTGTGTTTGTGTTTATATTTAATGTGCTAAAATATATATTCATGTGTAATCTGAAAAATAGCAATGTTCACTGATACTTTCTTGATATTGCTATCATTTTAGAATTGTAAAGAATTGAAAAACCTACTATCAAATGATATAAAATTAAATACTTTTATTTTCTTTATTCTTTTATTATATCTCTATTTTAGCAACAATGCATTTATTTGTACACCAGCTCATCATTTGAGCCAGATGATGGCTCATGTTATCTTCTGAAGAATAATAGATTGTTGTGATGTTGGAGGGTGGATAATGAACTTTAAGGCCTTAACACTTCTTGAATTTATTACTAAGTACTAACATGGGAATGGCTGAAGCCTAACCAAGATATCTATTTCTATTTGTCATTTTTAGGAATCCAAATGACTTTTAAAATCTTCAGAAGACAAGTTTGCTATCAAATATTTTGGAAATTCTATTCAGACTTTTAAAACCTAAGCTCCCATTCCCCCCCATTATTAAATTCATATATACTCATGGTAAAACACAGAGTAGTATAAATCAGAAAATAGTAAATGAATTCCCATAGTATCACCCACCAAATGTAACCACAATTAATAATTTACTTTGATGTTATTACTTACAATACTCCATAGAACTTCTGTTTATTTAATTACTCCATACTCACTCTATATGAAAATCTTGTGGCCTCTACTATCCAGAAAGTGACCTTTTCTCTCTACTTAACTGCTATCCTAATCTCTTAAAGGAGTCTATTTTCAATAGCTAACCAATGTGACACTTCTAAAATGGAAACTAAATCATGTCACTGATATGTACACTGGTATCTTCATATTGTACATGTACACTTCAGTATCTCCCTATTTTTCCCAGAGTATATGCAAATTTTTCATATTGTTTGGGGAAGAAAAAAAACACATGATTACAAAAGTACCTGAAATAATTGTTATATAGAGTCATAAGAAACTTTCATGTGGATAAAGAATCATTAAGTGGTAAATGGTAGAATCCTTTATTCATCAACAAATATTTTATTGTGTGTTTGTATGCCAGGTGCTTAGTGAGATGAAAAATATAAGAAATTTAATGAAAAATTTAATTGTCTCTGCTTTTTATGTAATGATATTGTAGTGTGGAAAAGGAGCAGGGAATCACATCAGTAAAGTACAGTTTCCAGGAGTGGACTAATGGACTAAAGGACACTGTGACCTGGGAGAATTTGTGTAATTAAAACTTCATATGAGAGAAGGGAATCAAAATAGCTAATGCGATTGGGAAAGGAAATATTGTATGTAATGTATTAGTCCTAGAAGAGGAATCCTGATATAGATCTCACAAAAAGAAAGCTGTGTGGTGATCCCTTCTGAGATGTGACAGTATTTGGCAGTTCAGTAGGAATCAGATGGAGGGATATAGACAGCTTGAGAGGTAAGCATTATGAGTTTGACATTGCTGTGTGAGAACAAAAGATGGAAAAGGCATGTTCGTTTTGTGGTTCATATAAATTTAGTAAGAAAGGTAGGATTTGGGGTTAATATTAATTTAATAGGAATTTAGGTTTTAACCAACATATTGGAACTATCTCAGTCCATGAGATTGTATGTCTATCTTGTTTTTTCCATGACAATCATGTATGTATCTTGCTTTTTATGTGAGTGGACAACTATGATATAAGAGAAATGTTGAATTTAAATATCATACTTTAATGTTGAGTTAAACATCCATTAAACTGAGTTTTACTCATCTTTAAGTCGCTTAAGTCCATTAGTTTATTGTTAAATAAACAAATATCTCATGGGAATTTAGTGAAGGGAAGCTCAAATAAGAAAAACGAAGATGAAAATACATATGTGATATTTCAAAAGACAGATGTGGCACAAGTATAAAGCAAATTTTGCTCTTTGGAATACTTATATAGTTTTTGTAAAACAAAATACCTGATATGGATGGCTTTACCTTTATTGGCAAAAATCTTTTTCCAGAACATTATACCTACTGATCAGATCTAACTCTCCACAAATATCCTCAATAGAATTCTCATGCAGCTCCCTGTCACAAATATTCAGAACATGTCCTCATCTGTGAAAAGTATAGATCATTTAATTCATTGTAGACTCATCATTTTATTGACTGTATTTTTATTGGTTGAATAGTTCTGAAAAATACAATTTCTTCTGTGAATGGAGACAAAAATTCTTTTTTTATCAAGTTTGGAGAGGCATCTGGCAATGCCAAACCATAGCATAAGACCAGCAACTGTGTGCTGAGGGTACAGTGAGGGTGAGAGTGATGAGGGTAGGGGACAAGGCATCAATGAGTGCCTGCCTCTTTACTAAATAAGTAAATGAAGAGGGTCTCAGGACTATATAATTTAACAGCTTTCTACTGGGAGGCTGGGGTCCATTTGTGGTGGGGGCAAATAGGCTGGGCTGGAAAAAGAGATGGGTCAGAAAAATTTGAAACTTCTATTTCCCATGATCTATGCATAGCTTTCCCCAGCAGTATATGCTCCCAGAGACCTCATTTAGTGGGAAGAGAAAATTAATGTCAGTATAATCTTATGAAGAAGTGTTGCTAGCAGCACTTTGTTACAAAGGCCAGTTTCTTTTAAAGTTCACCATGTATAAATTGTGCCAGTACCCATGAGGAAACTCTTAATTCCAACATGCGTCCCTAGTGCAAATTAATATCTTCATTCTTGCCATTGCCTGTCTATTTCTGGAAGCAAGTTATTCATTGTCCACATCTTTGAGGATTCTCTGTCTAATCATGTACAGTTAAGATGTATGAAACCTTTCAATTTTTTCCCTCTTTGCCATGGTGAAAGGTACTGAAAATCCTGACACTAACCACTTAGCCAGAGGCTACACAGCAAGCACCTTCAAGTAAAACTTAGATGAACGAAGGAACTGACATAACATTGTCATTGCAATTCTGCTGCTGTGCCAACTGTACTTCAAAACAGACATGTCATCTGTTATCCTTTGATGGTCTTTTTTTTTTTCAGTTTTATTCCTGCAGGTTGGAATAAAGACAAAAATCTAAGACAAAAAACAATAGGGCATATTAATAGTTCAATGGCCATTGTCAGTCATAGTGAATACCTATTATTGCTCTGCAAGGCGGTGATTAAATCTGAAAAGTTACCAGACTCTCTGTTCCAATTTAAAAGTATAAATCAACAGCTCTATTTTAAAATTTTAGGGGAGGAAATTAAGGTGTCATTATCTCAGGTATAGAAAGTAGATTCATTTAAATCAAGCTGATGAGTAATATTAATACTTATGATTTCTCTAATGTTGCCAGGAATATTATATAAAAATAGAAAATAGAGTAAAAGGAGACACATTATAATTAAAATTTACTAACTTAAAATAATCCTAATAATATAGGCAATATATTAATTACAGAAAACAGTGTAAATCCTGGAGACAAACTGCCTGTCCTCAAGTACATGTGATAATATTTAATAGCAATGAAATCTTTGGCAGGTAATTTCAACTTTCTATGCCTCAGTTTCCTCATATATTTATTAAGTAATACCAAACTCATAGGGTTTTTTAATATCTGAGTTAATACATGTAAAGTGTACCTCATACTACCTAACATTTCTAGGGATTCATCATTACAGGTATACTATCATGAAGTTAAAGCAATCAGTCAATCACCATCACTTCCATCATGTATTTTTCTTAATTGGCATAATTCTTATGAACTTTATAAAACAGAAGAAAGTATATTCTTGATCTGAAAATATTGTTATTGTGGATTAATAAATAAAATTAAATCCAAATTAGACTGAGGCAGCTTCCATAAAAAATGTGCTAACATTAAAAAACAAATTATCATAAAAATCTCATTGTAAATGCTGCTTTTCAAAAATTAGAATCATTCATAATGAAATGACAATCTAGGTGGATATTAATTAATATTCTTGTTACATATACTGAAGGTAATTACTGGGGGTACGTTAAATGAAATACTGAAATAAAGAAGATGAATTTGACAACTGGTATTCAAAAAGTACAGGCTCCAACCATTTATAATTATGATAATTTTGTATGTCAAAAACTGTAGTTACGGTTCTTATAGTAACTAAGATAGACCCTACTGGATTACACTCCTGCAGACACTCTGGTAATAAGGCCTGGAACTAATATAAAAACAACTACTTGAATGCACTGGAGAGTAGAAAGAAGCAGATAGACTCTTGTGGGGACTGCATACTCAAAGGAGGAAAGAAGGAAGCTGAATGAAGCAATTTCTAATACTTGTGATTTTAAACTTGGGACTAAAGTGTTGAGTATGTGCCATCAGCAGGGCACCAGAGGAAAAAAAAATGGTGAACCAGGCATTTTAAGCTAGGTACTGTAGCCAATGAACAGAGTAGAGAATGCTGGAAGGGAAAGAGCCAGAGAAGAAAGTACATTCTACTTATCCATTCCCTGAATCTTCAAACAAGCATATGGAAAACAGACACAAAAAAACTCAGCTGAAAAAAAAAGATCTGAACTAAGACTGGAGTTGCTGCCCAAGAAACAGAGTTTGAAATTAAATCCTAGCCAAGATACTTAATTGACTACTAAAACAAAGGAAACACCTATCAGAGAAAAATAATGGAATCTAAAATCCCACAAGTTTACAGTAAGAATGGCCAGAATGTAATTCAAAATTACCAGAGAGATGAAAAACTAAGAAAATGGTACATATTCTTAAGAAAAAAAATAATCAACCAAATCTGACCCAAGGATGATCTCTTATTGTAAATAGAATGAGGTTAAAGTAGCTATTGTAAATGCCTTCAATAAAGTAAAACGAATGCTTTCACAGAATGAAAAAGCAAGAATTCTTAGCAGAAAAAGAAGTTTCAATAGAACGATAAGAAGGTTTGAGGTGTGATCAGCATGGCAGAGGAGGAATACCCTGAGCTCACCTCCTCACATGGGCACACCAAAATTACAACTATTTATACAGCAATTGCTTATGAGAATGACCTTAAGACTGCCAGAGGACTTCCCTGGTAGTCCAGTGGTTAAGACTCCATGCATCCAATGCAGGGGGGGTGTAGTTCAGTCCATGGTCAGGGAACTAAGATCCCACATGCCATGTGGTGCTGCCAAAAACCAAACCAAAACAAAAACAAAGACTGCCAGAAAATAGTTTACACAACTAAAGATATATAAAGAAGGAAAAAAAACAAGAGGATTAGGAGGGCTAAATGTACAGTATAGTCAGGACCTGACTTGTTGAAAAGACAAGGTCCTATATAACACCAATGAACAAGTGGAATTTGAAATAAAAAACACAATACCATTTAAATTAGCAAACCCCCAAAATGAAAATGAAATAGTTATAAATATAACAACTACTGTGTGAGTGTCTGTGTGTATATGTGTGTGTATGAGAGAGATTTATATGAGGAAAACTAAAAAACATTCATGAATGAAATCAAAGAACTGTATAAATGAAGAGCCACTCCAAGTTCGTGAATAGGAAAACTCAATACAGTCAAGATGTCAGTTCTTCACAACTTGATCTACAGATTCAGAGCAATCCCAGTCAAAATCTCAGCAGTTTATTTTGTGGATATCAACAAACTGATTCTAAAGATTATAAGGAGAGACAAAAGACCCATAATGGCCAATAGGGTAATGAAGGAGAAGAATGAAGTTGGAGAGCTAACAATTAGTGATGTCAAGACTTGTATAAATCTACAGTTATATAAATTTACAATGATCAAGACAGTGTGTTATTGATGAGGGAATAGACAAACAGATCAGTGGAAAAGAATCAAGAGCCTAGAAATAGATCCATATAAAATTAGTCAATTGATCATTGATAAAGGAGGAAATTCAACATTATGGAGCAAAAATTGTCTTCAGCAAGTCATGCTGGAACACCGTATATCCACATGCAAAAAAGTGAGTCTAGACACAGACCTTATATGCAGAACAAATATTAACTCAAAATGGATCACACACCTAAATGTAAAATGCAAAAGCAAAAATGTCTAGATGACCTCGGATTTGGCAATGATGTCTAAGAAAAAACACCAAAGGCATGATCCATGAATTAAATAATTGATAAGCTGGACTTCACTAAAATTAAAAATTCATGAGAGGTGGAGAGTAGAGATGCAGAATATTTGAAATGAATTTGAAACTAGGAGATCAGCAACTTAAAACAATCATGTATATATATATAGACTGCTATATCAAATCCTCATGGTAATTGCAAACCAAAAATCTAAAATAGATATACACACAAAAAAGAACCCAAGCACAAGACTAAAGTCATCAAATCACAAGAAAAAAGAACAAAAGAAGAAAGGAAGAAAAATAACCTACAAAAACAAAACCAAAACAATTAACAAAATGGCAACAGAAACATGCATATTGATAATTACTTTAAATGTAGATGGATTAAATGCTCCAACCAAAAGACACAGACTAGCACTGGCTGAATGGATACAAAAACAAGACTCATGTATATGTTGTCTACAAGAGACCCATTTCAAGCCTAGGGACACATACATACTGAAAGTGAGGAGATGGAAAAAGGTATTCCATGTAAATGGAATTCAAAAGAAATCTGGAGTAGCAATACTCACACCTGACAAAATAGACTTTAAAATAAAGACTATTACAAGAGACAAAGAAGGATACTACAAACTGATCAAGGGATCAATCCAAGAAGAAAATATAACAATTGTAAATATATGCACTGAACATAGGAGCATCTCAATATATAAGGCAAATGTTAACAGATATAAATGGAGAAATTGACAGTAACAAAATAATTGTTGGGGGACTTTAACACCCCACTTACATCAATGGACAGATCATCCAGACAGAAAATCAATAAGGAAACACAGGCCTTAAATGACACATTAGACCAGATGGTCTTAATTGATACTTAAACATCATTAATTCCTAAATCAGCAAAATATATATTCTTTTCCAATACACTTGGAACATTCTCTGGGATATATCAAATTCTGTGCCACAAAGCAAGCCTTGGTAAATTTAAGAAAATTGAAATCATATCAAGCATCTTTTCTGACCACAATAATATAAGATTAGAAATGGACTATAAGAAAAAAACTGTAAAAACATAAACACATGGAGGGTAAACAATGTGCTACAATGGATTATTGAAGGAATCAAAGAGGAAATCAATCAATACATAGATATGAATGAAAATGAAAACACAATGACCCAAAATCTATGGGACACAACAAAAGCAGTTCTAAGAGGGAAGGTTATAGCAATACAGTAAGTCCCCTACATACGAACCTTCAGGTTGCAAAACTTTTAAAGATGAGAACACGCATTCCATCAACATCAGGCATAAGTGAAATTGCAGCTTGCCCTCCATTTCCTATGGCTGATGATCCTTCAGCTCTACTATCTCCCACCTCCTACAAACAGTAACCCTTCTTGCCTGTTCATTCAATGCCAACCCCTGTATGCCAGCTGTTGTACTGTACTACTGTACTTTTGAAGGTATTATGCTGTAAATATATATATATATATATTTGGCCATGCTGTGCAGCATGTGGCATCTTAGTTCCCTGACCAGGGATCAAACCTATTATCCCTGCATTTGGAATGCGGAGTCTTAACCACTGTATCGCCAGGGAAGTCCCCAAAATATTTTCTTTATTTTTTGTGTTTGTTTATTTTTTTATGCATTATTTGTGTGAAAAGTATTATAAACCCAGTACGGTACTATATAGTCAATTGTGTTAGTTGGGTACCTAGGCTAAATTTATTGGACTTAATGAACATGCTCTTGGAACAGAACTTGTTCATATGTAGGGGACTTACTGTACAAGCTTACCTCAGGAAACAAGAAAAATAAAAACTAACATTACAGCTAAAGAGAAAGAAGAACAAACAAAATCCAAAGTTACTAGAAGGAAAGAAATCTTAAAGATCAGAGCAAAAATCAATGAAATAGAGATGAAAAAAACTTAGGAAAGATCATCAAAACTAAAAGCTAGTTCTTTGAAAAGATAAACAAAATAAATAAACATTTAGCCAGACTCATCAGGAAAAAAAGGGAGAGGACCCAAATCAATATAATTAGAAATGAAAACAGAGAAGTTACAACTGATACCACAGAAATACAAAAGCCTATAAGAGACTACTACAAGCACCTATATATGCCAATAAAATGGACAACCTAGAAGAAATGGACAAATTATTAGAAAGGCACAATCACTCAAGACTGAACAAGGAAGAAATAGAAAATATGATCAGATGAATTACAAGTACTAAAATTGAATCTGTGATTTAAAAACTCCCAACGAACAAAAATCCAGGACCAGATGGCTTCACAGGAGAATTCTATCAAACATTTAGGGAAGAGTTAACACCTATCCTTCTGAAACTATTCCAAAAAATTGCAGAGGAAGGAATACTTCCAAACTCATTCTATGAGGCCATCAACAACCTGATACCAAAACCATACAAAAATACCACCAAGAAAAAAAAAAGAAAGAAAGGAAAGAAAATTTACAGGCCAACATCACTGATGAACATAGATGCAAAAATCTTCAACAGAATACTAACAACCAAATCCAACAGTACATTAAAAGGATCATACACCATGATCAAGTGGGATTTATCCCAGGGATACAAGGATTTTCAATATCTGCAAATCAATCAGTGAGATACACACATTAACAGATTGAAGAATAAAATCCATATGATCATCTCAATAAATGCAGAAAAATCTTTTGATAAAATTTAACATCCATTTATGATAAAAACTCTCTATAAAGTGAGCATAGAGGGAACCTACCTCAATGTAATAAAGGCCATATATGACACACCCAGAGCTAATATCATACTCAATGGTGAAAAGCTGAAAGCATTTCTTCTAAGATCATGAATAAGGCAAGGATGTCCATTCTCGCCACTTTTATTTCACATAGTTTTGGAAGTCCTAGCCACAGTAATCTGAAAATAAAAAGAAACAAAAGGAATCCAAATAGGGAAATTTAAGAAGAAGTAAAACTGTCACTGTTTGCAGATGACATGATACTATACATAGAAAATCCTAAAGAAGTTACCTGAAACTACTAGAGCTCATTGAATTCAGTAAAGTTGCAGGATACAAAATTAATACACAGAAATCTGTTGCATTTCTATGCACTAACAACAAAAGATCAGAAGGACAAATTAAGGAAATAATTCCATTTGTCATTGCATCAAAAAGAATAAAATACCTAGGAATAAACCTACCTAAGGAAACAAAAGACCTGTACTCTGAAGGCTATAAGACACTGATGAAAGAAATAAAAGATGACACAACTGATGGAAAGATATACCATGTTCTTGGATTGGAAAAATCAGTAGTGTCAAAATGATGATACTACCCAAGGAAAACTACAGATTCAATGAAAATCCTATCAAATTACTAATGACATTTTTCACAGAACTAGAACAAAATTTTTTAAAATTTGTATGGAAATAGAAAAGACCCAGAATAACCAAAGCAGTCTTGACAAAGAAAAAAGGAGCTGGAGAAATCGGGCTCCCTGACTTCAGACTATACTACAAAGCCACAGTAATCAGAACAGTATGGTACTTGCACAAAAACAGAAATATAGGTCAATAGAACAGGATAGAAAGTCTAGAAATACACCCATGCATCTATGGTCAAGTAATCTACCACAAAGTAGGCAAAAATATACAATGGAGAAAAGACAGTCTCTTCAATAAGTGGTGCTGGGAAAACTGGACAGCTACATTAAAAGAATGAAATTAGAACATTATCTAACACCTATACAAAAATAAATAAAATGAAAATCTTCAAAATGGATTAAAGACCTAAATGTAAGACTGGATACTATAAAACTCCTTGAGGAAAATGTAGGCAGGACACTCTTTGACATAAATTGCAGCAATAACATTTTGCATCTCTCCTATCATAATTGAAATAAAAACAAAAGTAAACTAATAAGGTGTAATTAAACTTAAATTTTTTTACACAGCAAAGGAAGCCATTAAAAAAAAAAAAAAGACAACCCAGAATGGGAGAAAATATTTGCAAAGAAATCAACTGACAAGGGATTAATCTACAAAATATGCAAACAGCTTATATGGCTCAATAGAAAAAAAACCAACCTAATCAAAAAAGATTGATTATAAAGAAGATGTAAATACACATTTCTCTAAAGAAGACATACAGATGGCCAAAGAGCACATGAAAAGATGCTCAACATTGCTAATTATTAGAGAAATGTAAATCAAAACTACAATGAGGTATCACCACACACCAGTCAGAATGGCCATTATTAAAAAGTGTACACATAAGTGTTGGAGAGGATGTGAAGAAAAAGGAACCCGTCTACACTGTTGGTGGGAATGTAAATTGGGACAGACAATAAGGAGAATAGTACAGAAGTTCTTTAAAAAACTAAAAATAGAGCTACCATACGATCCTGCAATCCCACTCCTGGACATATATCTGGAGGAAACCATAATTCAAAAAGATGCCTTCACCCCAATGTTCATAGCAGCACTATTTACAATAGCCAAGACATGGAAGCAACCAAAGTGTCCATCGACAGATGAATGAATAAAGAAGATGTGGTATATATTCAGAATGGGATATTCCTCAGTCATAAAAAAGAATGAAATAGTGCCATTAGCAGCAACATGGGTGGACCTAGAGATTATCATACTAAGCAAAGTAAGTCAGAAAGAGAAAGACAAATGTTATATGATATTGCTTATATGTGGAATCTAAAAAATTATACAAATAAACTTATTTTCAAAACAGAAATAGACTCACAGACATAGAACACAAATTTATCATTACCTAAGGGGAAATGGGGGGAAGGATAAATTAGGAGTGTGAGATATATATAAAATAGATATATACAAAATAGATAACCAACAAGAATATACTGTATAGCACAGGAAATTATACTCAATATCTTGTAACAACCTATAATGGAAGAGAATGTAAAAAAAGAATATATATATATATATAATATATAAATATACACAACTGCATGACTGTTGTACTCCTGAAACTAACACAACATTGTAAATCAACTATATTTCAATAAATATTTTATAAATACTAATAGAAAAAAGAAAGTAAAAAAAAACTTTGCTCTGCAAAAGTCAGTGACAATGAGACTTGACAATGTCAAGAGAACAAGAAGACAGGCCACTAACTGGGAGAAAATATTTGTAAATCATATCTGATGAAGGACTCTTATTCAAAATATTCAGTAATAGGAAAACAAACAACATGGTTGAGAAATAAGTCAAAAACCTTAACAGCCATCTCATCAAAAAAGATAAGCAGATGCCAAATAAGTATAAGAAAAAATGCTCCACATCATGTGTCACCAGGGAAATGCAAATCAAAACAATGAGATACTAGTACAAAACTATTATAATGCCCCAAATTCAAGTACTGATGACACTAAATGCTGGCAAGAAAGTGAGCAACAGAAACGTATTCATTGCTGGTGGGATTGCAAAATAGTACAGCCACTTTGGAAGACTATTTGGCAGTTTCATAAAAAACTGAACACATTCTTACCATATGATTCAGCAATCTTACTCCCTGGTATTTACTCAAAGGAGTTGAAAACTTACATCTACACAAAAGCCTGCACATGAATATTTATGGTAGCTTTATTCATAGCTGCAAAAACTTGGAAGCACCAAAGATGTCCTTCAGTAAATGAATACATAAATAAACTGTGTATATTCAGAAAATGTGATAATATTCTGGAATGAAAGGAAATGAGCAACCAAGCCATGAAAAGACATGGAAGAACCTTAAATTCATATAACTAAGTAAAAGAAGCCAACCTGGAAAGACTACATACTATATTTTTCCAATTATATGACATTCTAGAGAAATATAGTATGTAGTCTTTCCAGGTTGGCTTCTTTTACTTAGTAATATGAATTACTAAGACAAAACTATGGAGACTGTAAAATGATCAGTGGTTGTCAGGTGTTGGGGGAAAGAGATGAAAATGTGGAGCACAGAGGATTTTTAGGGCAGTGAAAATATTCTGTATGATACTACAATTATAGTTACCTGTCATTATACATTTATCCACACCTATAGAACATACAACACCTATAGAATTATATGATACTACAATTATAATTACATGTCATTATATCCAAACCTATAGAATGTACAACCTATAGAATGTACAACACTGAGAGTGAACCTTAGTGTAATCTATGGACTTTGGGTGATGATGATGTGTCAATGTAGATTCATCAGTTCTAACACACATACCATTCTGGTGGGACATGCTGATAATGAGGAAAGCTATACCTTTGTAAAGGCAGAGGGTATATGGGAAATCTATATATCATCCCCTCAATTATGCTGTGAAATTTAAAATGTTCTGAAAACAAGTAGTCTTTAAAAAACTTACAGGAAACATAATTAATGTGAAATACAGAATGCCAACATTTGTATCTGTGTACAACCAATTACAATTTTAAGAAACACTTTTATGTAAATAGTGTCGTGGGGGAAAAATGAATAGGGGTCAAAGTAGAGGGATGGATAGCCAGTTTACTTCTGATGAGGTATCACCACAATTTTGTTTCTATTTTTTGAATTTATTATTAAATGTTTCAGTAAGAAAATTTTCAAAGAATAAAAAGCTAATATCTATGTAAATATCACCCAGTTTAAGACATGAAACTTGTATATCTCCTTCATTAACCAACATTATCAATTTGATATTTATTTCTATTTATTAGATATATATTTTTACTAGGCAATATAAAATATTTTTGTATGTGTTTAAACTATTTTTTATCTGAGAAATTTACTGATGTTGATATGTGTGGTCCTAAATCATTCATTTTCATTTTCATATAATATTCTACCATATGAATGTAGCACCACTAAGTTAGTAATTATGAGTAATTATGTAATATATGTTTTTATAGTATAAACCATGTTGGTATAAACAAGATTCTTAATCTTGTCCCTTTGAGACAAGCATTTATGTGATGTTTCTCTATAAGTAAATTTGTTTAATGTAGGATAGGCACATCTTCAAATTACCTGCTCTTCAAAGTGTTTACACTAATTTAATTACTATCATTATGTATAAGAGTTATTGTTTAACCTTCTTAACATTCTTCAGGTAAATGCAAATCAAAACCACAATGAAGTATCGCCTCACAACTGTCAGAATGGCTGTCATCAAGAAGACCACAAATAACAAATATTGGCAAGGATGTGAAGAAAAGGTAACCTTCGTATACTGTTGGTGGGAATGTAAATTTGTGCAGGTACTGTGGAAAACAGTATGGAAGTTTCTCAAAAAACTGAAAATAGAACTACAATATGACCCAGCAATTCCAATCCTGGGTATATATCCAAAAAAACCCAAAACCCAACAAAACAGTAATTCTAAAAGATACATGCACTTCAATGTTCATGGCAGCATTTAGAGAGAGGCAAGCTGTTTTAGATAACTATGAATTACTTACACAAATGAAATCAACTTTTGAAAAGATGCAAAGGCAACATGAACTTAACGAGAGCTGTGGTACGAGTGCCCTATAGGCAAGACTGAAAGTAGCTGCACATGAAACTGAGGAAGAATCTGATAATATTGAAGAAGATTTCTTGGAGGGAAAAACTGATATAGATGATTTTCTCAGTAGCTTCATGGAAAAGAGAACATTTTGCCACTGTAGAAGAGCCAAGGAAGAGAAATTTCAACAAGTGATAGCAATGCACAACCAACTTCATGCTCCACTATAGATTTTCCTGAAATCATGAACTGTCAAGAGAGGAATGGGACACAAAACTAAGCACATTTGTATATATGATTTGCAAATTGGCGTTTCATTACAGTGGCTGAATACATAGATACATAGTGAATACATAGTGGCTGAATATAGATTGCATACAGAAATGAGACTGATTTGTACAGATTAGAATCATTGCTCTGATCTTTGAGAAATTTTTCTGCACTATTTGCACTAAAAATGTTTATTTATTGTTGATAAATCCTATCATATTTAGTTCCACTGCTGTTCCTCTCTTACTATTGATTAAATACCTATGCATGTAGTTTTAGCTAGTTTCAATATTTTATAAAATTACTCCATTTAAATTTGTAATTTTAATTTGAAACCACCACATTGCTTTAACAAGAATGGTTTAGATTTTTTCCTCTCAACCTTTTTTTGAAAAATTACCATTTCAACTGCAGAAAAAGTCTTATTCCTCCTGTTTCTTTCTAGATGATAAAACTTTCAAAAATAATTTGTTTTTAAATATTCAGTGTATATACATATACATATATACATATACACACACATATATATACAATGGAATATTATTCAGCCATAAAAAACACAAAATTTTGCCATTTGCAGCAACGTGGATGGACGTGGAGGGCATTATGCTAAGTGAAATACATCAGACAGAGAAGGCAAATATTGTATGATATCACACACATGTCAAATCTAAAAAATACAGCAAACTAGTGAATGTAACAAAAAAAGAAGCCGACTCATAGATATAGAGAGCAAATTAGTAGTTACCAGTGGAGGGGGGGCAATATAGTGGTAGGGGAATGGGAGGTAGAAACTACTGGGTGTAAGATAGGCTACAAGAGGTAATGTACTATGCAGGGAATAGAGCCAATATATTATGATAACTAACTGGAGTGTAACCTTTAAAAAACTGTATAAAAATTTTAAAAATAAATTTTAAAAAGTTATTTTTTTAACATTCTTATTAATACAATGTAATGTCAGATTTTATATTCATTCAGATAAAATGGATGAAATATCTCATTAATGTTTTACTTTGTAATTTAAAATACTAGGTAGGTTAACATTTTAAAATATATAGTCAGCCCTCCATATCCATGGATGTGAAACACATGGATAAGGAGGACCAACTGCTGTACTTCACCATTTTATATAAGGGACTTGAGCATCTGTGGGTTTTGGTATCCATGGGGACTCCTGGAACCAATCCCCAAGGATAACTAGGGAAGTGTGTATATATTTATTTATCATTTTGTCATCCTGTTGTGTAATGTTTTTGTTTATATCTATTCCACTTTTTCTTTGCCATTTTTAAAAGATTTGTAAGATTTTCTGATTTTTTTGGTTGGTATTCTTTATTGCATACACATACTTCAAATATTTTTCCGTGTTTATGGCTTGTATTTCCTGATATACTTAATTAAATCTACAAATGAGATTTTTTTAATGCAGCTGAATTAATCTTTCCCCTTATTTCTTGTTTAAGAACTCCCTCCCTATCTTGACGTTTAATATATTTTTAGGGCAGTCAAGAGAGCACAATGAGGCACACAGTCACACCTTTTCCTTATCCCTTGATAGGCAATAATTAATGCATGTTGGGCTTGGATGTAATCACTAGGATCAACACACTGCTTTCATTGATTTTCCAATAAGGCTTAAAGCTATGAAGAAGAAACTTATTCCGCACCCCCCCCACAGTGGTTAATTTAATTTTCTCCCCTACTGAACCAAATTATTTATTTGCTAGCACAGTCTTTACTTATCACCTCTTCATGGCTCCATCTACTGCCAATGCAATCACAGATCATAACAATTAACAGCTGTTTCATGGTATTTCTAGTTATTGTTTTTGCCTAGGAACAAATTTCTTTTAAATTTCAAAAATAATGTTTTTGTTTTTAATAAAGCCACCTCTTATAATGCCATTTTTAAGAGTTAAGCCTGAAATTGTGACAAATTCATAGAAACTTGCAGTATATATTTATATACTTTTTAATCAATATTAAATATTTCCAAATGTCTTATAACTCAAAATGCAAATATGCATTTGTTATTTGCTGTTATGCCTATAATATTGACCCACATTTCTGAAACTCCACTATACAAATTGTTTCTTTTTGTTGTTTCTTATGTTATTCTCAACTACTGAGTACCTTAAGTAACATATATTCTTGTCCTTCATTGTTCTGCATTAGTTCTCTGTTGATCGATCTTTAATAGCATGGCATTCTAACATGATGTTCAGATCTTGACCTAGAAAAATCTACCTTAATGCTTTCACTGAACAAACTTTTAATTTATTTGTGGAATTCTCCTTCACATTAAGTAAAAAATATTTTATCTATAAGACAGGAGATTCTTGAAAAAGTTCACAGAAGTACAGATCCACACCCTCTTAATTTCCTTTATATTTAACTTCTTGTTAAGGTTATATAGCTTAACATTGATGAAAATAGGGAATTCTTTCCTTATATAAAGGCAGTTCAATAAAACACCTAAAGGACTATTAGTGTAAATCCAGATGAAATTAAGGTTCATAATTTAAATAATGATATAATAATTCATTCAAATAACTGATTAATGCATATCAGACAAAATTCTGGCCATTCAGGCTCAGCCCTTTGTGATTAGTGTTAAATATGATTGCATTTACGTGATTAAAATATTGTGTTGTTTGAAAGAACTGCATAAGTCTTAAAACATCTCACAGATGGATTTAATGTTTAGCATAGCACAGAAATACTTGGGTCATGTGGCATATATGTATACAACAGTAGGTGTACACCCTACTATAGATTCAGGGTTATACAGAAAAAAGAAAAAGAGTAACATGTAAGATTATTTTGTAGCCTTAAAAGACACTGATGTTGAATCTGGAAATTTTTTTCAAGAGAATATAGCAAAGAAATATAGTGTTTTTTCTGCCCTTTTCTCCCTTGTTTGTCATTCACTCAACATTTATTGAATAGCAAAGGTTAAAGGTTAAAATAAATATGCTAATATTCATGAGAGACATTAGCATCCATTTGGAAGGAATCATACTGAATCAACCAAATAAATGTCATCATTGACGGAGTGTTAATTTGTCATTCAAAGGGTGGAATAGAATGTATTAACACAATTTACTTTGTGTCATTACCTATGCTATTGTTGACTGCAAGACTTAAGAAAAGAGAACTTTGTTATGATTCTTGGATTATAGGCTAAGTCACCTGATGGTGGATGATATGACATTAATGAGGCAGAGAACACTGTAACTATAACAGAATTGGGTGGTTCAATCCATTTCTTAAAAGTGTGTGTGTGTGTGTGTGTAATTAGAAATGTTAAGCAAGACACTGAAAATATGAGCCTCAAATTCAATGGAGACTCTGGGCTGGATATATACATTAGGAGGTCCATTTGCATATGCATAATAGTTAAAGCCACTTGAAATTATATAGGAGAAAATAGAAGTAGCAGACTTGGTAGCACTCCAGCATTTTATAGTTGGATAGAGGATAAAGACACAACAAAAAGTCTGAATGAGTGCTTCCAGCGCTATTGTAGATGCCAGTAGAGGAGAGTATTTCCAAAAGGAAAAATTATTTAGATGTTAATTAAATTGAGAACAGAGAAGTGATCATGCATTTTTGAAACAGTAAATTTTGGAAGACATTGGCAGATACCGTTTTATTGGAATGGTGTGAATGTAAGTCAGACTTTTGTTAAGGGTGAAGATAACAAGGACAACAACAAAAAGCGGGGGGGAATAGAGGAAAATGGTATTTTTAAGATAGAAAAACAACAAGGCATTTGTTTGCACATAGATATGAAAACATGAAGAGGAGGGATTGATACAAACCAATGAAAACCTATTATGTAGAAATAATTTAAATATAGTACACATACAGAAAAGTGGACATAGCATGACCATGCAGATATATCACTGAATTTTTACCAACTGAGCAGAACTATGTGACTAACATTTAGATCAATAAAAGAACATTACAAGCATGCCAAAAGATACTTTCATTTTCCCATTTCTTTATCCCTTTTACCCAGGTTAACCAAATATTCTGATGTACAATGGCATACTTTAATTTTTTGTTATGCTATATAATATTCCATCATTTGAATATACCATGACTTATACATCCATTTAACTCTTGATATGATTTTGTTTGTATCCAGGTTGTGGTTATTATGAATAGTATAGTCATATGACAAAAATATATAATTTCTAAAATTAAAAACAGTTTAAAATAATTTACATTACAACCAAAATTACGAAGTAGAGTCAAATATAGAAAAATATTTGCAAAACTTCCCAGAAAACTCCTAAAACATTGTTCAGAAAATTTGTAGGATGAAAGTCTCAATATTATTAAGATACCATTTCTTCCCCAAATTGACCTATATGTCTAATGCAATACTAATCAAATCTCAGCATTCTTTTTTCTAAAGAAATTCACAAGCTTATTTAAACATTTATTTTTACTACAAATTGTGCTTGATTATTTCCTTTTAGGAGATGAGAAAGAAGAGCACTATTGATTAGTTTGTGAATTACAAATACTGTGATAAAGGAGAAAAAATACTCTTAGGTTTTATAGGAAGACCTGGCTACAAGGGTATTTCAATTCCTCATTTTAGTTAGGACTTGATCCTCCTTCAGTTTGGATATTTCTATATTTTAAATTATAGTTTGCCCCTAAAGTAAGTCTTATATATTAATGAGTCAGTGATAATTATATTCCACTTCTGATGCAATAATCTTGGAGGAAATGAAACAATACAAATCATTCAATTCAAAAACAATAAGAAGACATAACACTTGTCATGTTCTGGCACTGTTGTAATTAGTGAAGTCCTTCCAATTCTATAAAACACACTGAAATTCAAAATGATATCTTTGACCTTCCCTGGTGTAAGAACTTAGTTGGTTAACAACTACAGGACATTTACAACCCATGAGTATACTAACAGAACTTTTGTTGTCAGTTACATATATTCCAAAGGAGAATGCCCTTATGTCCTAGGAATACACGTATCATGCCAAGAGTGGGATGATTGAGGGATGTTATCGTTGGTGCTGCTTCTTCCTTTGTCCTTAACTGTCCAATATTTTTATTAAATTTTCCTATTTTGTATGTTGTTGAATACTGAGTTTGGCTGGGTCATGTAAGTAGTTTAGAGGAAATTGGGATATGACATTCTTTCCATCCTAACAATTCCTCTGATTTAAGAGAGGTCATATAAAACATTCAGTAATTAATGTAGTGTAGATAATGTATATTGCAAACCGAATTGGAGAGATTTGAGAGTAAAATAGGTAACTAAAGCTAACATAACATAAAGATAACATTTAAAATTTGGATAAAATAATTAACTCTAAACTAAGCATACTATTGGCTTCATTTTACAATATTTATTTGATCTTTGTTAGAAATATTTGAAGTTACTTAATTTGTAATACACAGTGGATCAGCAAAAAACACATGTGCCATTCTTTTATACCTATATATAAGAGGTTTATATTTCATTGATTCATTACAAATCATTAGTTTTCACAACTTATTCCCACAATAATAATGTTGACATGGTTCCTGATTTTAAAAAATGCTTAATAAAGTTTTAACATTAGACACTTTGAAGTTATGAAAGATACTTATCTATAAATAAACACAAGGGAAACTAAATTTCCCTTTTGCAATATTAACAAAAAGATTGGAAGAAACAGGGGTATTTTATCATTGTCATCACCAAGAAAAGGGTTAATTGCCGTCATGTTCTCTCTGTACTACCTTGTGGGGTACAAGTTATATTTTCTAACCTCAGGACCTTAATGAAAAACCAAGATTTGAGCTGGTATTAATCTGCAGTTGCCAGTGGCAGCCCTTCCATGGCAAAAGACTGCAAAGTCAGCAATGAATTTCTGCAAAGAAGGGAACATACTTATCAGGAGACTACACCTGGTAAAGCGAAAATGCAAAGACAGTGTGCAAATCAAGACTGTGCTCAGAGAAAAGGCACACTGAAGGCCATTGCCTTTTTGTGTTTAAAAGTGAATCATAAGAGCCATATATTAACCACAAATATACAGAGCCCTCAGAGACTACATTTAACCAGAAAAGCTCCTGGAAACTTCCTTGAAGTTCTATTAAACCTAAAAATATAATTAAAAATAGTACTATGAATACTGGACTTTTCAAATATTTTTTATTTTCTTAGATGTGAGTGGCAATATAATGATTTACTGGATGAAACCCTAAGTTTAATGTTTAGCTAGTGTGCATTACCTCCCCCTTAATAGTCATGAATCTCTTCTCCTTAGAAGCTTTCTTTATCCAACCCCATTCTTTCTCTTGATTGTTCAGTTTCACAAAACCTTCACCATTCCCCTGAATCTGGACTCTATAAAGCTCCATCTTTCTGCATTCATAGCTGGGATATCACACATATATTTTTCTCTGCTTACTGTGTGTCTGGACCTCATAGTTGACTGAGACTGCTGGACAGAACAATATCTCAGGATCACTGTAATCCCATGGAGCCATGCTCTCTGGTGTAACCACATATTTTAGTGTTTTTTTTTTTTTTTTTTTTTTGGAGTATAGTTGATTTACAATGCTGTGTTAGTTTCAGGTGTATAGCAAGGTAAATCAGTTATATATATATATCCACTGTTTTTTATATTATTTTCCCATATAGGCCATTACAGAGTACTGTGTAGAGTTCCCTGTGCTATACAGTAGGTCCTTATTAGTTATCTATTTTATATACAGTATTGTGTATATGTGCAATTTAGTTTCTTCCTTTGTTTTTTCTCAAATATATCTAAGTCCAATCCTGATCACAATCTATTATTTCTGCACATAGGAGAATATTTTTTCTTTTGATATGCTATGGCAATTTTATTTAGATTTTGCTCTACTGTTTTCCATGAAAATGATTTTCAGTGTTATTATGACTTTAGATCATCACTTATTAGTAAACTTTTTCTATATAAAATTAACTCTTAATTGTTCACTTACACTAGTCTTGATATTTCCACATGTATTTAAGAAGTATTCCCAGAATTTAATTTTCTCTAACATATATTTCCTATAAGGCACTACTTAATTTTAGCTCCTCTTTGTGCATTTTGATTGATATTCATGGTAAAAGAGATCTAAATCTGTATAAACCTCATTTTAAGATAGTATATAATTTGAGAGAATTCTTTAAAAAAAGGCTTTCCAGTAACCATATTTATGTCTTTTTTTAATTTTTAAAGGAAGTACAAACTTGATTTATTAGATTGAATAGGCCAAACAGGTAAATTTAATATTTTGCTAAATCAATTAATAATATTTTGCACAATTTCAGACTTCTTCAAATACCCCACCTTTTAAAAAACTTCTCCCATCTTTAACTTTCTCTAGTTTTTCTAAACACCATGTGGTATAGTGATTGTTCCCATTATTGTCTTAATTTTTCTTATACCCTTTGAGGTACTTTCATACAAAAATCATGGTGTTTCCTTTATTTATTGCTCTATTTGATTTTCCCTTCTAGGAACATTTTCTATGCTTCTGTTTATTCAGGTTATCTTTCACAATCTCTCAAAATGCTAACTTTTTTTGTTAATAGTATCATTACACTTTTCATGGTAAATGCATTTCAAAGGATTTTGTAGTTTATTATTACAAATGGATGTTTTATTTCAAAACACCTAATTGGATGTGTGTGTGTGTGAGAGAGAGACAGACAGATAGACAGAGACAGAGAGCCAGAGAGAGAGAGAGAGGGAGAGAGAAAGAGAGTTTTCTGATTCTTGTATCTCTAGTTTGTAAATTTATTTTTCCTAGTCCTCTTAATTTAAAATTTTTTTATTGTTGTTTCCTAATCTCCCAATTGTTTGTTGAACAATTTTCTTCAAATATTTCTTAACCTCCATTTGTTCCTTTATTGCCTCTGGAAATATTTTCTTTAAAATTTGTGATCTCTTAAGGCTATCTTCCAGATTCTCATTTTTCATTTCTTAATATTTTTCTTAAATAGATCTCTGTGTCCAAGCATTGGGATTAAGTTGGAATCTGAATTGCTCTCAACTTTACCATTTATATGCTGTGGTATCTTAGTAAAATCACTATAATTTAGGTAATGTATTCCTTCTTTAAAAAAAATCAAATATCAATACACACACAGAGGCTGTGAGAGTTAAAAGAGAAATATAAACAGGGGTTTGTAAGTTATCAATGAATTTGAAGTATTGTTTAACCAATACTGCAAAACTGAGAACATCAACACTAAATAGCTTTAAGGTTTATCTAGTATCAAAGGCCTAATAATGAAATCTATGAAGTATTACCTCAATATAATTTATATTGCTATATTGGGATTGAAATTCATGATAGCAATCAATGTGGAAAAAAATATTATACCCGCTTTTTTCCAAAGTTGTAATTTACCTTTTGCAAGTTTTGCAGTGAATAGTTTTATCTTTTTCTTCTAAATTATGAGAGGCTTGTGTACAAATTTACTCTATGAAGAATCAGTAGCTTGAAGATTACATGATTGAAAGATTATTTTTAATAATAGTATATGAATCTTGAATATATTTTTCAAAAATATATATGTATATAGATTAGTTCCTCAGGCTAAGGTTGGGATATTTCCTGCTGAAGGGTGTTGAGAGGTGGAGGGTTGGCTGGCATTTTTAAACAGCAGAAACCACTGTTATCTGGTCTGCCCAGGAGTGTTAAATGTTACACACTCTTCAGTCCATCTCCCTCTCACCACAGGAATTTCTGTATTCTGTAAAATTTATATTTGAAATCCAACAGAAAGTCCAAAATATTTATAGAAAAATATAGAATCATGAGCAAACAAAATAAATGATATCACTGATAGGAAGTCTTAAACAGTCTTGCCATGACTTACATATTTCTTAGATAGCCTGATATGTTGGGCAAATTGAAGGGCCAAAAATAGATCATGTGTGGGTTAGATCTAAATTATGTCAAACATGTAATAAAGAAAGTGACTGAATCGCATTGAGAAATCCTGGCTGGAGGGCAGATAAGGTAAAAATAGAATTTGCGTAAAATGTGGAACACTGTTTGATGCTGTAAAGATGAGATAAAGACTCAAGCCGCTGCTTCATATTCATGGTCAGGGAGCTTTGTAAATTGTTTTGCTCCTTACCTTTTTGTCTCCCTCTAAATCTATGTTTCTGGAAGGTTAGCGGATGAGAGTGACTGTGTGACATTCTAGAGGAACTAAAGCATTTTGAGAATGATGTTAACAAAGTGGACTTTATACTGGGATTCACAATTAAAGAAGGTATGATCCTGTTTATAGGGAAATGAGCCATAGAAACATCACAGAAGCAGTGGCTTTTCAGAGATATATCTTGTCTGTATACCTTAGAATCTCACATGTCTTAATTTGAAAAGAAAACTTGGTGAGCTGCATGGCAGCTCCTGCTGGGCTGGGCTTCTGGCTTGGTACAATCACCCATTCTTCCTCATTGGCTAAAATTCAGCCACTTCTCTAGAACCAGTTAAAAGTTCTAACTGTTTAAGATTTTTTCTTAAATACTTTAACATATATTGATCATTTTATTCAGGACACTTAAAGCAGTTATTATTCTATTACCAGAATAATTTATTTCTGATTGAGTTATATGACATATACTGATGATTTACATTCTTGGCATTCATAAATAACATGAATTTAACATGAGTTTACCAGTCCACTTAAGCATCAAGAATGCTATACCCAAATTTTTTCACTAACAGTATAAAGCTCCAGAAACCAGACTCTAACTTGCTTCTATAGATCTACACAAAATAATCTTTGTTGAATGAATAAATTTATTGATTACTATTAAATATAAGCACATGTAAATACACACACCTTGCATTAACCACTTTGATTATGGAATAGGAGAATTTGTCTCTTTGAATTATTAAGTAATATTCTAAGCCTCTGTACCTCTGGTAGTAATTTGTATACCTTGCTTTGATTTTTTTATTTTTTTTTTGGAGTCAACGTATTCTTTTTTATTTTTTTTTCTTTACATCTTTATTGGAGTATAATTGCTTTACAATGGTGTGTTAGTTTCTGCCTTATAACAAAGTGAATCAGTTATACATACACATATGTTCCCATATCTCTTCCCTCTTGTGTCTCCCTCCCTCCCACCCTCCCTATCCCACCCCTCTAGGTGGTCACAAATCACCGAGCTGATCTCCCTGTGCTATGTGGCTGCTTCCCACTAGCTATCTGTTTTACGTTTGGTAGTGTATATATGTCCATGCCACTTTAAATACTTTAACATATATTGATCATTTTATTCAGGACACTTAAAGCAGTTATTATTCTATTACCAGAATAATTTATTTCTGATTGAGTTATATGACATATACTGATGATTTACATTCTTGGCATTCATAAATAACATGAATTTAACATGAGTTTACCAGTCCACTTAAGCATCAAGAATGCTATACCCAAATTTTTTCACTAACAGTGTAAAGCTCCAGAAACCAGACTCTAACTTGCTTCTATAGATCTACACAAAATAATCTTTGTTGAATGAATAAATTTATTGATTACTATTAAATATAAGCACATGTAAATACACACACCTTGCATTAACCACTTTGATTATGGAATAGGAGAATTTGTCTCTTTGAATTATTAAGTAATATTCTAAGACTCTGTACCTCTGGTAGTAATTTGTATACCTTGCTTTGATTTTTTTATTTTTTTTTTGGAGTCAACGTATTCTTTTTTCTTTTTTTTTCTTTACATCTTTATTGGAGTATAATTGCTTTACAATGGTGTGTTAGTTTCTGCCTTATAACAAAGTGAATCAGTTATACATACACATATGTTCCCATATCTCTTCCCTCTTGTGTCTCCCTCCCTCCCACCCTCCCTATCCCACCCCTCTAGGTGGTCACAAATCACCGAGCTGATCTCCCTGTGCTATGTGGCTGCTTCCCACTAGCTATCTGTTTTACGTTTGGTAGTGTATATATGTCCATGCCACTCTCTCACTTTGTCCCAGCTTACCCTTTCCCCTCCCCATATGCTCACGTCCATGCTCTAGTAGGTCTGTGTCTTTATCCCTGTCTTTCCCCTAGATTCTTCATGACCTTTTTTTGTTCTTTCTTAGATTCCATATACATGTGTTAGCATACGGTATTTGTTTTTCTCCTTCTGACTTACTTCACTCTATATGACAGACTCTAGGTCCATCCACCTCACTACAAATAACTCAGTTTCGTTTCTTTTTATGGCTGAGTAATATTCCATTGTATATATGTGCCACATCTTTATCCATTCATCTGGTATAGTGGTGAGCATTTCTTCCAGCTCATTTTTAACTGTCTGGCCTCAGTTTCTCCAACTTCAATGAGGATAATGCTACAAGGATTGATATACGTAAAGGGCTACTGACAGTGTATGGCATTTAGATAAATATTACTTCTATCAGTAACACTGAACTCCAAGGAAGTTAAATGCCATCTCCAATTTCACAAAACTGAGGTTCAAATCCAAGTATTATAATGGTAGTGCAGTATGTTTGGAACCACTTTCTCAAACACATATTTAAATAATATGCTTTCTACTTTAGAAGTCTAATATCACTGCTTAATGTTGTCTAATTCAAGGTCTTAAAAATCAGTTTAATTCAATACAGTAATTATTAACTGAAGATACATTTCTTTAGGAGATGGCTCTTCTCCTGAAAAAGCTTTCCAGTTAATCTAACAAAAATATTTTATAATACATCCTAACTTTTGACACTTTGACACTGCAAGTATAGTTGGTGTAAATTTGTTAAAAATGTTAAATGATATTATCTATCTTTGAAACCTCTTTCCTCCCTCATTTATATTGTAGTATACATTGTAATAACTTTGACTTTCTTTTTTCCTACTGAGGTTTCAGTTCCAGATATCTGAGAAGCCCGAGAGGGATTAGCAAGTAAAATTTTTATAGTGTTACTTAGACTGTAAGCTTCTAGACTGATTATAGCTGCCTTAATTATTAGTACATTGCCCAGCAAATTTAACAGTGCTGACTCATTGCTGCTGTTCAAAAACAATGTGGATAAATGAATGCATTAAAAATGACTATGTTATCAATTGTGAGATTTTATTTTTTGGATCATAAATTAAAATCCAAAAACTTGGTTCATAACTAAGGAAGAGAGGATTTCATCAAAAGAAATGCGCTCAGCAGGAGAATGGAGTAATATAGAGATTTTATTTTATTTTATTTTATTTTATTTTTTATTTTATTTTATTTTATTTTTTTTGCGGTACGCAGGCCTCTCACTGCTGTGGCTTCTTCCAGGATGCGCAGGCTCAGTGGCCATGGCTCACAGGCCCAGCCGCTCCGTGGCATGTGGGATCTTCCTGGACCGGGGCATGAACCTGTGTCCCCTGCATTGGCAGACAGACTCTCAACCACTGCGTCACCAGGGAAGCCCCAAGAGAGATTTTAATTTATAACTCTGAGAGGAGTAAAGGAAAACTGTGTACATTGAATGGCATTAAGTGTTAGTTCCATCATAGTGGAGGAGGTATCACTATGTCTAAGGAAATGAATTAAAGAGATATGCTGAAAAATAAACATGCAGTCTTACCATAGGAATGAATTCATTGAGTAATAAGATGAATGTAAGATTTGAACACAACATGAAATATCATCTCAAGATCATGCTTCTGGCATTATGAGATCACGTATAGCTAAAAAATCAACAAGAATAAAAACTGTCTTTAAAGTAAATTCCCAAAGAGATTTTACTAAACTTTAGTGGGATCTAATGTTAAAATTATGAAAATACTACTCTATATGAAAAAAATTTTAATGGGGCAGAATTATTTTTAAATGCACAAAGGAAAACTAAATTGAGGTAAATACACAGTTAAATTTACAGGCTACTCAGTCAGGTCAAGAACAAGAATGATAATTTTCCTACATAAACCCTAACAGAGATGAGACTTAATAATGTGGAAATGTTAAACTAGGAAAATGTTAAAGAGAAAATATCTGACAAAAAGTTAACTGAATTTGTTAATAGTCTATCTCTCTGAAGATAGTGAAAGCAATTACCATTTCTCTAGATAGAATTATGTCTCTACTTGTTCCCCTATTTAGCTATCATTGTGCTCCTTTCCCAGTCTCAGGAGTGAATCATGATAGGTCCAAGACAATCTTTGCTGTTTCTCTCTCCTTGTCAGTGACTTTAAGTGTGGCCACATAGCACATTTCTGGATAATGAGATATGAGGTGAAGTCAGTACTTACGCTTCTCTAAAGGTCTTTTTTGACTTTAGGAAAAATAGTACTTGATAAAGAAAACTTAGGCATGGCTACAATGAATTCTTTGTATCTTCAATCAAATGAAAATACATCCGGAAAGAATTAAACATGAGAATGTGGTACCTAGAGCTCCTAAAGCAACCATTTGAAAATAACGGCAGCTTAACTGAGAATGAGACCAATGACCTGAAAAAGATAGTACAGAAATATATAAAGGCTTTATGTCTTTGATAACATATTTTTGAATAACCAATTGGTAATCATCCTCCCTTTGATTTGCTTGTTTTATGAGGTAAAATAGACGCACACACATACACCCTTCTTTCAAGCTAACTGGATCAGTGACAGAGTTTTATTTGGAACACGTAACATTTGAAAAGATCAACCAATGAAAATGATCTTTGAAGATGTAAAGGATATAGAAGTGTAGTTTAACAAAAAATTCATTTCAACACAAATTTCATGATATTTGACTATCGCAAGTACTATGTCAAATGACAGAATATAAATATTATATATATTTCATATATATGAATAAACACATATACATCATATGTACAAAGCTCTGTCTATGTCTAGATAGATAAGCACCTACTACCATGTGAAAAGCATATGTATGCAGGATACAAAACTGTAATAAATTTTCAGAGGGTGTCTGATACAAGGACCAAATAAGAGCTCAAACTGAAGAAATTCATCCCAGGAGTATCCACTTTGGATTCCTAGGCATATATCACTGAGATACATACTTTTAGTTTTTCATTTGTTTAATAACATGGTTGTATAAAATGAGTAAAAGAAAAAGCCAGGATAAATACACACACACACAATGACATTCTACTTAAACCATAAATCTATTTTAATATATTAATATAATATTTTGATTAATAGCCAGAGAACATAATGAAAACTGAACTTTGCAAAATAATTTTAACATTTGATTTACAAAATCTTTAAAAATATGATTTTAAAGTAGTGTACATGTGTGTACATATGTATTTTCATCTTAGAAGTGAATACATTTGAAAATAGATTTCAAGTTCGTTTAGAGTATATCTCCTGGTGTCTTAATCTTAACTAATGATCCATCTACTAGATCATATCCCTATAATTATAGAAATAACTTTCACATATTACCATAAAATTTTATTTTGGAAACTTAATTATGGTAAGTTGATTGTTTAACAAATGTTATGATTAAAATAAGACAGAAATCAAATATTTAAAAGCCTGGTGAAGAACTCCACACTGATGATTTTCATAGCAGTATAAATTAAATAAAAGGGAAAAAACAGCATATTTTAAATAATTAAGTAATCAAAATTAGGTCATGCATTCTCTTGGATTTAATAACTATTGTGGAGAAATCAGGTAAGATACCGAAGTTCTCTTAACTAGGAAATACTTATGGCATAATTTGAACTAATTGTTCAATACGGTTGGCATTAGCCACAAGTGACTATTAAACACTTGAAATGTGTTTAATAAACACCTGTAATTGTTTATTAAATTGAGTGTAAATTGAGACATGCTGTAAGTGAAAATATGCACTAGATTCCAAAGATTTAGTGTGAACAAAAATAATATAAAATACATCATTAGTATTTCTATGTTTATATTTTATATGTTCATATATAATACAAATATAAATATATTTATTTTATATGTGTATTTTACATACATGTTGAAATAATATTTAAACATCGTGTTATGTAAACTACTATTAAAATTAATATCATTGGCTTTTTTTTTTTTCTTTTGCGGTACACGGGCCTCTCACTGTTGTGGCCTCTCCGGTTGCGGAGCACAGGCTCCGGATGCGCAGGCTCAGCAGCCATGGCTCACGGGCCCAGCCGCTCCACGGCATGTGGGATCTTCCCGGACCGGGGCACGAACCCGCGTCCCCTGCATCGGCAGGAGGACTCTCAACCACTGCGCCACCAGGGAAGCCCTCATTGGCTTTTTAAAATGTGGTTTCATACGTAAATATGATTTTGACATATTACAAATATGTAAAATTACACATGTGGCTCAAATTGGTGTATCACATTATATTTCTGTTGAATAGCAGTGTTCTAGATTAGAGAGCAGAGGTATGATAGGCAGAATAATGAATACCCCAAAGCTGTCCACATTCTAAACCCCAGAACTAGTGACTATGGCAAAGGGACTTTGCAGATGTTATTAAGGTTAAGGATCTTGATAATTCTTGATTATCTGTGAAATCACAATCTAATAATATGGGTCCATAGAAGGAAGAAGACAGAAGTAGAGTGTGTCAGAGAGACTATTTTTTAATCATTTTTTATTGGAGTATAGTTGATTTTCAATGTTGTGTTAGTTTTTGCTGTACAGCTAAGTGAATCAGTCATACATATACATATATCCACTCTTTTTAAGATTCTATTCTCACATAGGTAATTAGAGTGTTGTGTAGAGTTCCCTGTGCTATACAGTAGGTTCTTATTAGTTATCTATTTTATATATAGTAGTGTGTGTATGTCAATCCCAATCTCCCAATTTATCTCCCACCCCCTTTTCCCCCTTGGTAACCATAAGTTTGTTTTCTACATCTGTGACTCTATTTCTATAATGTAAATAGGTTCAGCTATACCATTTTTTTAGATTCCATATATAAGCAGTATCATATGATATTTGTCTTTCTCTGACTTATTTCACTCAGTATGACAATCTCTATGTCCATCCATGTTGCTGCAAATGGCATTATTTCATTCTTTTTTATGGCTGAGTAATATTCCATAGCCGCTCCGGGCATGTGGGATCTTCCTGGACCGGGACAGGAACCCATGTCCCCTGAATTGGCAGGCGGACTCTCAACCACTGCGCTACCAGGGAAGCCCAGAGATTTACACTTTTATTCCTTCCCTTAGAACTCTACCTCCTATACGCCATCTCCTAGTGATTTTGAGCATCCTAAATTCACACCAAAGGTTAGTTTGTATCATTAACATTTTTCTACAATTCACTTTCTGCTGTAAACACAGTGGGCTTAATAAGAAAGCTTATGATCAACCAGAGAGGACAGTCGTTTGGGGAGAACAAAGAGGAGTCAGGGGAGAAGTGATCTAAAGAGCTAGAAATTCCAAATTTTTTAAAAAAGTCTATTTCATCATCATCATCATATTATTATTATTTTATATTTTATACCACCTGTGGCACCTATAGTCTACCTTTGACACAGTCAGATTGAGTATGCAAATACTGCCTCTTCTCAACTCATTCAGAGTAAATTCCAAAGTCCTTAAATGGCTTTCAACCCTCTATGTGATCTGCACCCATGCACTCTTTTTTTTTTTGAGGTCTAGAGATTTTATTTTATTTTATTTTTTATTTTATTTTATTTTATTTTTTTTGCGGTACGCAGGCCTCTCACTGCTGTGGCTTCTTCCAGGATGCGCAGGCTCAGTGGCCATGGCTCACAGGCCCAGCCGCTCCGTGGCATGTGGGATCTTCCTGGACCGGGGCATGAACCTGTGTCCCCTGCATTGGCAGACAGACTCTCAACCACTGCGTCACCAGGGAAGCCCCAAGAGAGATTTTAATTTATAACTCTGAGAGGAGTAAAGGAAAACTGTGTACATTGAATGGCATTAAGTGTTAGTTCCATCATAGTGGAGGAGGTATCACTATGTCTAAGGAAATGAATTAAAGAGATATGCTGAAAAATAAACATGCAGTCTTACCATAGGAATGAATTCATTGAGTAATAAGATGAATGTAAGATTTGAACACAACATGAAATATCATCTCAAGATCATGCTTCTGGCATTATGAGATCACGTATAGCTAAAAAATCAACAAGAATAAAAACTGTCTTTAAAGTAAATTCCCAAAGAGATTTTACTAAACTTTAGTGGGATCTAATGTTAAAATTATGAAAATACTACTCTATATGAAAAAAATTTTAATGGGGCAGAATTATTTTTAAATGCACAAAGGAAAACTAAATTGAGGTAAATACACAGTTAAATTTACAGGCTACTCAGTCAGGTCAAGAACAAGAATGATAATTTTCCTACATAAACCCTAACAGAGATGAGACTTAATAATGTGGAAATGTTAAACTAGGAAAATGTTAAAGAGAAAATATCTGACAAAAAGTTAACTGAATTTGTTAATAGTCTATCTCTCTGAAGATAGTGAAAGCAATTACCATTTCTCTAGATAGAATTATGTCTCTACTTGTTCCCCTATTTAGCTATCATTGTGCTCCTTTCCCAGTCTCAGGAGTGAATCATGATAGGTCCAAGACAATCTTTGCTGTTTCTCTCTCCTTGTCAGTGACTTTAAGTGTGGCCACATAGCACATTTCTGGATAATGAGATATGAGGTGAAGTCAGTACTTACGCTTCTCTAAAGGTCTTTTTTGACTTTAGGAAAAATAGTACTTGATAAAGAAAACTTAGGCATGGCTACAATGAATTCTTTGTATCTTCAATCAAATGAAAATACATCCGGAAAGAATTAAAACATGAGAATGTGGTGCCTAGAGCTCCTAAAGCAACCATTTGAAAATAACGGCAGCTTAACTGAGAATGAGACCAATGACCTGAAAAAGATAGTACAGAAATATATAAAGGCTTTATGTCTTTGATAACATATTTTTGAATAACCAATTGGTAATCATCCTCCCTTTGATTTGCTTGTTTTATGAGGTAAAATAGACGCACACACATACACCCTTCTTTCAAGCTAACTGGATCAGTGACAGAGTTTTATTTGGAACACGTAACATTTGAAAAGATCAACCAATGAAAATGATCTTTGAAGATGTAAAGGATATAGAAGTGTAGTTTAACAAAAAATTCATTTCAACACAAATTTCATGATATTTGACTATTGCAAGTACTATGTCAAATGACAGAATATAAATATTATATATATTTCATATATATGAATAAACACATATACATCATATGTACAAAGCTCTGTCTATGTCTAGATAGATAAGCACCTACTACCATGTGAAAAGCATATGTATGCAGGATACAAAACTGTAATAAATTTTCAGAGGGTGTCTGATACAAGGACCAAATAAGAGCTCAAACTGAAGAAATTCATCCCAGGAGTATCCACTTTGGATTCCTAGGCATATATCACTGAGATACATACTTTTAGTTTTTCATTTGTTTAATAACATGGTTGTATAAAATGAGTAAAAGAAAAAGCCAGGATAAATACACACACACACAATGACATTCTACTTAAACCATAAATCTATTTTAATATATTAATATAATATTTTGATTAATAGCCAGAGAACATAATGAAAACTGAACTTTGCAAAATAATTTTAACATTTGATTTACAAAATCTTTAAAAATATGATTTTAAAGTAGTGTACATGTGTGTACATATGTATTTTCATCTTAGAAGTGAATACATTTGAAAATAGATTTCAAGTTCGTTTAGAGTATATCTCCTGGTGTCTTAATCTTAACTAATGATCCATCTACTAGATCATATCCCTATAATTATAGAAATAACTTTCACATATTACCATAAAATTTTATTTTGGAAACTTAATTATGGTAAGTTGATTGTTTAACAAATGTTATGATTAAAATAAGACAGAAATCAAATATTTAAAAGCCTGGTGAAGAACTCCACACTGATGATTTTCATAGCAGTATAAATTAAATAAAAGGGAAAAAACAGCATATTTTAAATAATTAAGTAATCAAAATTAGGTCATGCATTCTCTTGGATTTAATAACTATTGTGGAGAAATCAGGTAAGATACCGAAGTTCTCTTAACTAGGAAATACTTATGGCATAATTTGAACTAATTGTTCAATACGGTTGGCATTAGCCACAAGTGACTATTAAACACTTGAAATGTGTTTAATAAACACCTGTAATTGTTTATTAAATTGAGTGTAAATTGAGACATGCTGTAAGTGAAAATATGCACTAGATTCCAAAGATTTAGTGTGAACAAAAATAATATAAAATACATCATTAGTATTTCTATGTTTATATTTTATATGTTCATATATAATACAAATATAAATATATTTATTTTATATGTGTATTTTACATACATGTTGAAATAATATTTAAACATCGTGTTATGTAAACTACTATTAAAATTAATATCATTGGCTTTTTTTTTTTTCTTTTGCGGTACACGGGCCTCTCACTGTTGTGGCCTCTCCGGTTGCGGAGCACAGGCTCCGGATGCGCAGGCTCAGCAGCCATGGCTCACGGGCCCAGCCGCTCCACGGCATGTGGGATCTTCCCGGACCGGGGCACGAACCCGCGTCCCCTGCATCGGCAGGAGGACTCTCAACCACTGCGCCACCAGGGAAGCCCTCATTGGCTTTTTAAAATGTGGTTTCATACGTAAATATGATTTTGACATATTACAAATATGTAAAATTACACATGTGGCTCAAATTGGTGTATCACATTATATTTCTGTTGAATAGCAGTGTTCTAGATTAGAGAGCAGAGGTATGATAGGCAGAATAATGAATACCCCAAAGCTGTCCACATTCTAAACCCCAGAACTAGTGACTATGGCAAAGGGACTTTGCAGATGTTATTAAGGTTAAGGATCTTGATAATTCTTGATTATCTGTGAAATCACAATCTAATAATATGGGTCCATAGAAGGAAGAAGACAGAAGTAGAGTGTGTCAGAGAGACTATTTTTTAATCATTTTTTATTGGAGTATAGTTGATTTTCAATGTTGTGTTAGTTTTTGCTGTACAGCTAAGTGAATCAGTCATACATATACATATATCCACTCTTTTTTAGATTCTATTCTCACATAGGTAATTAGAGTGTTGAGTAGAGTTCCCTGTGCTATACAGTAGGTTCTTATTAGTTATCTATTTTATATATAGTAGTGTGTGTATGTCAATCCCAATCTCCCAATTTATCTCCCACCCCCTTTTCCCCCTTGGTAACCATAAGTTTGTTTTCTACATCTGTGACTCTATTTCTATAATGTAAATAGGTTCAGCTATACCATTTTTTTAGATTCCATATATAAGCAGTATCATATGATATTTGTCTTTCTCTGACTTATTTCACTCAGTATGACAATCTCTATGTCCATCCATGTTGCTGCAAATGGCATTATTTCATTCTTTTTTATGGCTGAGTAATATTCCATTGTATATATGTACCACATCTTCTTTATCCATTCCTCTGTCGATGGATATTTAGGTTGCTTCCATGTCCTAGTTATTGTAAATAGTGCTGCAATGAACATTGGGGTACATGTACCTTTTCGAATTATGGTTTTCTCTGGATATATGCCCAGGAGTAGGTTTGCTGGAGCATATGGTAGCTCTATTTTTAGTGTTTTAAGGAACTTCCATACTGTTCTCCATAGTGACTATACCAATTTACATCCCTACCAACAGTGCAGGAGGGTTCCCTTTTCTCCACATCCTCTCCAGCATTTATCTTTTGTAGATGCTTTTTAATGATGGCCATTCTGACCAGGGTGAGGTGATACCTCATTGTACCTGATATGAGAAGGATTCAACCTGCAATGCTGTCTTTGAAGAGAGGAGGAAGTCTAAGAGGCCAAGAAATATGGCAGCCTCTAGTAGCTGGAAATGGCTCTAAAGTTATAGCTGGTAAGGAACCAGGAAATTCAGTCTTACAAGCACAAGAAAATGAATTTTGCCGACAAATGAATAAGCAGGAAACAGTTTTTTTCACTCTATGCTCCAAAAAGGGACATAGCTTACCAACACCTTGATTTAAGCCTTATGCAAACTGTGCCAGACCGTTGACCTGCTGAACTATAATACTTTTGTGTTGTTTTAAGCTGCTTGGTGTGTGGCAATTAGTTACAGTAGCTATACAAATCTAATATAAGAGAAACAGTTACCCTTTTTTGTTTTAATGATATTCAGATATTCAATGGCAGCCTCTTAAAATACTAGACCTTTAGTTACTTCTTATTCAACATCTTTTGTATAAAAACCTCAAATTTACAGTGCTGGTTATTTAACAAAAAGAAGAAGGAATAGGAGAAGAAAGAAAAGGTAAAGGGGTAGGAAAGAAAAAGGAAGGAGAGGGAGGACAAGAAGGAGAAGAAGAAGGAAAATGTTAGGAAAGAAAGAAGATAAGAATAAAAGAAGGAAGGAGGGAAGAGAGGAGGGAAGGAAGAAGAGAGGAAGGAGAGAAAAAATTTAAGCCTTACACTGGAACAAGAATACAATACTATCCAGAAATAAATATCAATATTATATGAGGTTTAACCTAGACTCAGTTTTTTTTTAAACCTCAGACTTTAGTCAAGTAAATTACTTTTGTCTATACAATTGCATTATTACCATGATATATAATATCTCTCTGTCTTAGCTTTAAGAATGTATATACTATACCTGACTAGAGATCTTTAAAAACTTCTATGCGTGACACATGATTTTTATACATTTTTAAGGTTGTTGCCTTATCTCTTCAATTAGATTGTCTCTATCATATAGGCAAGACCTATATTCAGTTGCTCTTTGGATCCTCCACAGCACTCATTGGGAAAAAAATGAAGAAAATTTGTAGCCAACTCTAAATACAAATGCAGTTATATTTAATTAGGCTGTGAAGAATATATTATGTCTAAAATAATGTGTGCAACTACCTCCTTAAAAGACAATATACCCCATTCATTAATCAATATCTCTCTTAACATATAGATATATATATAGCTAACTTGTATTGCTTTGCTCAGGATTCTCCTGGTTTTAGCACTATAATTTACTCATCCCAGGAATCCCCTCAATCTCAGGTATACTGGGATCATGTTTCCCACATACAAACACACACACACATGCATGCAAACACACATACACATATTCCTATTCAGATAGTTCATGACTACCATGACAATTCATATTATCGGTTTTGATATTGGCTTATGGTTAAAATGTGACACTCCCACAAATCTGTGTAATAGGGTTTAACAGGCAATCTCTCCCCATCTCAGACCTTTCTGCTTACCCTGTATCTTCTTGATACACTGGTAAACTGTGTGATTGATGATTGGCAAGACTGAGACTTCTTGGATCCCAGAATGTGTCCTTTAATGAAATATCACTGGGCTACTTGGACTTAGGTAAGTTAATTCTATGTTTGACTGCTTTGAAACAGGCAGTGTATATATCAATTGCTTTTACCTGCCTAGTTTCCTTTTGTCCTTCGTTTGATAATTGTCCAAGGGGCAAGCCTGTGACTCATGCAAGGACAATCTGATCTGTTCTTCCTGAAATTTGTTGATTGTGCTTGAGAGGAATAGGGGCAGAAAACAAAGCTGATACATTCTAGAGTAGGTGACTGGGGACTTTTCTATTCATTGGTATTACCTGGACACCCAGAAGCATCCCAGTTATTCTTCTTACCAATGCCTAGCAATCAATCATTTATTTCAATTAGATGAGTTTTCCTTTCAACTACTGGAGTCTTTTTAGAAAAAAAATTACCTTGGGTTAGCTTCAGTTGATGAATGGACACTAAATAATAGACTCAGGAACTGGGATAACAAGTCACTTCTGGTTCTATTCAGGTAAATCACAGTTTTTCTATAGTTTGGAAAGTGATAAACAGGCCACTTATTCTTCAGTCAAATTGTTTTCAGGTAAACAAATACAAAACGAAGTTTCTAAGCAATCTTTGCAAATCTTTCATGTCTTTTGATTGCTTACTTAATGATGTTAATTTAATTATGATTTATTTTTGCACAATTGATATTCAATCATCAATATTTGATATTGTGTTTTATCAATAACACTGAGAACATTGAATTTTCTTAGACCAGGATTTTTAAATTTACTTTAATTTACTTTTACATTAGTGACCATTACATTTGACTCACTGAGATTATCAATGTTCTAATCTTTACATTCCTATCTACTATCATTTGATTTTCTGTATTGAATTAGATTTATATCTCCAGTCTGAGTTTCCTCCCTGTACACCATACATTTATATTTTACTTCCTACTCTATATCTCTGATTTAATTCCTAACAGGTACCTCAAAATTTGTGTCCCGAACTGAACTCTTGATCTTGATGCCCAATCTGATTTCTCTTACAGTACTCTCCATCTCAATAAATGAAAATCCCATTTTTCTAGGTGCTTATGAAAAAAGAAAACCATGTGAGAATAATTCTTGATTCATACATTTTTTTTCCACATTTAAGCCAACATTATATTCAGTGACCTTTAACTGCAAAACATGTTAAGAATTTGACCATTTCTCAAGATCTTCCCCACTACCATCTTGGTAAATAAACCATCATTTCTTACCTGAATAATTGTCAAAACCTCCTTACTGGTCCCTGCACTTCTGCCCTTCCCCCACTTAGTCTATTTCCCAGAAAACAGAGAGAGTCATCCCTGAATTTTTTAAACATAATTTATTACATACTACCTCTATTAAAAATCTTCAACTATTTCAATCTTACTGAGATTAAAACTTAAATTTCTTACAAGTTATGTATCTCTAAATGACCTGACATTTCACAAATCTAGAATTCATTTCATTCCAGTGCTCCATCTTTTTTCTCCAAAGTCACCAGGGTTCCTTGCTGACCATCTAACATCCCAATCCCACTCCTGCCCCAGAAACTTTCACACCTTGTTCTTTCTGCCTTCTCTAAAACCTTAGCACTTGCTATCTCACTTACCCTGCTTTTTTTTTTTTTCCATTTTGCAGGTAGCATCTTATTTCAATACCTCTTAAAATCTGAACACAATCAACTAAAAATTCATTATTATTTTGTTCACCACCAAAAAGGAAAAAAGCCTTCTATTATAAATGTAAAAGCCACTGATTATAATAATATTTTTAATGTAAAAATATTGTTTGCTTTTTATTGTTTGTCCCTTCCATAAGCATGCATGCTTCATGAAGGGCAGGGACTTTGTTTTGTTTTGCTGTAGTATCTCTAGTATCTATAAATAGTGCTTATCATGTAATAAGCACCCAGTGAATGTTTTTGATTGGATGCATCAAATGTCTGCCAAGATGATTTGCTCCCTCCTTTATATACCTATTGAGTAAAAGATTCTTAAGGGAATAAAAGAGCATGCTTTGCAGCAAAAACTAATTTATCAGCAAATGAGATTTTTAAAATAGATTTGAAGCCCTTGACTTTAATAAAGACTCAGAGAAGAAGACAAGATTGTTGCATTAGCTCAGGGTTTAATCAAGCAGTGAAAACTAGAAACTGAGTAAGCCCTTGTTTTTACACACATATTACGATCCTTCGCAGATTGCTTTGGCTGTATATTACTTTCACTCTCTTGGTGGGCAGGGAGAGTACCAATAGCATCTACTGTTGCGTAGGTGAGCACCCACTCATGTCTATCCTTCACTGTCATTGACAAAGTGGTATTGTGTCACAGTACTGCAAAAGAAAAAATAATAACAGAAAGATTGGTGGGATAAGCTGTAGTCCCCATTGTTGCTGCAGTGCTCAAGGCCCTAATATTCATCTACCTCCTCTAGCATCCATTCTAAACTCCTCTTTCTAGGTTATCATTTCTGTTGGTGTAGGTACTTTCCCAGTAGGAAACCAAGGCTTTCATTCCTGAGGAATCTGAACTCTTTGTTTCTGTGAAAATGTTCTTTCTTTAAAAGCTTTGGTAAAGTTCTTGTCTTGTATTAGGTTGTGGTTGCTGCAATTACACATTCATAATTAACACAAGACAGTGAAGCACCAAGAAGTGCCCCAGTGAATCCTCTGTGCTCTAGACTTAACGTTCTCATTATATCACAATGATCAGATCTACTTAGGATGATCAGGATCTGTTATTATTCAAGTATAGTAGCTAATTTATTTGCCTAGCACAGGAATTCTGAATTATTCAGGTGGCACCTGTAGGTTTAGGTGTACTAAACCCTAGCTGTGTCCCTTCAAGGCATATTTCCACCCCACCAGTAAACATTTGACTTCTAATCCTTCAGTCTAAAATTGTAGGGATGGGAAGCACAAGCCTCTAAGAGTGTCATCAGGAGTGATGGAGAGAGAGACCATTCCTACTTCCACCCTTTGTTCCCTGAATCTGTGCATTCTGCCTACTGGGATCACAGCATTATTTGATGGCTATTAATGCAAAGTATATACCATGTATAGAACCACAGACTGGCAGGGGTTCATCCCTAAGCTGGAACATCAGCTGCATCAAAGAAATAATTCTAACACTTTGTCAGGAGAGCAGTTTCCAGGTGATTTGGTATATGATTTGACCTAAAGATATTTTAATTATGTATCACATGTCACACATCCTTTGTCAAAAGGTGAGTCCTTTGGTCTAAGGTGATGTTATATGTGATAATATATCAGTAAATCAGATACTCTGTGAGCATGAAGTAGTGGTTCTGGCCAAGGACCTGTTGTTGGTTAATATCAATATCTGGAATATGTATTGATCTGCATAAGGACAGGATGCTTCCTCTCTAGTTAGAAATGATCCAATTTAATCACCTTGCCCAAAGTGGTAGCATGGTCTCCTCAGCTTTGGGCCACATGGTTCAGTATTTCTGTCTGACTGTTTATTAAGCAGCAGCAATAGATAGATCAGTCTTGGTGACTGGGAGTCAAGCCTGTTGGGCCTGTGCAGACCCTACATCCTGTCTTCAGATTACTTTAGCCATGGGTTCATTATGCTCCCACTAGGGTGACAGAAAATAGAGAATGGTTAGCATCGACTGAACAAGTCATTCTCTATTTTTGGTTGTTTATTATCTCTTATGTGAAGGATGCTTTCTGGTGGGTATTAATGTGAGAGATGTTGACTTCACATATTTTGTACCCATTCTCATGAATGCTTCCACCTTGTATCCAATATTCCAATTCCAACCAATATTTCCCAGGATTCTATGTATATTCCTATACAAGGCCATGCCTTCTCCACAGAAAATTGATAACTGGAATACTGCTTGAATATCTGTTCACTGGAGTAATTTTCTTTCTTTCTTTTTTTTTTTAAACATTTTTATTGGAGTATAATTGCCTTACAATGGTGTGTTAGTTTCTGCTTTACAACAAAATGAATCAGTTATATATATATACATATGTTCCCATATCTCTTTAACCACTGTCTTTAAGACCACACTTGTTTTATGGTAGACTTCAATTACTGTTTTACTAACATATTGACCTGAATCATCCCTGAACAAGGCCCTCATATTTTCCTCTTCTGTCAACTGGTGATAGCAATCCTCTCCACCCCCAACAAAGTTATAGATGTGAACTTAGGGAGAGGTGTCAGGTCAGGGAATAGAAGTAAATGACAAGTGACAAAGAGGTCTAGGCCTCCTCTTGAGTTCTTTATATCTTTTTAGGCCTGGATTCAAATTTATCAATCCTATTTTATGATATGGTGGATCAGACAGTATCTACTTCATGATTTATATCTCTGGTGATATAGACACTTGATGGAACATAGTTAGGCTTTTCAGTACTTATTGTGCTTCCTTGTGCCTTGCACTGAGATTCTCCTAACAGGTATTTCCAGAGGCTCAACATACTAGACTTGAATTTTACTATGCTAGATGAAGATTTCACTCATATTTACCATTTTCTTATCTACCCTGCCACTGCATAAATGTTACTTTTTAAAATTTGTGTAACATGGGTAAATCTATATTTGTTAACATTGTTCCCATAGCCAGTATCACTTGATTCTTCTTTTTCCTGCTTTCTATTTTCCAACTTCTATCAACTTTATGTTTACAATTTGTGGCCTAAATCATTAGTATTTTTATTCTGTGTTATTAGTATGTAAAGGGTGTTCAGTGCAGTCAATTTGTGCATTTTATATTTTATCCTCTAAGCTCACAATGTTATACTCTTTGATTCATCCAAAAGATATTATTTTTAGTGCAAAAGTGGAATGGATTTTCCATTACTCATTGCCTGAATTTTACCATATCATCTATTTCCATGGAGCTGGATAGTAGAGGAAAGAACATTTACATTTTGGGGAAGAAGTAAACTAGAATTGTTACTCTGCAAATGTGTTATTTTGTATAAATTATAATATTTTTGTTTTCAGTTTTCACACTTCTAAAATGAAGTTGGGTTAAGAGGCTCTCTAATTGTTTCCAGTTCTAAAATTATATGACTTTAAATCAAATTAAGCTGTTAAATCTAATTTTATATTATTCTAGTTAGCTTCTAGCTAATTAATCACATTATTTTCAATCACTCAGAATTCCAAATATATTCACAAAATAAATTATATATTGAATACGCTTATCTATTTTTAACCATTTTTATTGTGCTATAAATTACCCAGATTATCCTTATCTTTACAGATAATTCTAGAACTATGGACTCTTTTGCTGTATACAGTCTAAGTAACAGGACATCTTATACTACAATCTAAATTTGGCCCAGAGACCTATCTTGCTCTTTTAAGCCTTGTGAGGCACCTGATAGTTAAACTGAGCAGTACAACTGAGTTGTATGCTAGATCTAAAATATGTAGAGGCCTTCCAAGCACTATGCTACCTTTTGAGTGGAGAAAGTGTAGAATGTCATGACTTGTCCTTTTTCTTGAATGGGATATTCCTGTATGCCTCCAGGATACAAACCTTGGATGTCTAAAACCTTCACTAAAGTGACAGGCGTCTGAATCATTAGGGGTTTAATCTCCCACCTCTGAAATGCATATATCTTAGCAGAGAGTCCAGAACAGTTACCACTTCTTTCTCAATTCTAACTATCATATCACCAATAGAATCAGCTTAACAGTAAAAATAGTAATCGTGATCTTAAAATGTTATTCCATTTAAAAATGATGAGTTTATATTAAGTGAAAATTTTTTCCAGTTTATTTTAAAATTTGTTTTCTTTAGTGGAAACATTCTATCTCAGAGAAATGGTTCTTATTTGGTCATGGATTATTTTTTATTTTACCCCTTCGAATGTCTTATAGGAACTAAGTTTATGGATATGCCTTCAATATAACCTTTGTTCCTAAAGACAGTTTGCTGTGCAAATGAGTTTGCAGATGCATGACGAGAAACTCTTGCCTATACCGAATACAAATCTAATCTCAGTACAAATGGCAGCTGAGGCCATTATGTTGACAAAGCTTCTCATTATTTAAAGCACAGTTTCTTTGTCCTGTGAATTTTTTGACATACCATATTTGGTTACTATTCTCATCCATCTTTGTATACGCAATTCACTGAAGCAGTAAGCATAGGGTACTGACTTCTCATTATGGTGGTTAAATTTATCTATGATGAATAACTCATCCCCCCAATTATATATTAATTATAGCTATATTTTTATGACTATAGATACATATTATCCTGCCAATAAAATGCAAATTTAGATCTTTGCAAATACTAATTTGTACCATGCTGATTAGAGATAAAAATGATAGGAAATAAAACAAGGAGGGCAGATGATTTTGTGCTATAACTAGAGAAGATTTGAAGGTTAGAGTTAGGTTTAGCTGTATGTAACAAAGACTCCAGATGTTAGTGGGTTAACCAAGATCAAAGATTGCTTCTTTTTCTAGTAAAAATCTGGAGATGATATTCCCACGTTTAGGGTGACAAAGCTGTTACACATAATTCTCAGGGTTTCAGATTCCAGGATTCTGGTCTTACATATCAAGGGTATGGCTCTCATTCTCAAATGACAACCAAGATATATATTCATCTATAAAATCTAAATTCTTGAGAGAATGGAGGAGAGGTCAGGATGGGCAAAGGAGTCATACAAGCTATCCTATAAGGAAATTTCCCAGGAGCTTTCATATAGACATTTTAAAATTATACCTTATTAACCAGAACTTCATCATGTACCTATACTTAGTCACTGGGGAGTCAGGAAAATTTAGCTTTATTTATGTGCTCTGCGGCATGTGAGATCTTCCCGGACCATGGCTTGAACCCGTGTCCCCTGCATTGGCCGGTGGATTCTTAACCACTGCACCACCAGGGAAGTCCCTTAAATTTCTAACTACACTTTTACTTCAGATATTCTAATCTCTATCTTGATTGAAGCACATGAAAATTCTCAAATAAGTAAGTTATCTATTTAACTCTAAATAGTTACATGGGTCCTTTTCTGATTAGCTATCTTTATAGAGGTATAGAGTGAAAAGAAATGCTATGAAGAAATTAGCATTCCTTCTTATATTTCAAAAAAAGAATACACCCCTTTAATTCTCTGTGTGACAGAAGCAGATATAACCTGTAGGGAATGAAATAAACAAGAGTCTTTCTTTTAAATAGGATTCCTGATGTTGACCTAGGATACCTCACTATTTGGTGTTGCTGATGAAATAAGGCCATTATTCAATGGTGAAACTAGGAAAGGATGTATGACTTACCTCTTCATAGCATATTGGAAATCATATGGTTTTGGAAAATTAAAACCTGACACTTCATGAATACAAAATCCTGTTACATGTCAACAAGAGGCACAAAGCAAATGATTTATGGTCCAGGCTAGAACATCTGCATTATCAGATTAACTTCCTAATACTAAGGTCTCAGGCTTTAGAATCATATTACTTACTTATACATTTTCACACACATCACCACCACCACCCCACAGAAGAAATCTTTCATTTGTTTTCTAAATTATTTTCCCTCAAAACACATAATAAAATAAGTATATACTTAAATACAGTTGACCCTAGAACAATGGTTAGGGTCGGGGGGTTAGGGACACTGACTCCTGCACAGTCTAAAATCCATGTACAACTTTAGAGTTGGCCCTCCATATCCCTGGTTCCTCATCCATGGTTCAACCAACCACAGACCATGTAATATGGTAGTTTGTATTTATTGAAAAAAATCCATGGATATGTGGATCCACCCAGTTCAAACCCATGTTTTTCAAGGGTCAACTGTAATAAACTCTCAAATCAAAAGGCAGAGATTTTCAGACTGGATGAGAAACAAAAGACACACTTTCAAAGACAAATAGGTTGAAAGTTAAAAGATGGAAAAAAGTATACTGTGAAATAGTAACCTTATGAGAGGTAGAGAAGCTTACTAATATTTGATGAAATAGACTTTAAGATAATAAATATTATGGTGGACAAAGAAGGAAATATTCTAAATATAACAGGGTCAATTCATTAGGAATACATAGCAATTATGTATCCACACTTAAATACCAAATCTGAACCAAAGAATGGGTCTTTTGACCCACATTGTATTAGGGTTCTCTGGTAAAACAAAACCAATAGGGTATATGGAGATGTATATGAAAGGAGATTTATTATAGGAATTGGCTCACCTAGTTACGGAGGCTCAGAAGTCCCACGACTTGCCTTAAGCAAGCTGAAGAACCAGGAAAGCCAGTGGTGTGACTCAGAGTTCAAAGGCCTGAGAATCTTAGGGCTGATGAGATAAGTCCCAGTCTGCGTCTGAATGCTCAAGAACCAGGAGTGCTAATGTCCAAGGGCAGAAGAAGAAAGATATGTCTCAGCCCAGGCAGAGAGAGTGAATTCACCCCTACTCCTTTTTATTCTATTCAGGCTCTCAACAGATTGGATGATGACCACTCACATTGGTAAAGGTTGATCTTTACTTAGCCAACTGATTCAAATGCCCCCTTCTTCCAGATACTATCTCACAGACACACCCAGAAATAATAGTTTACCAGCTATCTGGCTATCCCGTATCCCAGTCAAGTTGCCACATAAAATTAGCCATCACATACACCTAACATTTATCTTGTGCACTTCTACTCTACTGTAGTTTTGTCTTCATCCTTGAATTCGCAGCTTGTTTTTGTCTACACAGAAATGATGTAGTCCAAGAAAACCATAATTCCCAGCAACCATTGCTACTGAGGGCCTTTTCATCTGAAGGGGCAACTAAAGTGCTTTTTATTAGATGGTATAGCTTCTGTATAAATTTTACCTCTACGAGTTTCCCTAATTGTAATGCATTAAAGTGATATTTAATGTTTTAGTGCATATTTACTATGTGATTCAACTGTATTAAGGGTCTTACATACATTACATGTCATATATGTTATATAGATGTGATATAATTATCTTTATTTACTAGAGATGGATCTGAGTTTCAGATAGATTAAATAACACACTCACTATTTAATAGTCAGCTTGTAGTAAAGTCAGTATTTGAACCAAGGTGAAGATTACACACTACAGTAGTTTTCTCTGATACATAAATATTACCACAAACTTAAGCAGCATAAAATAAAACCCATATGTTAGCTCAGAACCCATATATGGTTCTATAGCTCAGAAGTCTAGATCCATTTGATGGGATTCTATGCTCAGGGTCTCACACAGCTGAAACCAGGATATCAGGATAAAATCAGCTGGACTCTTATCTGATGGCTATGGGAAATAATCCACTTCTAAGCTCATTCAAGTTGTTAGCAGATTTCAGTTCTTGTGGTTAGAGGATGGAGAGTCCTGTTTCTTTGATAACTATCAACTGAGGGGTGCAGCTGCTCTTAAAGTGATCTATATATTCTTTCTCATACGGTTCTCTCCATCTTCAAACCAGATGGCAAAACAAGTAAGTCCTTCTCACTTTTCAAGTCTCTTGGACTGTCTCTTCTGTTAACAGCCAGAGAAATCTTTCTAATTTAAAGGCTAATGTGAAAATATTAGGCCTATTGGATAATGTTCCTGTCTTAAGGTCAACGACACCATATAACCTAATATGATCATAAGATGTTGCCCATTAATTCACAACTCTGGCACCAAGCTCCCTGTCAGCTTTGGTTTTATTTATGGTTGAAGCTTTCATCTTTTTTTCTGTCTTGATTGGTATTTAGGAAGACAGCTGGAAAGAACACATTAAAGGCCATTAGCCAGACACTCTTTTAAATTGGAAATATGAATTTTACAGTGCCCTTAGAATGAAGGTCATTAATCACCAGTTTGAAAGTATGTAATGGTATGTAATAAGTACCCAGCAAAGCATATTTAATACAAACCACAGCAAGGGATATTGTTGTGAAATTTCAGGAAATTCAAAATATAGAGATGATACTAAAAACATTGAGAAGTCAATAAACAGAGAAGAAAGGAAGGAGAGAAGGAAGGAATTAAGGGAGGAAGGATAGAAGGAAGGGAAGGAAGTAGGAGAGAAAGAAAAATAAATTCTATAGGCAAACAATAATTCAGAATGTCCTGGGCTTTTCAATAATAGTGCTGATACTATTTGACAATTGACTGTCCCTATTTTGAAATAAATTACTTTTAATGTAGAAATCAATACCTAGCTAAATAATCTACCAAGTAATAAAGATATTTTCAGATCTGCTAGAATTCTGGTAATTTATCTTCCTCATATATTTTTCTTAGAAGTAGTTTGAGGAGGTTTTTCCAGCAATATAACTGAATACACCAAAACTAGAAGCAACTGAAGTTTATAAAACAGCAGCTCTGATTCAGGAGAGCAGTATAGGAAAGTATCAGGAGGAGAAATGTGCTTCAGGCCTAGGGAGTAAGAAACCCCAGCACCAAATGAAGATGAAAACCTCCAGGATGCAGGCCTCCAAGTTAAAAAAAAAAAAATGCAGATTCACTAGGTGTTCTGGTGTTATTTAATTTTTGACACATAATTTTAAAAAGATATGGCAATAAGATAAAAACAGACAGGAGGAAAAAAAAACCCTGTAATTATAGTATAATTGGTTATGCAGAGGACCAAATTTAAATAATCAAAATAATGTGAAGTCATTTTATATTAGTTTGAATAAAATTTGTGCCATAACCTTATCAGAAGTATGGATAAAAAAGGAGCTTGGGAGTACAAAATTGAGATTAAATCAACCTCTAGGGTAGCAAAAAATAAGTGAATAATTTCCCAAATTAACACATCAAAAATATGTAATAATGAGGGAAGTTAAAAAATGACTAAAATTATTTGGAATAGCTGCTTCTGGTGAGGGGAAATCGGTGGTGGTGGAGAATGAATTACTATTATTTGTAATGAGTCTTTTATCATCACTTGATATAAAACAAAAACAATGCACACACAAAAAAAACAAATCTCTTCCAATATAATTTGCTTTGAAAAACAAGAAATATTAAAAACTCACATATTTCATAAATTTTAAAGGCTCACAGTTAGAGTCCTAACTTTATGTTGGCTCAAATTTAGTGGTTACTTGATGTATATATTTCTATCCCTAGCTGATGTATAAACTTATGAGGTTACTTAGGCTCTGAGCACTGGGGTTTTGTTATCTACAGAGTGGGGAATAATAAGAATGCTTATCTCAAAGGATGGTACAAAAAAGATAGTATAATCTCGAATATGGTATACCTTGTGAAAGAAGAGTTTATAAAACTAAAATCTAATAGAAGAATATATTTGAGTGCTATCCAAATATATCACTCTCTTTCTTTGTATATATTACTAATATTATTTTGAAGATATATATTTTAAAATATATATCAATTTTAAAAAGATGTAATTTTTTGATTATTTTTATTTTTGCCTTGACAGATTTTCATCCATATCACCTTGAACTTTTAATGATCATGGTAAATTCCTACTTATTTTTCCTATTCTTCCTTATTATTATGTTACCATAATTTCCTATATCTCATCAAATATTTATTTTCTATTCAACTTATTTTCCTTTAGTCTTACTATTAACTGACAAGCAACTTAAAACAAAGAAGGCCTTCACAATAAAATTACAATACTTTAGTCTAGATTACGTAATAAACAAGTGTTTTTATCATTCATTACAAAGGAATAATATATTTCTCCCACATTTGATTTTAAATCTAACTTATTTGATTTCTAATGACTACTCAAATATTTTTGTCTTTGTTTTTAAAATACTCTGAATATTTAATATGAAGTAACTTCTTCCCTGATCTGTTTTAAACTAATACATAAAATAGTCAATAATCATCCACAGGTGAATTATTTCAAATAACTAGCATTATATATATAAAATGTTCTTCCTATGGGACTTCCCTGGTGGTGCAGTGGTTTAGAATCAGCCTGCTAATTCAGGGGACACAGGTTTGACCCCTGGTCGGGGAAGATCCCGCATGCCGCAGAGCACCTAAGCCCGTGCACCACAGCTACAGAAACCCATGCGCCTTAGAGCCTGCGTGTTGCAACTACTGAGCCCGCGTGCTGCAACTACTGAAGTCCACGCACCTAGAGCCCGTGCTCCACAAGAGAAGCCACCACAGTGAGAAGCCTGCGAGCCACAACGAAGAGCAGTTCCCGCTCGCGGCAAGTAGAGAAAGCCCGTGCGCAGCCAAAAAATAAATAAATTAAATAAATAAAATGTTCTTCTTATAGTAAAGCATTAAAATTCTTATTGACTACTTTTCAAGGCAATGGTAATTTGATAACTGTATCAGACTTACTAATGTTTGAGCATCACCTAAGTTTACCTGCTATCGATCTAAGAATAGGGTAAGAAACACAGAAAAGTAAATGGTTTAAAATGCTGTATACATTATTATGTGTCTGTTTCTATTAAATCTGGGTAAAACCTGCAAGACTGTATATTATGGTTGCAGATAGCATCATAAATTACATGTGTTTCTAAACTGGTTTTTATTCTGAGTATAAAGTAAGTTTTGTTTGTTTGTTTATTATCTAATAGATAATTATTGTTTAATAATTATCTAATTATTGAGTTTTATAATTAAATTTGATCAAAATTAATTTCTCTAGAGTCAAGGAAGTTCAGTTACTTTCCCAGTATTAGGGTATTTCCTTTTGATACAAAAATTAAACATGAAGTATTTGATTCATAGTTTTCTTTTCTTTTTTTTTTTTTTTTTGTGGTACAAGGGCCTCTCACTGTTCTGGCCTCTCCCATTGCAGAGCACAGGCTCCGGATGCTCAGGCTTAGCAGCCATGGCTCACGGGCCCAGCCGCTCCATGGCATGTGGGATCTTCCCGGACCGGGGCACAAATCCGTGTCCCCTGCATCGGCAGGTGGACTCTCAACCACTGTGCCACCAAGGAAGCCCCATAGTTTTCTTATGACTTTGTAACACTATATCATCTTGAAAGAATAAAATACATTGAATTGATAAACTATAACAGAATACTGCTGAATGTATATTTTTATGTCCATAATATACATTTATAAATTTATAATGCACAATCAACATAAGTACAGGGAAAAAAGCCAATAATTTTTAAGTCAAATTTTTTATTTGTAATATGCGAAGTTGAGAAGATATGCGCTATGATTAAGCAATGCTTGTCGGGGTAGTACTCAAAATTTTTTCCTTATTTATAAAGGAACAGTATCTAAGAATAAAACTAGAGTTTTGTATGTACACACAGGTTTTACCTTCTCCACCAAAATGGTGAACAAGAATTTAATTATTTCCTATCAGAGAAATATCTATTAAGAGATAAATATCTACTATCATGAAATAACCCAAAACAATTCATTTTGGATGGATCACTGAACATGAGTCAAATATCCAGCTTGCCTGAGTGGAAAAAGAAAGAAGAAAGAAGAAAGAAAAAACAGCTATGTCCTTGACCTAAAAGTGAGATTCCATAGTTCACTACCACTATTCCCAAAGTATAGGCTCTATTATATTTTACACAGAAGGACTCATACTGATTTTCCCCTCAATACTGTTTGTTCATATCATCTATAGTAACTGTCAAGATAAATTGAAAATTCCCAAACATATGACATCTGAATACAATGGGAGCTATATTTGTGCTAGCTATTTCAACATGTCATGGTATAAATTTTTTACTCAAAAATAGTGTTTTATTGGTAAGAACCAGATAAATGTTTTCACAGCCCTCTATGAAAATATTTTATTTTTTAGGTTTGGCCTTCTTTTAATCATTTATTCATCAAATTACAGCATATGATAAAAGTTAAATACATGTGTCCTATAAGCAAAATCTGTGGATGTGACGTAGCTTTTAAATAATAAAAATGTAATTTTAATAAAATACCTTTCTACTTACGTAGATATTTGAAATTTGTAAAGTATCAACATTTCTGATATAAAAGTATAGTTGATTTAAAAGTATCAGCATTTCTATTCAGAGTATTTGTTAGAGTGGTCAAAGGTGACCTTTTCAGAGGCTATAAAATACAATATTCTATTTATGGAAATTTGACTTCATTAAACTTGATATGGAACAAATCCTCAGAAACATTTAGTTAAAATGCTTCTGTTATCAATAACTGTTACAAAAATAGGTTGTTATCAATTCTGTGTCTTATTTAATCCTTAAAGAGGAGAAAAAATTATCTGTCACATTTGGTCACTATGTCAAGAATAGCATAATTTAATAGTGGGTTATAACAGTAGGAGAATTCCAGGGTCTTGGCTTAAAATCTATATTAAAAAAATAGGTTAAATGAGTAGAATATAGTATGGTTTTTAAATTTTTTTGTCAAAATCAATGTAGATCAGATATTATATACATTTGACTTCTGTATTGATTTTTTTTTTTACCAGTTTCTCCCTATATCAGTTCATTCTCCAGATTGTTCCCTAAGAGATTCAAAAATTATTGTTTTATATTTACTCTAAACTGTGACTTTATTGATGGCAGAGATGAGATCTTCGTAGTATTTAGCTCACTAGCCAGTATATAGTACAAGCTAAAAGGATTTTATTACATGAATAAGAGGTATTTAAAGTGAAGGATAAAAAAAGATATTCCATGCAAATAGTAATTGTTATGAGAAAAAGATGACATAAGTTGGTAAAAAATTCAGTTCATCTATTGTAAATATATATGCACCAAATAACTGTGTCTCCACAATATGTGAAGCAAAAATTGATGAAACTGAAGGGAGAAGAAATAAAATGTCAAACAAAAATAGTCAACTTCTATAATTTACTTTCAACAGTAGATAGAATATCTAGACAGAATATCAATAAAGAATTAAAGAACTTTGAAAACACTATAAACCAAGGAGATCTACCAGACATCTGTATAACACTCCACACAAAATAGCAGAATACAAAAAATCCACAAATGCATATGAAACACTTTCCAAATAGACATATATTAGACTAAACAAGTCTCAATAAATTTTAAGATTCAAATCATAAAATTATCTTCTCTGGACATGAGATGAAGCTAGAAATGAAAAAAAAGAAGAAATATAGAAAATTCAAAAATATTTAGAAATTAAACATCACACTCTAAAAAACCAGTAGGTCAAAGAGGAAGTTTCTGATTGCTGAAGGGAAATTTGAAAGTGCATTCTGATGAATAAAAACAAAAATGGCATACCAAAACTTGTTGGGAGCAGCAAATGTAGTGATCAGAAATAAAATTATAGCTTAATGCCAATTTTTTTTCTTTTTAACATCTTTATTGGAGTATAATTGCTTTACAATGGCATGTTAGTTTCTGCTGTATAACAAAGAGAATCAGCTATACATATACATATATCCCCATATCCCCTCTCTCTTGCATCTCCCTCCCACCCTCCCTATCCCACTCCTAGAGTTGGACACAAAGCACTGAGCTCATCTCCCTGTGCTATGAGGCTGCTTCCCCCTAGCTATCTACTTTACATTTGGTAGTGTATATATGTCCATTCCACTCTCCCACTTCCTCCCAGGTTACCCTTTGCCCTCCTCTTTTCCTCAACACCATTCTCTACGTCTGTGTCATTATTCTTCTCTTGTCCCTAGGTTCTTCAGAACCATTTTCTTTTTAATTCTATATGTATATGTTAGTATACGGTATTTGTATTTCTCTTTCTGACATAACTTCACTCTGTACGACAGACTCTAGGTCCATCCACCTCACTACAAATAACTCAATTTTGTTTCACTTTATGGGTGAGTAATATTCCATTGTATATACGTGCCACATCTTCTTTATCCATTCATCTATCAATAGACACTTAGGTTGCTTCCATTGTCCTTGCTATTGTAAATAGTGCTACAATGAACATTGTGGTACATGATTCTTTTTAAATTATGGTTGTCTCAGGGTATATGTCCAGTAGTGGGATTCCTGGGTCATATGGTAGTTCTATTTTCAGTTTTTCAAGGAACCTCCATACTGTTCTCCATAGTGGCTGTATCAGTTTACATTCTCTGCAAGAGGGTTCCCTTTTCTCCCCACCCTCTCCAGCATTTATTGATTGTAGATTTTTTGATGATGGCCATTCTGACCAGTGTGAGGTGATACCTCATTGTAGTTTGACTTGCATTTCTCTGATGATTAGTGATGTTGAGCATCCTTTCAGGAGTTTGTTGGCAATCTGTATATCTTTGGAGATATGCCTATTTAGGTCTTCTGCCCATTTTTGGATTGGGTTGTTGTTTTCTTTTGGTATTGAGATGCAGCATGAGCTACTTGTATATTTTGGAGATTAATCCTTTGTCAGTTGCTTCACTTGCAAATATTTTCTCCCTTTCTGAGGATTGTCTTTTTCTCTTGTTTATGGTTTCCTTTGCTGTGCAAAAGCTTTTAAGTTTCATTAGGTGCCATTTGTATATTTTTGTTTTTATTTCCATTTCTCTAGGAGGTGGGTCAAAAAGGACCTTGCTGTGATTTATGTCATAGAGTGTTTTGACTCTGTTTTTCTCTAAGAGTTTTATAGTGTCTGGCCTTACATTTAGGTATTTAATCAATTATGAGTTTATTTTGTATACTGTGATAGGGAGTGTTCTAACTTTATTCTTTTACATTTAGCTGTCCAGTTTTCTCAGCATGACTTATTTATTTATTTATTTATTTTGCATTACGTGGCCTCTCACTGCTGTGGCCTCTCCTGTTGCAGAGCACAGGCTCCGGAGGCGCAGGCTCAGCGGCCATGGCTCACAGGCCCAGCCACTCCACGGCATGTGGGATCCTCCCGGACCGGGGCACAAACCCGCGTCCCCTGCATTGGCAGGCAGACTCTCAACCACTGCGCCACCAGGGAAATCCCCAGCACCACTTATTGAAGAGGCTGACTTTTCTCCATTGTATGTTCTTGCCTCCTTTATCAAAGATAAGGTGACCATATGTTCATCTCTGGGTTTTCTGTCCTGTTCCATTGATCGATATTTCCATTTTTGTGCAAGTATTATACTGTCTTGATTACTGTAGCTTTGTAGTACAGTCTGAAGTCAGGGAGCCTGATTTCTGTAGCTCCATTTACCTTTCACAAGATTGCTTTGGCTATTCGGGGTCTTTTGTGTTTCCATACAAATTGTGAAATTTTTGTTCTAGTTCTGTGAAAAATGACATTGGTAGTTTGATAAGGATAGAATTGAATCTGTAGATTGGTTTTCGTAGTATAGTGATTTTCAAAATGTTGATTCTTCCAATCCAAGAACAAGGTATATCTCTCCATCTGTTTGTATCATCTTTGATTTCTTTCATCAGTGTCTTATAGTTTTCTGCATACAAGTCTTTTGTCTCCTTAGGTGGGTTTATTCCTAGGTATTTTATTCTTTTTGTTGCAATGGTAAATGGGAGGGTTTCCTTACTTTCCCTTTCAGATTTTTCATCATTAGTGTATAGGAATGCAAGAGACTTCGGTGCATTAAGTTTGTATCCTGCTACGTTACCAAAGTCATTGATTAGATCTAGTACTTTTCTGGTAGCAGCTTTTGGATTCTCTATGTATAGTATGTCATCTGCAAACAGTGACAGTTTTACTTCTTTTCCAATTTAGATTCTTTTATTTCTTTTTCTTCTCTGATTGCTGTGGCTAAAACTTCCAAATATATGTTAAATAATAGTGGTGAGAGTGGGCAATCTTTTCTTGTTCCTGATCGTAGTGGAAATAGTTTCAGTTTTTCACCATTGAGAATGATGTTGCCTGTGAGTTTGTCATATATGGGCTTTATTATATTGAGGTAAGTTCCCTCTATGCCTACTTTCTGGAAGGTTTTTATCATAAATGGGTGTTGAATTTTCTTGAAAGTTTTTCTGTTTCTATTGAGATGATCATGTGGTTTTTCTCCTTCAATTTTTTAATATGGTTTATCACATAGATTGATTTGCGTATATTGAAGAATCCTTGTATTCCTGGGATAAAACTCACTTGATCATGGTGTATGATCCTTTTAATGAGCTGTGTGATTCTGTTTGCTATTATTTCATTGAGGATTTTTGCATCTATGTTCATCAGTGATATTGGTCTGTAATTTTCTTTTTTTGTGACATCTTTGTCTGGTTTTGGTATAAGGGTGATGGTGGCCTCGTAGAATGAGTTTGTGAGTGTTCCTCCCTCTGCTCTATTTTGGAAGAGTTTGAGAAGGCAGGTGTTAGCTCCTCTAAATTTTTGATAGAAATCTCCTGTGAAGCCTTCTAGTATTGTTCTTTTGTTTGTTGGAAGATTCTTAATAACAGTTTCAATTTCAGTGCTTGTGATTGGTCTATTTATATTTTCTATTTCTTCCTGGTTCAGTCTCAGAAGGTTGTGCCTTTCTAAGAATTTGTCATTTTATTCCAGGTTGTCCACTTTATTGTCATGTAGTTGCTTGTCGTAATCTCTCATGATCCTTTGTATTTCTGCAGTGTCAGTTGTTACTTCTCTTTCATTTCTTATTCTATTGATTTCAGTCTTCTCCCTTTTTTTCTTGATGAGTCTAGCTAATGGTTTATCAACTTTATCTTCTCAAAAACCAGCTTTTAATTTTATTGATCTTTGCTATCGTTTCCTCCACTTCTTTTTCATTTATTTCTGATCTAATCTTTATGATTTCTTCTGCTAATTTTGAGATTTCTTTGTTCTTCTTCCTCTAATTGCTTTAGGTGTAAGGTTAGGTTGTTAATTTGTGAAGTTTCTTTTTTTTTGAGGTAGGATTGTATTGCTATAAAATTCCCTCTTAGAACTGCTTTTGCTGCATCCCATAGGTTTTGGGTCATTGTAGTTTCATTGTCATTTCTTTCTCGGTACTTTTAGATTTCCTCTTTGATTTCTTTAGTGATCTCTTGGTTATTTAGTAGTGTATTGTTTAGCCTTCATATGTTTGTATAGTTTACATTTTTTTCCCTGTAATTGATATCTAGTCTTACAGTATTGTGGTTGGAAAAGATACTTGATACCATTTCAATTTTTTTAAATTTAACAAGACTTGATTTGTGACCCAAGATATGATCTATCCTGGAGAATATTCTATGAGTACTTGAGAAGAAAGTGTATTTTGTTTTTGGATGGAATGTCCTATAAATATCAATTAAGTCCATCTTGTTTAATGTGTCATTTAAAGCTAGTGTTTCCTTATTTATTTTCATTTTGGATGATCAGTCCATTGTTGAAAGTGGGATGTTAATGTCCCCTACTATAATTGTGTTACTGTCAATTAATGCTTTTATGGCTGTTAGCATTTGCCTTATGTATTGAGGTGCTCCTATGTTGGGTCTATAAATATTTACAATTGTTATATCTTCAACTTGGATTAATTCCTTGATCATTATGTAGTGTCCTCCTTTCTCTCCTGTAATATTCTCTATTTTAAAGTCCATTTTGCCTGATATGAGAATTGCTACCCCAGCTTTCTTTTGATTTCCATTTGCAAGGAGTATCTTTTTCTATTCCCTCCCTTTCAGTCTGTATGTGTTCCTAGGTCTGAAGTGGGTTCCTGGTAGACATCATATATACAGGTCCTGTTTTTGCATCCATTCAGGCAGTCTATGTGTTTTGGTTGGAGCATTTAATCCATTTACATTTAAGGTAGTTATTGATATGCATGTTCCTATTACTATTTTCTTTATTGTTTTGGTTTTGTTATTGTAAGTCTTTTCCTTCTCTTGTGTTTCCTGCCTAGAGAAGTTCCTTTACCATTTGTTGTAAAGCTGGTTTGGTGGTGCTGAATCCTCTTAACTTTTGCTTCCATGTAAAGGTTCTAATTTCTCCATCGAATCTGAATGAGATCCTTGCTGAGTAGAGTAATCTTGGGTGTAGGTTTTTCCCTTTCGTCGCTTTAAATATGTCCTGCTACTCAGTTCTGGCTTGCAGAGTTTCTGCTGAAAGATCAGCTGTTAACCTTATGGGGATTCCCTTGTATATTATTTGTTGCTTTTCCCTTTCTGCTTTTAATATTTTTTCTTTGTATTTAATTTTTAACAGTTTGATTAATATGTGTCTTGGTATGTTTCTACTTAGATTTATGCTGTATGGGACTCTCTGCAATTCCTGGACTTGATTGATTATTTCTTTTCCCATATTAGGGAAATTTTCAACTTTAATCTCTTAAATTATTTTCTCAGTTCCTTTTTTTTTTCTCTCCTTCTTCTGGGAGCCCTGTAATTCGAATGTTGGTGTTTTTAATATTGTTCCAGTGGTCTCTGAGATTGTTCTCTCTTCTTTTCATTCTTTTTTCTTTATTCTGCTCTGTGGTAGTTATTTCCACTATTTTATCTTCCAGGTCACTTATCCATTCTTCTGCCTCAGTTATTCTGCTATTGATTCCTTCTAGAGAATTTTAATTTCATTTCTTCTGTTGTTCATCATTGTTTGTTTGCTCCTTAATTCTTCTAGTCCTTGTTAAATGTTTCTTGCATTTTGCCTATTCTATTTCCAAGATTTTGGATCATCTTTACTATTATTCTGAATTCTTTTTCAGGTAGATTGCCTATTTTCTCTTCATTTGTTAGGTCTGGTGGGTTTTTATCTTGCTCCTTCATCTTCTGTGTGTTTCTCTGTCTTCTCATTTTGCTTATCTTACTGTGTTTGGGGTCTCCTTTTTGCAGGCTGCAGGTTCGTAGTTCCCATTGTTTTTGGTGTCTGTCCCCAGTGGCTAAAGTTGGTTCAGTGTGTTGTGTAGGCTTCTTGGTGGAGGGGACTGGTGCCTGTGTTCTGGTTGATGAGGCTGGATCTTGTCATTTTGGTGGGCAGGTCCACCTCTGGTGGTGTGTTTTGCATTGTCTGTGGCCTTATTATGATTTTAGGCATCCTCTCTGCTAATGGGTGGGGTTGTGTTCCTGTCTTGCTAGCTGCGTGGCATAGGGTGTCCAGTACTGTAGCTTGCTGGTTGTTGAGTGGAGCTTGGTCTTAGTGTTGAGATGGAGATCTCTGGGAGAGCATTTGCTGTCTGATATTACATGGGGCTGGGAGGTCTCTGACCAATGTCCTGAATTTGGCTCTCCCACCTCAGAGCCTCAGGCCTAAAATAAGCACTAAAAACTATACAAAAACAAAACAGAACAAACAAAAAAAACTGGGCAGACAAACCCTAGGACAAATGGCAAATGCAAAGCTTTTGGAAAGTCTGAGGTCTTCTGCCAGTGTTCAGTATGTGTTCTGTAGGAGTTGTTCCACTTGTAGATGTATTTTTTATGAATTTGTGGGGAGGAAGGTGATCTCCACATCTTATTCCTCTGCTATCTTGTGTGTCCACTCTTAAATGCCTAAATTTATAATGAAAAAAACATTTCAAACAAGTAACCTAACTTGAAGAACTAGAAGAAGAGCAAATTAAATCAAAAGCTAGTAAAAGGAAATAAATAATAAGAGCAGAAATAAATTAAATAGAAAATAGAAAAGTAAAACAGAGATAATTAACAAATCAAATGTTAGTTTTTTGAAGAAAGCAAGAAATTTTAGCCATTGTGACTGAGCAAAAAAATAGAGACAATACAAATGATTAATACCAGAAGAAAAGTGAGGATATTACTACCAATGCTATAGAAATAAAAAATGATTATAAGAAAATACTTTTACCAATTGTATGTCAGCATATTAAATAAACTAGAGGAAATGGACAAATTCCTAGAAATACAGTGAATAACAAAATTAATTCAAGAAAAACAAGGATATCTGAGAAGACCTATAACACATAGAGATTGAATCAGAAATAAAACACCTTCCAACAGAAAAAACATGGAGGTATCACCTCACACTAGTCAGGATGGCCATTATCAAACAATCTAGAAACAGTAAATGCTGGAAAGGGTGTGGTGAAAAGGGAACCCTCCTCCACTGTTGGTGGGAATGTAAATTGATACAAACACTATGGGAAACAGTATGGAGTTTCCTTAAAATACTAAAACTAGAGCTACCACATGACCCTGCAATCCCACTACTGGGCATATACCCTGAGAAAACTATAATTCAAAAAGAGACATGTACCAAAATGTTCACTGCAGCACTCTTTACAATAGCCAGGACATGGAAGCAACCTAAATGTCCATCGACAGAGGAATAGATAAAGAAGATGTGGCACATATATACAATGGAAATTATTCAGCCATAAAAAGAAACAAAATTGAGTTATTTGTAGTGAGGTAGATGGACCTAGAGTTTGTCATACAGACTGAAGTAAGTTAGAAAGAGAAAAATACCGTATTCTAATGCACATATATGGAATCTAAATATATATATGAATGTAGTGGCAGAGCAGGAATAAAGATGTAGACATAGAGAATGCACTTGAGGACACAGGGTGGGAGGGGGAAGCTGGGGCAAAGTGAGAGTGGCATGGACATATATACAGTACCAAATGTAAAATAGTCAGATAGTGGGAGCTGCAGCATAGAACAGGGAGATCAGCTCGGTGCTTTGCGATGACCTAGAGGGGTGGGATAGGGAGGATGGGAGGGAGGCTCAAGAGGGAGGGGATATGGGGACATATGTATGCCTATGGCTGATTCACTTTGTTGTGCAACAGAAACTAACACAGTATTGTGAAGCAGTTATACTCCAATAAAGGTCTATTTTAAAAAATGAATCAAAGATCTAAACATATGTTCCGAAATTATAAAACTCTTAGAAGAAAGCATAGGGGAAATCTTCATGACATTGGATTTCACAATGATATTTTGGATATGATACCAAAAGTACAAGCACCAATAGGAAATATATTGGAATTCAAATTTTACGAGTTTTTGTATCAAAGGACGTTATCAAGAAAGTGAAAAGACAACCTACAAGGATGGGGGACAGTATGCAAACCATATATCTGATAAGGGTCCAGTATCCAGAATATATGAAAAATTCTTATAAGTCAATATCAAACAGACAAACAATTCTTAAAAAAAATTTTTTTAAACAATTTACACGTTTTTAAAAATGGGCAAATTTCATGAATAGACCTTTCTCCAAAGAAGACATACAATTGCCAGCAAGCACATAAAAAGGATGCTTATCATTAGTAGTCATTAGAGAATGAAAATTAAAACCATGATTATATACCACTTCTCATCCACTAGGATCAAGATAATTTAAAAAAAAAACACAGAAATTATGAAATGAAGTATTAATGAAGATGTGGAGAAAACAGAGCCCTCCTACTTTACTGGTGATGATGCCAACTGTTTCAACCACTGTGGTGGAAACACGTTTTGGCAGTTCCACAAAAAGTTAAACATATAATTACCATATAATTCAGCAATTTTACTCTTAGAGATATACCTAAAGGAATGGAAAGAGAGTAGTCAAATGTTTCTACATGATTGTTCATAGCAGCAATAGTCACAATGGCCAAATGTGGAAACAACCCAAATGTCCATCAAGGGATGAATGGATAAATAAATTATGTTATATACATACAGTGGAATATTATTCAATCATAAAAAAGGATGGCATATTAGTATATGTTATAGCATGGATAATACTTGAAAGAATATTAAGTGAATGAAGTCAGACACAAAGGGCTACGTATTATATGATTCCAATTTTATGAATTTTCCAGAATAAGTAAGTCCATAGAGATAGAAAGCAGATTGGTTGCTATCAAGGCCTGGGAATAGAGAATTGGCTGTGACTGGTTCATGTGTATAGTGTTTTCTTTTGGAATAATGAAAATATTTTGAGACTAGACAGAGTTGGTGATTATACAACATTGTAAATGTATTAAATGCCATGCGATAACACACTTTGAAATAGTTTAAAATGGCAATAAGTTCTAGAGCTCTAATGTACAATATTGTGCCTATAGTTTACAATATTGTATTGTGCAGTTAAAATTTTGTTAAGAAGGGTAGATCTTATGTTGTGTGCTTACTACAATAAAAATGATTAATTTTATGTTATATGAATTTCAGTTACATTTTTATAAATCATCTATTTTGCATCCCCCTTTCTCTTCATAACTAGTCCCCATTATAATAAATATAAGAATTTTGGTGTTTTCCTTGGCTGTCTGAATACACCACCAATTATACTTAGGCAGCTTCTCCATTGTCTTTGCGATTGTGAGAAATAGTACTCTGCCTGCTACCATGGGTGTTGAAGTGGGGGAAACATCCTTCAACAAATCTCCAGTAGTATGAAGCTTGTGTACATGACTAATGTTCACCCAATTAGGTGGCTCTGCCTTGAAGTCTGAATATGGAGCTAGTGAAGTATATATTAAAAGGACAATTAGTATTCAATTATGGTCATTGGTGGCAGTATCAATTAATGTTGGTTTTCTATAGTAGTGAGGACATGCAGGTATGAATATTTCTGGTAAATTATGGTGTTTTTTCTACTCACTTCTTTTAAAATTGCCTTTATTTATGAATTTCTTACAAATTTGATCTTTCTTCCTCCATTCAAATCAATGAGTCTCCTAAATTCTTCAGTAAAATCGTAGTGTAAGTCTGTGTGTGTAGGGAAATGTTTGTGTGGTGTGTGTGTGTGTGTGGTGTGTATGTGTGTGTGTGTGAACATAAACTGCCACTCAAACTTAGGGTAGCCAGAGTAGATTTCTATTGCTTACAACCAAGACCTCTGACAGATATGTTCATGGTTATTTAGTCATAGTTTATTTTTTTCCTTTACTTACACTCATATTTCCCAGGTAATAAAAATAGTACCCGACAATTGAGATAGTTGATATCCCTGAACTTTGGGAAGGAAAAGGTCTTAATATTTTAAAATTCGTATCTGACCCTTGTCATTTGTTATGAAACTCAGAAACAATTTACATGCACATTATTGTTTTGTTTTAAATATTGGTTTGGGTTTTCTTTAGAAGATTTTACACAGTTGGGGTATGAAAATAAAAGTATATACTTTTCAAAAGAATATTCTGCTACTTGATTTTGGATGAATTTTGCATCATCCTTAGTATTCTTTTTTTTTTTTCCCCTTCCAGTTTTATTGAGATATACTTGACACACAGCACTATATAAGTTTAAGGTGCACAGCATAACAATTTGACTTACATCATGAAATGATTACCACGATAAGTTTATTGAACATCTATCAGCTCATATAGATACAAACTAAAAGGAAAAGAAAAACATATTTTTTCCTTGTGATGAGAACTCTTGGGATTTATTCTCTTAACAACTTTCATATATAACATTCCCAGTATTTTTTTTTTTTTTTTTTTTTTTGTGGTACGTGGTTGACTCTCAAACACTGCGCCACCAGGGAAGCCCGCCAGTATTCTTAATATACTGAAGAAAGCATAAGGTTCTTACTCGTCACTAGTGTTTTCAATGGACTACAATGGAATTTAATTTCATTTAAAAATGTGTGATATTTTATAGTAAAAAGTCTGTAAAAATTGATCCCCTGTTGACAACATTGAATTGGCATCCATGCAGCACCATATTGCAAAGTATGTCACATGAGACACATTATATATTTCATTGCCAGCAAGCTGACATCTGGTTCAGAACTTTTAGTATTGGTTAGTGTGTCTCTTGGTAAAGCATAAATACACTAAATCAGGTACTAAAGAAGAACTGATCTGGAATTCCAAAGGAGGAGCACTCAAATGTCAAAGCTATTTTCTGTGTCATTAGTTTCTAATTATGTACTTTTTAAAATTAACTGTTTTTATAACAGTATCAAAGGTCAAGTGGAAAAGCAACAGACTTAAAGGAAATTGAAATATGTAAAAGAAATTTTGAAGTGTAAAAATATTATTTCCAGATACTTTCTTCCCTTGCAAGCACTAATGGATTTTAGGATTGGTTCAATGTTAAGGAACTAGGGAAAAAATTCAGAAACTTATAGGACATATGTTTTGATTATTAATTATAAGAAAACTATTGTTCTTAATTGTAATATATGAATTGACTATAAACATAATGATGCTTGCAAAACATAGTAGGTGTTTATGTTCCTGATAGTCTTCTTCTGATATCCTAATCCTACCTACTACAATATATTCAGGTTCTTATATTCCAATAATAGGAGCAGGAAGATCTTGTAGGTAGAAATTTCCAGATTATGTATATTAAATTATGCCCACAGTTGGTGTTTTCTGAGCATCTTGGCAGAAGTGTATTGACATAAAATAAGTATGCAAAGAACTGTTTAAATGTATTGTGTTGGCCAAAAGCTTCGTTAGGTTTTTTCAGTAAGATGGCTCAAGTAGCACTTAGCTGTCTTTAACGTCATTTAAAACAATTTTATTAGATTGTATGTGATAGCAGTCATATCAGTGTGCATTTATAAAAAGACATCAAAATTGGTGAATTTATGTGTAGCCATTTTAATATTGAAGATGAAAGAAAAAAAGCAACATTTTCAGCATATTATGCTTTATTATTTCAAGAAAGGTAAAAACGCAACTGAAATGCAAAAAAAAAAAAAAAGATTTGGGGAGAAGGGGCTGTGACTGATTGAATGTGTCAAAAGGGGTCTGTGAAGTTTCATGCTGGAGATTTCTTGCTGGACGATGCTCCAGGGTCGGGTAGACCAACTGAAGTTGATAGTGATGAAATCAAGATGTTAATTGAGAACCATCAATGTTATACCACGCGGAGATAGCCGACATACTCAAAATATCCAAATCAAGCACTGAAAATCGTTTGCACCAGCTTGGTTATGTTAATCGTTTTGATGTTTGGGTTCCATGTAAGTTAAGCAAAAAAAACCCTCCTTGACTATATCTCCATATGTGATTCTCTACTTAAACGTAACGAAAACGTTCCATTTTTAAAACAACTTGTGACAGGTGATGAAAAGTGGATACTGTACAATAATGTGGAACAGAAGAGATCATGGGCAAGCGAAATGAACCACCACCAACCACACCAAAGGCTGGTCTTCATCCAAAGAAGGTGATGTTGTGTATACGGTGGGATTGGAAGGGAGTCCTCTCTTATGAGCTCCTTCCAGAAAACCAAATGATTAATTCCAACAAGTACTGCTCCCATTTAGATGAACTGAAAGCAGCACTAAATGAAAAGTGTCCAGAATTAGTCAACAGAAAATGCATAATCTTCCATCAGGCTAACTCAAGATCGCATGTTTCTTTGATGACCAGGCAAAACCTGTTATCAGCTTGGCTGGGAAGCTCTGATTCATCTGCTGTATTCACCAGACATTGCACCTTCACATTTCCATTTATTTCAGTCTTCACAAAATTCTCTTAATGGAAAAAATTTCCATATCCTGGAAGGCTCTAAAAATCACCTGGAATAGTTCTTTGCTCAAAAAGATAAAAAGTTTGCGGAACATGGAATTATGAAGTTGCCTGAAAACTGACAGAAGGTAGTGGCACAAAAGGGTGAATACATTGTTCAATAAAGTTCTTGGTGAAAATGAAAAATGTGTCAGTTTTTACTTAAAAACCGAAGACACTTTTTGGCCAACTCAATAAAAGACAACACGAATATCACTAACAACTTGGGAGCAAGTTTATCTAAACTTTTTTGAAAATTAAGAATACTACTTTCTATCTAAACTTTGAATTCACAGATTCCATTGACTTCAGCATCAATATTTGATAAAGATGTTTCCATAAATATACCTTAATCAAGCAATTTACGTCAAAATAACAGGTTTTTGTTGGTGGTATTGGTGCTGCTGCTGGGTGTTTTTCATTCCTCCATTACTTATACACGTGGTTACTTGTTCATATGATTAAATAATGATTCATGTTTCTAGTGATACCCTGTATAAAAGTGATAATTCATTACACTAATAGTATATGTTAGCGTGGAAGGATAGTGCTCTGATTATTTCCTCTTTAAAGACTATGAATCACGTTGGAGATGGAAATACTGAGTACACAGGTTAATTTATCAGTTGTTCAGATAATAGCATCTGTTGGCTCAAATTCCAAGTTTGTTCAGTTTTTTATAAGCTATCATAATTTATCATAAACACACAAGATACCTAACATTCTAGAAATATTAGAATATTCATGGACCAGAAAGAAAATCAGGTTTTCCCTAATATGTTTTTCTTAAATTGTGGACACACTTGTTTAGCTTTAGTCTGGTTCAGTGGAAAGATATTACTGGATAAGAAATACACTTAGAACTTGAAAGAATTGACCAGAGAGAAGGCACTAGAGTGATCTGAATTCAGATTTCAACACCCCAAGCGGTAGTGGCCAAAATATGTTCTTTAAAGGTAGCACAGACTTTCAGGAGATCCTTAGGTAACTAAATAGGGGCTTTACATGAAGAATGTGCTTAAATTCTATGGTGAATCTGAAGTTCTTAGTACATTGCCAGGTTTAGTCTAATTTAATTCAAGTGGTGTGTATTATTGACAAGGTTTAGTGCCTGAATAAGCTGAGTAAGACCAAGAAAGCAGAGATAGGCAGGTGACTGTCATTAGAAAATTAGTTAGAACTTGGAGTATATTTACTAATAGTGACAATGTCCTGAACAATGGCTATGAATAGTTCAGTTCATTTCCTTTTAACAAGCACAGGTCAGTGTTAACCCTATGGCAGGTGCTCTCAGACTCTGCTGATATAACACAGAATAAAGTACAGGTTCTGCCCTTATCAAGTTCGCAGGAAGTTACAAGGTATTCTAGATTAGCTATATGAGTTCTCTTACTATTGCATTTAAAATATATTCATGAATTTTTAAAAAGTCTTTGACACGCTGACCTGGGTTGTATCATAGGAAAAAAATGTGTTCTAAATTTTTAATGATCATCTCACATAAAAATTAGAAAACATTTTTTTATAAGATGATGATGCCTGCCTATAGTAAATACAATATTATTTTTTCTATTTGATTTATTAGTAAATACTGCATATACCAATAAATCAATGGGAAGTCTGTTAAGGTGCTTATACCCTTGATAATTCAGGAAAATTTATTGTAATCTGTTACAATTATCTCTTTGTTATGATGGATATTGTTTTAATTCAAAGGATTTACATTTTCAAAAAGATTAATATATTAAAGAAGGAATAAAGCAAATACACATTCATTGTGGAAAGTCTTTATAGACAAAAAGTTTTACCTTCTAAAATTTAGTTTTACATTTATCACATATAAGCCACTATACACAGCACACAGAGACATACAACATAAATTGACTCAGAATAAGGCCCTTCATTTAAAGTGTTTTATATTTTTCTGTCCTGGCCATATATTCAAAATAACAATATTATGATTTTACTGTTATAATTACATGATCATAATATCTCATTAGGAATAATAAAAGACACACCTTGTTGGCCTTACTTCCAATTTTATCACTGACCACTTCTCACTAATGCCTGTAATATCACTTTATTCCAAAGTGCTATCAGCTTTCACCTCAAATGTTATCCTCTAGTTGCCTGGCTTCCATTCTCATACCCTGCAATGAAGTTTTCATAGTGTAGCCAACATGGTCTTTTGAAAATCCAAAGCAACTTGTTTCACCAGTTACAATTCATTGCCTTCCAGTTCCAGCTACTATCTAGGCTGCCTTTTTCATATGATCTCTCATACTATTGTACTTTCATTCACTAAACTCTAGTTAAGTCATCTCACCTCTTCTTTTGTTGACTACCAAGGCCCTGTACTGTCTCATGGGTTTTGCATCTACTGTTCTCTATATTGAATCCTTTCCTGCAGCTCTTTGAATGACTCTTTATTACTTAGATTTTGATTATATTGCCACTACCTCAGAGAGAACTTTACTAATAACCTACTTAATGGAGACCCTGTTTCCCCAGTTACACTTCCTAATAACTCTTATAACTCCATGTTAAACTCTTCAGATAATTTATGTACTTCTCTATTTCTCCCATTTGAATGTATAACAAGAAAAGAAATTATGGCTGTCTTTTTTTCATTTCCACTGCTTAGAAGAGTACCAGGCATATAGCAGGGACTCAATAGATTTTTAATTAACGGAAGCTAATTAGGACTCATGAAAGAAGTCCTCTGCAGTTGAGGAAATTATTTTAAGGGTCCATAAATGTCCATTTTATGTTTATTTGCTAATGAATATGTATGTTATTATAACTTGGTAAAAAGAGGCTGTCTCACTAAAGAGTACATAACTAAAAAAAAAAAAAAGAAAGCTTTTAGGGGGCTTCCCTGGTGGCGCAGTGGTTGAGAGTCCGCCTGCCGATGCAGGGGACACGGGTTCGTGCCCCGGTCCGGGAGAATCCCACATGTCGTGGAGCGGCTGGGTCCGTGAGCTATGGCCGTTGAGCCTGCGCGTCCAGAGCCTGTGCTCCGCAATGGGAGAGGCCACAGCAGTGAAAGGCCCGCGTACCGAAAAAAAGAAAAAAGAAAGCTTTTGAATGAATACTTTGAGAAGGAAGTAGGCCCCTGTGTAGAAGAAATGACAAAAAATTTAGAGGAGAAATACAAAGATTCCTAGAAGAAAGAGGAATATTAAACTAAGGAAAACCTCATTGATTAAGCCTTGGAAATATTCCTGGTTTGACAATTGTAAACACTCTGCTTGTCACCTCTTCCTTGATCTATCAACTTTAAACTGAATATGTTGATTATCCAGTGCAAAAATGAGAAATTTCGTTTACTCATATTGTTTTCAAACCACTGATTCCGCCCCCCCCTCCATTTTGGAGAATATTTTAAATACTTCCATTTGTTACTTTTATAGTTTTACATAATACTCTTAAACTTATTTTCCTGAAACTTCAACTTTACAGTATAGACTGGTTTTTGCTCTACATTTACATAAGGAAGATGCCATTATACATGTCTTAGTCTCTAAATCATAAAACATGAAAATGTTTATATAACATTACTGTATTATTTGTCTTAATATAGATTTTATATTTAAAACTTAGAATCCTAATACACTACTGTCTTCAACAAAAATATATATCACTTTTATGAAGACAATTAGAAGTCAATTGAGCTGTCTCTGGAATTTTAAAAATGGTATTTTCATAATTATTTTTCTGCCTCTGTTTTATCTGTTCTCCTTTTCTCAAACTTCTTCTAAATGATTGACTTTTAGAAATCATGTATAACTTAAAATTTTTGTCTTTCATTTTATACATGCTTCAAAATTTCTCAACATTTTTTTCTTATAGTCTGCTAAATATTTTGTCTAGGCTATGCTATGTTAACATCCAAGAAATTTCTTTTGCTTTTAGCTTGCTGTTTTTCACTACAACATTTTCTATTGTAATCGATGCAACATAGTTTCAATTCTCAGAAATTCTTATTGGAAAAATTCAGCTTTCTTTTCCTATATTATACTTCTTTCCTTCTGAGCCAGTCGGTCTATTAGCTCACCTTGATCCTCTGTTATCTGGTGCTGATTTTCCTCAAAAGTCTAGTGATGACTCATTGTTCCTTTAGATTTAGGAATGTGCTATACTTATTAACATGAAAGTGACTGTTGAAGTCCTGGCAGTAGATATTTTTATGGGTCTTATCCCAAAATAGAGACATTCTCTGCAAGTTTTTTTGCAAGTAATAGTAAATATAAAATGCTAAATTGCATATTGCTAAATTGTACCAAGAGTCGAGCTGCCACATATTACAACCTCTGTCATGTCTTTTAAATTATTTCCCAAGGATTGTTCTTTATTCAATAGCTTTTAAAATCCTCAAAATACCTCTCTGAATGTGTTATCACTGGTATCCCCAGTATAAATGTAAGGAAACAAGAATTATAAATTTTAATAACTTGTTCAAATTCACACAAGCAGGTGTTGGAGGCAATTTTGTATCCTGACTATCTGATGCCAGAGTTCACTATAATTTAATATCATCCATTCTATGAAGATTCCTTAATTTTTCATCAATGCCGTACTTTAATCTTCATATATACTCATTCTAACAACTAGTACTTATACTGAGAATTTCTTATTTTTAATTTCATAAGCCTTTATATAATTTCTGATTTGTTTTCTTCTGTTACCTCATATTTGTGACACTTCCAGCTATCAATATAGTCAAGACAGAAAAAGAGAAGCATATATGGTACCAGGTAGGGAGCTGGGATAAGAGGAAGTTAGCCTTTAGCCCATCTTTGCTAGTTGGCTTTCCCAAGAGCGGAGTAAACTTTCTTCTATCTTCATAACAGGAGGTAGTTTTACAAGTTGGACCAAAGTGCCCCATGGAAGTTAGGCTCCTACTCTCCACAGAGAGGAGAGGTAGGGGTGCTGTTTTCCTTGATGATTACATTTCAAAGGAATGACTTCCAGGTCCTTGAGAAAGACATTGGTTGTTAAACTGGCACAACCAGTTTAAAAACTGGCTTTAAAAGATTTATATATCAAAGGGGCAGAGGGAGAGCTTACAATTATAACTTTTCTAAAGTAAATGCTCTACAAAAAGCAATATCAGAGGCCTCCAGTCGGGAAGAAGTCTGTGGAAAGTTTAGTTAAGCTAAGGGTAATGTTAAAGCTATTTTTATCACAACCAACCCTCATTTAGTTTCTGCACAAGTTTGAAGTTCATCTTGTTAAGTTGCACTCCTGTCATTGTGGTCTACATATAGCTTCTCAGGTTTTAGTGATCCATAACCAAATACATATTATTTTTGTTTAATACACTGACAATGTAACATTTGAAGAGGAATAGGATAACTAAAAAAAAATTCATTTAGGAGAGGGAAGAATGAGAAATATATGGCAGCCAATGATACCTAGCTCCTACACACTCATGGTAGAGAGAAAAAAAAAAGAATTCTCTGTTCAGGTAAGCTCATGTGATAGGTACACCCCGCCCCCCACTGACACACACACACACCCCACAGTCTTCCCACTCCCTCAAATTGCCACCCTATTTTTGCCATCTAAGAATATATTATTCATTGTCCTTGGCTACTACTTGTGACATTGAGATAATCTTTCTTGTCCTTTTTCTCCCTTGGCCATATGAGATGAACTTTGAAAAGAATGCCTTTCCTGGCAAATGCTCAGCTTTTGTAGTAGGTGATAAAGCATTATAATTTATTATAGTATAGAAATGCTGTTATTTTTGCAAAATATTTCCTTTGAAAACATTGTTTTAAGGATACTTTATTCCAGTCAGTTACTGTAAAAGTAACCATAGCTAAAGTTTTTATGTTTTAACTTACTGACCTCTTTGTTCTATCTGTGCCCCTTAGCCTTCCCATTAATGGCTGTTGCCCTGAGGCAGTTTGAAATGATAGCCTTAAGTGAAGAAGCACCCTCCTGAATGCCTCCCTTTGCCACCTGCTGTCTAATTTTTTTCAATCTTATCTCCTGCTATGGCAGCTATTTTCCTGCTTCTTGGACTAGTTGCAATTTGGGGTACACACATTGTCTTTTCAAACGCAGCAGGCCCACAAATTATGGGACTCTAAATCACTTAGATTGCAGGCCACATGTGGAGAGCATATCTCTTAGCAAAGCATTATTTTCTTTCTTCTCTGCTTTAGACTGCTCTCAAAACTTTGAGTTCATACCTCTTTTTGGAGACTTGGCTGAAAGCCGATAGAGGTAACCATTATACACAAATGTTCTGAATGTTCCTACCATTTGTGCTAACACCACAGCCTCAGTTGACACACATCCTGTGTGCATCTCAAGGTTTAGCCACCTATGTTTTACTTACTGTTTTCTCTGCCACATGTTTATGTCTAACATTCTTGTTTACATGACAGCTGTATCTGTGATCTTGCCATCAGTCTGCATTCAAGGCTGGAGTAACTTGAGAAGGGTGCAGTTGCAACACCTATTCATTTTATCAGGACAGCAAAATAGTTTTCAGCATCCATCTCAGAGATATCTGCTCATGTATAATTGGTCACAACTTGAGCACATGGACACCCTTAGCAGCAAGGAAGTTGAGAAGAGCTGCCATATTGTATTTCTAGCCTCTGAAGTGAACGTGGGTAAGCAAGAAAGGGATTGGAAATGAGTATTGAGGAAGTCAAATAAGAAGGTCCATCACAGATGAATACTAAGTTCCCTTAACTTATTCTTTATTTCTTAATAATGAACATTCAAGGCCTTTAATTTGCTCTAAATGTGACATTCACTGTTCATTAGTTTTAATATGAAGTATGGTCATTTCTAAACTTTTCTAGATAGTTTTTATTTCTCTTTTGAATTCATTTCTGTCATCTGCAGGATTAATAATTATCATCTCTCTTAATTTCCAAGGCATTCACATCATCTTTTAGTCACTGTTTTGGAAATAACACTGTGTTCAAAAACTATGACCTGAAAAATGTTGTTATTGCTGTGCTGCTGGGTAGTGTTGATGATGGTAATAGATTACTACAATGACATAATTGTTCTTTGTATCCAAGAATGTGCAATATTTTTGTCATATTCAGTATGTTGTACAGAGCAATAGTTTGACTTGTATTTGTTAAATCACACATACTCATTTTGCTACTCAGTTCCTCTGTGCTCTTACTTAAGAGTAAGTTAAGAAAATTAAATTACTTAACTTACTGTTTTAATTTACTGTTAAATTTAATTTACTGTTAAATTCTCCCTGAATTTCCAACATATTTTGATTTATATATTTAGAGGATATATTTTTTGTGTGTATGGGCAAACTTTATATTTCTTAGTCTTTTGTAAATTCTATCAGTACACAAGCTTCCTCTTTAACCCACTTGATTTTATTCTTAAATTTCAACAGCTTGATATGAATAAGGTCACTTCTGCTTTCTTTCATTCGCATTTGCCTGTTGTCCCTTTGCCCACTCTTTTATTTAAAAATTCTTGTATATTTTATTTTACTTTTGTTTTAAGAGGGTTCTTTTCTTTTTCTTTTTTTTCCAATAAAACACAGCTCGGGGCTTCCCTGGTGGAGCAGTGGTTGAGAGTCTGCCTGCCACTGCAGGGGACACAGGTTCGTGCCCCGGTCCAGGAAGATCCCACATGACGCGGAGTGGCTGGGCCCGTGAGCCATGGCCGCTGAGCCTGCGCATCCGGAGCCTGTGCTCCGCAACGGGAGAGGCCTCAACAGTGAGAGGCCCGCGTACCACAAAAAAAAACAAACAAAAAAACCACACAGCTTGGCTAGGGTTTTTTACTTTGACAACCTCATTTTTTAAAGGATGGAAGAAGACAAAATAGTTTTTCCACTTTAGTTATAACAAATGACGTTATTTTATTTCTTGAATCTTACTATGCTTCTTCATATTATTTTTTATTCTTTTTTCTTATATTACTTTTTGCTGGGTTACTAAGGTTGCTGTTTATTCAACTTGTTAGTGGAGTATTCTATACACTTGGACTTTTAATCACTTATTCAAAAAGAGTTTAGTATTTTCTATGTGCCAGGCACTGTTATAGAAAGATGGAATAAATAAAATAGAGGGGAAAAAAGTCTCCCCTCATGGACCTTACTATAATCAGATATATTTTATTATCTGTTGTGGTCTGAATGTTTGTGTTCCACCAAAATTCATGTTGAAATCCTAATGTGTAATGTGATAGTATTAGGAGGTGGGGCCTTTATTATAGATAAAGTGGAATAACCATTTTGCATTCTTCCATTCATTAAAAAATGAGTTTAATTTCTTTTAATGAGATTTATGTCCTTATAAAAGAGGCTTGAGAGAGCTACCTTACCCTCATTCACCATGTGAGGACACAGTGAGAAGTCAGCTGTCTGAAACCCAGAAAAGGGTCTTCGCTAGAACCTGACAATGTTGGCACCTTGATCTTGAACTTCCTGCCTCTAGAACAATGAGCAATAAACTTAGCTGTTTATAAGCCACATAGTTTGTGATATTTTATTACGGCAGCCCAGACAGACTAAAACATTATTATTATTATTTAAAACCAAGAAACTATATCTCCTACCAAGACTCTCTACTTCTCACTGTCTTTAATGCTCACAGTGAGCCATTTTGAGGAGATTTCAAACCCTCCTCTCACCCTCTCCTTACTCTCATCCTGAGTAAAAGCTTTGGAGCACTTTCTTTCCTGTTGTCAACATCCACCTCCAAATTTCACATTTACCTTTCTTATTAAAATTTTCCTTGCAGTATTCCTCTTCTGTTTCAAGGGTTGTCATCTTTTTTTTTTTTTTGTATAATGCAGACTGTCCATTGTTGTCCTTACATAGTCAGTCATTACTCATAACTATTTTCACTTCTATTCATGTTACTTGATTGTAAGGCCTTTGTTTTATTGGTTTGTTATTTGATCAGAGTTCTTTTCTATCATTGTTTTTGTGGATACATTATGCCACTCCTAGAGTTTCTAAATCCTTGCATGTTTGCAAAAGCTTTTCTTTACCTTTATTGGCATATGCTGTCTTGGGTTACAGCTATGTGGTTATCTATTCTCTCTGTAAATGTTTGTCTCCTAACTTTAAGGTTTGCTTGAATATTCTGAAGTCAGTGCTATTATCATTTCCAATTTACACATGAAGAAATAAGGCCTAAAAAAAGGCACTATCTTACCTAAGTCACAGAATATGACAGAACCTAATTCTCCACAGATTCCATAGCCGACACTTGTAACTATTGTGTTCTATTTCAACTTTGTTGACTAGAGAAGTAGCTAGAGGCCCTGTAAGTTGAGAGGAAGGTGAGAAAAGTCAACTTCTTTCTGACTTAGAACATTTTTTTCTATAAATTTTTTGTTTGGTTTTGTTTGGTTTTTTTGCCTAGAAGGTTCTTAGATCCTCTCTTGACCAATCTCCTCATTATTGTTCAGATCTCAGCTTACATGTTTCTTCTCAGAGATACCTTCCTGGACCTTAGAATTTAAATAAAATAGCTATCCAATAGTAGGCACTCATCTATTTGTTTATATCTATTTACTTATCCATTTATTTATATACTTAACTATCTTATTAGGATGTAAATTCCATGAGAATGAAAACCTTGTCTTCCTAGTTCTTTATTTTATTCTTATTGTATAACAAAGAATGTGTCTGGTCTTTGTCTCCATTTCCTGGCATGGAGCTTCTAAAACCCTTGGAATTTCCAGAGTGATGTGGGTATTTTGTTATTCATGAGCCCATCGGATCACATCTGATTTTATGCTAAGAAGTTGACTCCAGAAGGGTGACACACCTTGACTCCATTGGGAGAAGGCTTGAAAGCTCTGTGTTCTAGACCCTCCTAGTCATTGCCCTATGTGTGTCTTCATTTGGCTGGTCTAATCCATATCCTTTATAATAAAACTGTAATAGTATTTGGCTTCCCTGAGATCTGTGAGTCATTCAAGCAAATTATTAAACCTGGGGGGAGTTGTGGGAAACCTCAGATTTGTAATTCCTCAAATTACAATTTTAAGCTGTGTTAGCATATGTTTGAAGCATTTGGGATGCAAGGAAACATAGATTACAGGAAAATGTAAGTATATCTAATTTGGTAGTTGAAGGGAAGAGGACCCACTACTTAGGGAGTTGTTGGAAACTCCCAAATTTCTAGCCATTTGGTGAGAAGTGCAGGTGGCCTTGGAACCACTTTTGTGGCTAGCATCTGAAATACAGGCAGTTTTGTACAGGATCAAGCCCTTATTTGGGGGGATGTGATCTAACTCTGAGTGGTTAGTGCCAGAATTGAATTTGTAATACATAAATTGGTGCAAAACTAATCTCCAACATTTTGAGCAAGACCAAGCACATGATGTTCGCTAATTTAAAATTTGTTGAATAATTGACTAAAGGAAGGTTGCAGTAAACTAGACAAGTTTCTTAGCCCATAGATTTATTTTCAATTAATATCACTGAGTATCAGACCTTGGTGCGGTCTGTAACAAACATCTAGCTGCTGCTTCCTGTGCATAAACTGCATCTTCCCTGTAAGTCAGAAAAGTGGTGTTTTGACTGTTGATTCTTTTTATATAGCGATGTTAGTCCATTGCCTCTTCCTTGTCTGCTTTCTGCTTTCATCACTAACTCTGTTAAAATATACTACATTTTGGATTCTTTTGCTCTCTCTTTCATAACAATACTAAATAGTAGGTCCCCTTCTTTTCAATTACCAAATTAGATATATTCACAATTCCCTGTAATCTATATTTTCTTGCATCCTAAATGTTTCAAACACGTGTTAGTACAGCTTAAGGTTATAATCTGAGGAATTTTTCAGACACTCTCTTCAAGGACGTCTCTTCTTCTAATTCTTTTTCTCCTAGGCCTCTTTGACAAAAGGCAATTTGTTTGAAAAATGCAATTATCTTCCATAACTCACATTCAGAGTAATATCATCTGTTGTTTTCACAAATAATCTAACAATTGCAACAATTGCAGAATTTCAAGCTATAAAATAGAAAATACTGAGCTTGCAATCTCCAGTGTGTATAAGTACTTAACTAAGAATGTGATAGAAAAGACTAATTTTTCCAGGCCATTAGGTGTATTGCTACTGCAGTGAGAGAACCAAAAGACTCATTATGCTGTGTAAGAATTGTATTGTTAGCCTAAATTATACACATCAAGGCACCAGATATGGTATAAAGATGTAGGTGCTTAGAAAAGTAGTGAAGATTACTGTTTTCTCAAATCATATCTAAATAGGCCTTTGGGTATGTCTAGCAAAAGCATTATTTTCAGAAAACATACATATTCTTGTAATGTAAACAACTTTTATCATTGTAAGAATTAAGATATAAACTTGAACATAATTCTTTCTTGATTGGTATAATATTCAAATTTTAGGTTTCACCAAAATAAAGATATTGTTAACTTTCAAGATAACTACTGTTATTTTGCTGCTCAAAGATATTGTTATATTAACACTACTGATTAAGTACTATACTGACCTAGATAATGTCTCACTGGGACTCAAATAACTTAGTTTACATAATAATCATATAATTGCACATTATCTTTTACTTCATCTAAACAACAATAGTGCCATATGTTTTACTAACTGAATAGTCTGACAAAAAAGTTAGTGTAATTACAAAATTAATTATAATGATTAAAGTAATAAAAAATCAATATTTGTATTAGAGTGATCAAATTTATTCTGACCATAATAAGGATAAGTAGTGATAGATATAAATAATTTGGACACCGAAGAGACCCTAGAGTCTATAAATATATATTATTGCTTTATGTGTCACAATACTTGAAATCCTACTGTTAAACCAGGTCCTCTCAAGTTCCTCTCTTCTGTGTTCTTTGAATAATAAATAAACATATATTTTGAAAATAGCTCTATTTTTAATAATATAAATTATAATGCCAATATTTAATCTTAAGTATTTTAGAAACTTTAAAGAATGAAAAAGTGATTAGGATGTTGTACAATCTCCTAATATGAAATGAATCACAGAACTAATTTAGACTATGAAGAGACTGGAAACCACTCATGAATTAATCACTCTGGGGAGCTGACTTCTGAAAGGTTGAGGTATTTTCAGTGGAATTCTATACTTATGGAGAGGTGAGCAGAGGGGAGAGGGAGAGAGAAGAGAAAAGGAAAAAACAGGGAGAAAAACGTTCAGCCTGGACACTGAGAACTGAAATCACATATTATGTCTCTATATTAACATAATGTTTATTTCTCTTTCTTCATTAGCATGATTTTGCTATTTCCATTTTTTCATTAGCATTACTTATTTTTCCAGGAATCTACCATGCCAAATATTTTGATTGTTCATTATAGGAGCTTCCAGAAAGTCATAGGAATTAACCCTTCAATGGAAAAAACATCAACAGGCAATTCACTCTGCCCTAAGATTCTCTGAATCTCTTACTTCAAAATCTTCATCTTGGAATTTCTATGAATCCTGGGCAATTGTATCATGATCCTTACCCAATCTTAATATATCTCTTTCTCCCCCTTTAAAAAAACCTGCTTTAAACCAAACTTCTAATCTTCAAAAAATTTTGATTTCACCTTTCCCTCTATCCCAGACACTGTGAGGTGTTTTTCCCCTTACCACAGTGAGAAATAAAGGCAGTTTTGTCTTATCAAGAGATTGACTTTGTAATGTTTAGAAAACCAACTTTTGATAATAATGTGGAATTTATCCATATTAGTAGAATTGAAAAATAGCCTATCACACACACACAAAGGGAGAAAAAAATAAAAAAATAAAGCTATAGGAATAATCTTAAGAGAAAAGCAAACAAAGGAAAAGAAAATAATCATGGAACTGGTGGAAAGGATGAACAAATAGAAATGTGAGACTTACCTCAGAAAAATTATCAAGATGATAAAACAAGAAGGCAGATGCTTCAGAAATTTTCTTTGTGCAGAGGACAATATATCCATTTAGTAGGATATGGCTGGAAGGATGGTGGCTTCTACCTAAGTGACTGATTTGAAATGAAAATCTGACCATGTCATTTTCTTGCTTACAACTCTTCTGTGGCTAAAAACACTAATTCAAAAAGATACATGCACCCCAATGTTCACAGCAGCATTATTTACAATTGCCAAGATCTGGAAGCAACCTAAGTGTCCAGCAACAGATGAATGGAATGGAATACTACTCAGCCGTAAAAAAGAATGAAATTTTGCCACTTGAAGCAACATGGATGGACTTGGAGGGCATTATGCTAAGTGAAATAAGTCAGACAGAGAAAGACAAATACTATATGATATCACTTATATGTAGAAGCTAAAAACTACAACAAACTAGTGAATATAACCAGAAAAGAAGCAGACTCACAGATATAGAGAACCAACTAGTGGTTTTACCAGTGGGGGTGGGGGGACAATACAGGGGTGGAGGAGTGGGAGGTTAAAAAAAAGAAAAAAAAAGAAAAATGTTGCAAGATCCAAAAAAAAAAAAAAAAAAAACCTTTATGTGGCCTTAATTGTACTTAAGATAAAACAAACAGAAATCCTTAATATAACCTGAATGATCTTGTCTGATGTGTATCTTTTTTTAAATTTTACTGTATTTTTTTTAACACTACATCAATTATTTGTGTTACAGGGAAGAAACTACAAGAAACATAAGAATTGCAACAAAATTCAAACTAAACTTGCCTATGTTTAAAACTCAAGCCTATATCTGTGTATGAATAACAAATTTGGGTTGGTTATTCTTTCCATGAACTTTCATAATATACATATAATACATTTCTCATATAAGACTAAACAGATTATTATATATTTGTCTGCATATTTCTATATACAGTTTTACATACTGTTGCATCTCCAGAACTTCACATAAGGCAACACTCAATTATTTGTTTATTGACAGAATTAATATTTGTCATTAAATGTTACAAGTGTCAAAATATTGTCATCAATTTATCATTATCTCCATGGGAGAAGTGAAACTGTGGACAGTGCTATTAGGGACTGTGAATTAGTGATTGTTCTAAGTGTTTAATAACTTTTTATTGGTTTTGCTAGATTCAACATATGTGAAATGTTTTTTAAGCTTTCTGCAGAAAGTATATGTGCTAGAATATATTCCAACTAGGAGTTGCATTAATAGTAAATTGTTTGAAGGCTAATAAATCATGAATAATGATAAAATACAAAACTATCCAAGAATAAGAAGTCACAAAATGTGACCAAAAACACACACACTTCCAATTTTAGGAGAATAATCCAGTTGAGTGTTAAATTAAGTTTATAACCTTACAAATATGTTAAATAGTAAATAAAATTATATATCTTTCTAAGAACCTAATACCACCCTGAAATCTTCCTTGAAAAATAACATTCTAAGAATTCTAATATGTGAATGTACTTACAAAGATAATCTTATGTTTGTGAAAGCAAATATCTCAGGCATAATTATTTATAAAAGTTACACTAAAAATGATGAATTGATAGTGACAAAATATTTATGCTATGGATGATTTTATTCTTTTGGTAAAATCCAATAATACATAAAACAAAAAGTATTTTTGTCATGTTGGGACTTTTATCATTACTATTTTAAAACATTTTTTCCTAAAACATTGTATATTTTATCAGAAATTATTATATTGAGATATTGTTTTGGTATAAATATGATTAAAATACTTCACTTATATGATTAAAATATTTTCATTTATTTTGTGTGTGTCTATGGTGCTTTATTTCTTATTTTTGTACATCCTCCTGAACTTCTTTCACCAATGTAAGTTGTACTCTATGTTTCATTCAGTTTCACTTGTGCTGCCACTGACCATGTAGTCCTTTTTTACAGTGAACCTCCATGGCCCATAAGAAGCACTGCTTCAGCACCTGCTTCTACATAGTATTTAATTCACAACAGCATCAAGTGCACTAAGTAATCTTTCATCTGACTTTCACATATAAAAGCCAGAAGCATCAGCAGACTATTCACTGCTGTTGGAAGCAGAATGTAGTGCAAGTCTAGTGACAAGTAACAGCTCTGGGTGCTTTCACCCAGACATTGCATCAAGTCATGGATAAAAGTTATATTGAAACTGAGTTCAATGAAAATTATGATCTAACCCTTCATTCACAGTATTAGGGGTTAGAGCTAACCTGAGAGGGAAAAGAGAAAATATAAGTGTGCCCAGAAAAAGAAGTGAACATGTCCTTTGAGGAAGTGGAATAAAACTGCTTTGAGTTTTGGTTCAATAGATTTCATTTGTCAATAAATTTGTCTAGAAATGATTAATCTGTTTGACATTATATATATCAAAACATATATACCTATAATATTTTACATGTTTGTGGGAGGAAGGAAGAGGAATTAAACTACGGGTTACATTATTTATAACTATAGAATTATGAGTTATTAATTATGTGGTACATAACCAAAGAAAAATATAATTTTAAGTGAAAACAATAGAATGGAAGTTAATTATTGAAACCTTTTAAAATATCTGCTTAGGGCTTCCCTGGTGGCACAGTGGTTGAGAGTCCGCCTGCCAACGCAGGGGACACGGGTTCGTGCCCCGGTCTGCGAAGATCCCACATGCCATGGAGCGGCTGGGCCCGTGAGCCATGGCCGCTGAGCCAGCGCATCCGGAGCCTGTGCTCTGCAACGGGAGAGGCCACAACAGTGAGAGGCCCGTGAACCGCAAAAAAAAAAAAAAAAAAATCTGCTTAAAATTGTTATAATAAACTGCATAATCTCCCTGTGATTATTACTATGTTGTTTTACATTAACCCATTTCATTCCTTCCCCCAAATGTCTGAATATTTAATAAGGTAGAAGATACAGTAAGGGGAAAACATAGAAGGAAGTTGATGTAAGGTGGCATATTGTTTAATAATGTTGTTGGTCCCCAAAAGAAGAAATATTGTAAAAGCAGGCCCATGATAGCAGAGTGAAAAGCTAAGTGGAGGAATTTCGAATGTTAAGTGATGCCTCCAAAGTTCCAAAATAAAAGATCTTACATGATACTTTTTTGGCCTACAGTATGAGTATAGTCTTATGTTAGTAAGAGAAGTTAAGTTGGGACTAATTTTACATACCTAGAATAAAAAAGGTAGGGAAAAAAAGGGGGGGAAATTGAGATAACAGGTATAAGGACATTTACAACCTTGCTTTACTTTTCTATTTTGCATCACAATAAATCATTTCACGTTATTTATATTGAGTCTTCAACAATGGCTAATGTAGCAGAGATGGCAGTATAAATTAGCTGGCATATCCCAAATCACTGAGCTAGTAAACGGGAGAGATGCCAATCCAAACCATGTCTGAACTCCAAGTATATTGTTCTTTCAATACTGGTTACTGCTGTGGTAACCAAAAGAAATAAAAATTTCTCTTATGATAGAGGAGAAAATTTACTAACAAATGTACTCAAAAAATGTAATTTCTATATTTTGTTTAAATTGATCTTGTCTTCTTCAGAAACCACTTATCTGCTGGATAGGAGTAACCTAAGCCACCTGTGATGATACAAACCATTCCTTTTCATAGTGTTCAGGTTTTCAAGTAATAAGGCACCAGCTCTTAAATTTCATGTCCTTCCCAGGATACACAGTAAATGGTAGGAAGGAAACAAGAAGAAATTATAGGCTGTTGTGGCATTGGAAATAATGAGTTCTCAGATCTCAACTTATCCTCTTGATGGCTCTTATGTTTTCATAACAACATGCACTGTCTGCTTGGCCAATCAGCTGGCATTTGTTCCAAAGATAGTGGTTTGTGTTAACTGCTACCTTACTTTGTGCTTGCCAGTATCCAGCAGACTTGCTTGGCTGCTTTGTCTTTTCTCCCATTTCTCTTGGCATACAGAGAATTTTTCACACACGTTGCCAGTGTCTGATTCTGGTCCCCATTTGTACTTCAACTAGACAAATTGTATACCTCCTAGGTTCTGAGTATCCTGTGGCAACTCTCTCCTGGAAACTCCCTTAACTAGTATCTCAATGCTTCTGAGACCCACTCACACTAGAAGAGCATCAAGGACTACTTGAAATATTAATATAAGCATTGACTTCTTTCTGATTAATCATAGATACCACTGTTTACTTTATTGTGATTAGAGCCCAAATATTAGAATGTGATGGAAATGTCGACAGTTGTGAGGTCTCCCAAATTATCTTGATTCTCTAAAGCCATACTCCTTTCTAGGCTCAACCTCAAGGCAGGGGAATGCAGGAAGAAAATGAGAATCTCATCATTGTTCCCTCTGTCACATTTCTCAACCTCTCATCAACTCAAGTTTAGGAAAAGTAAATATTCAATCCTTTCTCTTTTTATCTGGTTCTACTTTTAGTAGTACTCTATAATCTAATCCATGATATCTGCTTCTTAATAAGCTAAATGAGATTGTAAAGGAATCTTTTATAAAAAAAATAAATAAAAAGTATTTTCTCCTACTATGCCTGGCTTGGATATCTACCAGCATTCTATTGATATTTTGAAATTTCAGAAGCTGAAAAGTAATTTTATATTTACATTTGTGCTAATGCTACAAAAGCCATTATCACTATGTGTTTTCTCCAAGTACCCCTCTCCCTTACTCAAAGGCATATAGAAACCTTGAGTTGAATATCATACCAGCAGAAATGTAAAAAAGAGAGCATGGCTATTCTTTACTTAGGAACTTGGATGATTAGCCTCTACAATTTTATACTTTAACTCTATGGATGACTGTGAACTTCAAATATATGGGATAATATACTAGAGCATAGAGTAGTGGCATATGATAGAATATGAAAATTGCAATATTTGTATGAAAATCTCTATTAGTGAAGTTTATTTCTTAAATATCACTACCTATCAGTTCTTGTGACAATACCTATCTTTTTTGATATTTGTTGCTCAATTAAAAATGTAGTGTCTCTCACAGAAGTCAAATTTTCTTCTGGCTAGTGCCATAGCTTTATTACTGTAAAATCTCTTTCACTAGGTTCTCTTTACTTTACTATTAATTATTGGGCTTATGGATAAAATAAAGGATAAGGATTATGAAATAATAATAAAAAGAGGAGAAAATGGAAGAGTTAAAGTTCAGTTAATTAATTCTATACTAAAATCTAATTTACTTGAGCCACTCCTTGTAGAATTTGGATGTATGGTTCCATATAAATTTGTATGCTGAGTGCAGTGCATTGTGTTTTAAATACCAAAAATTTACTGTAGCTGCACTGAGAGTACTTTTATAATGAATGAAATAGCTGTTTATTACTTTTAGAGTACATAATGTTAGAAATTATTAATTGAAAAATATGTTTATGCAAATAGTTAACATTATTTTTAAAGTATAGACTTTGGTATTGCATTTTTGGCCCACTCTTCAAAAGAATCACTTCTTTAGAGTTTGAAGGTAATTTATATTTTATATTACTAAGGTATATATAAATATATACTAATTTGTTATATCATGTAAATATATACATGGTACATGGGTTATGTCAATTCAACAAGCCATTAAATGATTACTATGTCAGGTAGACTGTTAGGAATTTGGATTTTAAAAAGATGGATCAAAGTTGGTACCTGATCTATAAAAGCTTAAATATACTCGGGAAGAGAGGCACATGCCCAGATAATTGCACTATGTAGCAGAATAGGAGTGCTGTAATAAAAGTAGGAACTACTGATATCATACAGAGAAAGGACAGATTAATTCATACATCATGTCCTTTATTTATTTTGTGTACAATATAAAGTAGAAACAGTGCAAAAATGTTTGTTTTCATGTAAGATGTTAGTGAATGATATATTAGTTCATGGTGGCAGACTCTCTAATATCTTACAACTAATTAACAGCAAAACACCAACTGTTGATATTTATTCCCAAAATGAAACTGGGGGGAAAAACACTAACATGTGTCCTTCAGATCAAAATGATTTCTGTACAAAGGTCACCGGAGGACTGTAAGATCAATATATTCTCCTTAACACTCTGTTCAGGATTTTGAGACTTGGTTTCCAGCAAATCAAAGAACACAAATTCATGCAGGTGTTATTGGACTGTAAGGGATTTGAGTTGATCATAATACATGGAAAATGAATATGTCCTCTCTTCTGCCACTTTCTCTTTCAAACTCATTTCTACTTGCAAGACTTTCACTTGAGGAACCAAGTAACAAGGATTTACTTTGCAGATTATATATGCATTCAGCTGTGAGAGTTCCTTCTCAAAAATGCCTTTTCTATCTGCAATACTCTAAGTGGAATCTGTTAAGCTACATGTGAGAGAATGGTAGTTGATACTGGAATGAAACTGTGGGGAAATTTTTTTAAAAATATCAATTTATCAGTACACGTCACAAGCTGCAATGAAGTTTTTTATTTTGAATTGCAGTATCATATCACTACCTCTTGAAGTAATGCAACCATGTATCTTTTATAGAATCAATAACCTCTACACACATACCTAATTTAATTCTGAAGTTTAACTACAGAAACATTAACTACATTAAAACCCAGGACTTATTTTCCTCTAGAGAGCAAAGAACAGAATTTAAATGTCTCAGTGATGATAGTTTGCCTTGAACATATATCTACGCAAAACCGTATTTTGAAGAAGACATTTCAAAAAGTTAGCAGTTCATTTCATTTTTATTTACCTATAAATTTTATTATAAAAATATTGGAAAGGTTATCAAGGAAGTAATTCTTCTGAATTCAAGAGGATTAGAATTAACGTGCTGACTAAATGCTTAACTTTCTGCTTTTCAGTTAATTAACAGCAATTGATGGCATGCTGCGAATGCAAAAATAATTGCTAACTGAATAGTAGACTTTAATGGCATAAAATTACACAGAGTGGAACTTTGGTTTGCATATAAATCTAATATGTTGGAATATCTTCTAAGAGGAGACAGTATTGTTCCCCAAGGCAGGGGAGGCTGATGATCTTGAAAGACTAGGTGATATCCCAGGCCTCCAAAGGCTCAGAATGGTCCTGGTTCACAGCTCACTATTCTACCTTCAAATAAAGCAGTGCACTTCTTTTTGTAGCAATGAGAGATGCACATGCAAGATAGAATAGAAATAAAGGAAAATAAGTATATTTGAACACAGAATTTTTAGAATTAATTTTAATTTTTGAAGAGGAGGAAATCACATTTCAAGAATACTTAAATGTTTTATCTGTTGTAACATCTTATTGTATGATTAGCTAATCATTAAATGTATCTTAATGTTAATTATTGGGGGGGTTTAGAGTAGAGCCAATATATAGGAATAGCTAAATTTAATTTGAAGTAGTTTAAACCAAGATTTGTCTTCATATGTCTAAAATATTAATTTACTTTATTAAAACATAAATTCTAATGTAAGTAGCAGTGGGTGAAGTGCTGCTAAAATTCTTATTTTTATGCATTGTTATATTGTTTATCACCCATTTGGAAAAGCATAACCAGAAACAAAAAGACTCGAGAGTCTTTTATTATGTCTCCTTCTACTATCCTTCTAAAATCTTAGCAGCAACGACAGATAGACACTCATCTCCTGCTTTGGATTCTCTTTATTCTTCTTTCATATTAAGGCTACTTGTTCTCTGACATTTTCATTGATTCTTTTTCCTCCATCTATGCTTAAAATAGTGGTGTTATAACCAGTTTTTTCTCTAAATTCATACTGTTTGGAGACCACAGTTCCTTCAGTTCTTTCACTATATCTAGTAGGCTTATAACCCCAATATGTATTTCCAGTCCTCTCTCTTTCCTGCACTTTCACCTGCCACCTTGTCATTTCTTACAGGCACCTCAGGATCAGCATGTTCACAAGCATACACATAACTTTTCTCATTTCCTGCCCAATATCATCCCTACCATAATATTTTCATCACTGTATATTTTTGCCTTACCACAGATAACATTATATATTCAGGAGTACAGTTATATGTGCTGACAGCTTAAAGTTCTACTGGACACCAATTTTTTTTTTTTCTAACCTTCAAAGAAAATTTTTTTTCTCTTATTCTGAAATTTCAAAATGTCCCTACAATTTGTCTTTCCTGTGTATTATGATTTGTATGGCTCAATTTTGCCACTAAACTAATCTTGAAATAGCCTCCAGACTCACATCCCATTTATAAATCTCATCTTTTCCTAAAGGTTCTAGCCCAAGTCATTTGAGGTTCTGTAAAATGTAAGTTTCTATCAAATGACACAGAGAATTGTATCAATGTTTATCCTTTCCTGTTTAGTACTACATATGTTGAATATAATGTTTCATTGATGAAGTTCTAGTAGATTATAGATAAGTGCTAAGTACATAATTTATACACAAGGTTAGGCAAGATTTAAGTTTACAGAAAAGGCATCCCTTCTGGATGGGATAAAAGCAAAACCATATGGCAAATATGTATACTTACATGAATGGGAGGAATTTCTGGTAATTAATCTACCACGTTATAGGTACTCCATAATAAGGTATGGAGTTGTGAAATGATCTACTCACAACTGAAGCCTTTGGCTGCTGGGCCAATATACATTGTGTATAAGACAAAAAGGAACATAAATTGGCAACTGATTTATAGTATATACTGCATTCAGTAGGATAGAACACCCAAGCATTGTAGAGTTTTTATTGATTCCCAAGTGACACTTCAAATAATCAACAAAACATTTTACTGTTTTATTAAGCCACCACAGTTAATTCTGAGGTATGAATGTATTCGTATTATTTCCTTCATCAATGCAACCTGTGGTCAGAATTGATGTTTTGTGGGAAGCTACAAAATGCAAAAAAGAATTTTTAAAGTCTCTGAATGAGAGTCTAGCAGAAGCTTTTTGACCAGATAAGGGAACCTTTTTCTGAAATATTCATCTATTACCACAGAACAGGTTACAGCTTTCTCCATGATGAAAGGGGTCTAATGTAATCAACCAGTCACCAGAAGTTGGCTGGACGTTGGACTCTACTGTTGCCATTTAACTTCTAGCAGTAGCAGTATGTGGCCAGATTAGCCTTAATTAAGGGAAATGTACATTATTGAGCCAATGTACAGTGTCCATTCCTGCTACTCTGGAGAGCTTGTAAATAAGCTCATTGAACAAACAGCAGGACAGCTGGAGAATGAGACTGATTAAGATCCACAGGAAAGGTGATCTTTTTCACCTGATTATTGGAAGTCCATATAAGTATTTCTTTCATAGTTAACCTTTCAGCAATTTTCCAGTTTTGTTCCTTCAAAGTCCTGACCAGCCAACAACGCCTTTAGCCCCTGTTCATTAATTAGTGTAGATTCATTACTCAGATCATCTCTTCTTCCATATTAAGCAAAAAATTAGATGTAAGGACCCAAAGTCTGTCCTTTCTGGCTAATATCTTTCATAGCCATTCCTGAACTATGCTGTAATGCAGTAGCCATCCACTTTGGACTAGTGTCAGCATACCATGAAGACCCAACTATAAACCACACCTGTGATTTTCCTTCCTGTATTAATTGGACAAAGGGAATTCTCCATGAAGTCATCAGTGTTGATTGAAGAGGAGGCAACAAAGCAATAAGAGCAGACACTATATATGTCTGAGCCAATTGTATTTTATACATACTTTTGCCTCTATACCTGCTCAGACATCATCTCAGATATACAATTTCCATTTACAATGGCATATTACTGCACAAGTCTGACTTTGATTCATTGGATCAGATGAGTAGTTCTATTCTTATGGTATCCCACAGTCAGGCATTTGACAACTACCAGCATCTAGTAGCGAGCCAAAGGCTGCTTTTCAAATGGAGAAGAGTTGTTAGCATAGGAAGTAATGGTCTTACTACAAAATATTAGGGATTTCCACTGTGATTTATCCAACTGAAGTTTGCTACTGTCCCATAGATCATTCCTATCTGCAACAGGCACTTTCAGACCAGACTTTCTGGTCTGAAGACGATAAAGCTTATAGTGAATATATATTGCGTCAACGTAGCTGAGTTGAAACTATGTTTTCCAAAGTCACTTTCCTTGTATGACTTTTAGTTAGATTTGGCCCCAAGAGAAATTTTTGTGAGCTTTAAAGTAAAGAAGTTAAGCAGCAGCCATTATACTCTGAATGTTGGCACACTGTACCAGGCCCCACTGCAGCTTGTGTACATTGTCACTAATCTACTGGTTCACATTGCTGTCATAGGACAGCAGCCAAGCCTACAGCTTCTCCAGCTTCTGTCGGATATATTTCTTTTCAGTTTCACTGAGCCCTTAGCTAGGTATATGTTCAGTTTTATGGCAAAGGGTGCCATCTTCTTTGATAGGTTACTTACATCGTCAGGGTTGTCAGCAATGAGAAACAGACATGAGTTATTTGTCTTCCTGGTTCCAACTTGTTCTAATGGATTTCTATTCGTCATTATTTCCCCTCATTCAAGATCAGTTTTTTTCCTCACCTATCAATTCTGCAGACCTACAGTTATCCTTCTCCTCTGTACCATTCATATCCAAATATGACAGAGTGTGACTTTTAGATGATTCCCAAATGTTTTCACCTGAATTCTTCTCCACTGTCATGACTCATAATCAAGCTAGGTCACTGGTGTCAATTCTGAAGTCTGAATGTGCTTAGGTCCATCTTTGTCTTCTGTATTCCAATTTCTTTGGAGTTCTATGTACTCAAAAGAGTATATAATCCCAGATAACCTGGTGCTTTAATATTATTAACAGCATTTTGCGATAGATTGAAAATACCTATATTTCCACTGATTTCTTTTACTTAGGTCATTGACAATTATTTATATTTCTGTTTTGATAATATTTTATTTAAATAATATCAAATTAATTATAATTTTACTATTGAATATTAATACTTTAGCTGAAATGCAAACTAAAAGAGAAGCTCCAGAGTTAATAATCAATTACGTTCATTTTAAAATTCTGAAACTTTAGAATGTAATGTAGTTATTCAGAAGTTAGTTTCAAGACAGAAGTAGTATTTATTTTGTAGATGTATTTTTGGCTATACTGCAGTATATTTTCTCCATTTAGATTTCTTATATGTTTAATGAATTGGGAAAAAGTGAGTAATTACAGACACTTGAGGGTTTTATACACCTCCTTTTGTTCTTATAGTATCAATCCCAAAAGTTGACAACAGCTTGTAGAAGAGTATTAAAGCCCAGAAAGATAATAAAGAAATATGAACTTTGGTCAGTTTAATATTATACTAAAATGTAAATAAAACATAAATGACAGTTTAAGAAACCTGTAGACTTAAATAAATATGCTTTCATTTAAGATTTAAATGAATAGAGTTTATTTAATTACTTCCAGATAGTTTTGGAAGTGCTCTGTAGAGATGAGTTAAAATTTCTTTCTGCTAATTATCTTTATTTTAACTGAGATTTCTTTCCCACTCCAAATATAGTATGATTCATGAACCCCATTCTTGCACATTAGTTGTATCTAAATTCTTTAAGGATACTGTTGCCAATTACTGGGATCATGGAGTTTATATTATCTCATCATCTCTGACATCAAGTATTGTTCCATGCAGTATTAACATTTTTCTTGAATTCCACCAAAACAAACAAAAACACAATAAAAATAAACTTAATATATATAATGTATTAATTTGGTAGCCATCAAGGATTTGGAGCTTACAGAGAAAATTTTACCATAGCAACTCTGTAATAAAAGGGCCATTCCTTTTCTGATATTTAGCTACAGACATTATTTTACACTTCATCTTCTTTTTCCACCCTTGGGCTCCACGTTTAGTCAGGCCACTAACAAAGTATACATGGAACTTTGGCACCAGTGAGAAATTTAACCCTTGCAAATCTCCAACCAGCATTGGAACTTTTCCCCCATCTGGCCCTCTAGCCACTGTTAAAGCTCAATCCAGTGGTGGGATTGCTGGGTCATATGGTAGTTCTATTTTCAGTTTTAAAAAAAAAATAGGTCATGAAGAACCTAGGGGTAAGATGGGAATAAAGATACAGACTTACTAGAGAATGGACTTGAGGATATGGGGCGGGGGAAGGGTAAGCTGTGACAAAGTGAGAGAGTGGCATGGACATATACACACTACCAAACGTAAAATAGATAGCTAGTGGGAAGCAGCCCCATAGTACAGGGACATCAGCTCTATGCTTTGTGACCACCTAGAGGGGTGGGATAGGGAGGGTGGGAGGGAGGGAGACACAAGAGGGAAGAGATATGGGAACATATGTATATGTATAACTGATTCACTTTGTTATAAAGCAGAAACTAACACACCATTGTAAAGCAATTATACTCCAATAAAGATGTTAAAAAAATTTTTTAAAAACTCAACCCACTTCCTCTACTTTGCCCAAGCCAGTGCAGACCTGCTTGTGTTAGCTATACTCTTTCCTTTTCCTATGGAGTGTCATCAACTCTGACATCTGAACCAAATTTCAGAGGAAGTCCATACCCCTTCTGTTGAATACCCACAAAACACTCAAACATTCAGACTGAAATTTAGTCATGAGTATTTTTAATGTTTCTTTTCACATCCTGTCTCTTGAGGTATATTATACTGGCTGTTTTCCCTTGCTTCCAACATGAGCTTCATGCAATAAAGCTGTTGTTCTTTTCCTTTTTCCTTGTTATCCTTCTCCTCACAAAGTACACAGAAATGAGTGCTTGCTCTCATTTCTCATGTAGAAATTTTAGCTAGTTCTTTTATAGACTTACTACCTAATGACTCCCTCAAGGTTCTCACCTTTCCCCACAAGACAGTGATAGATGTATTTATTAAACAAAATCCATTTCTCTGCTGGAGAGACTTATGGTGACCTTGTCCCATTTCTATGAATGCGTATGACCATATTCGTACTGTTGCACAAATCCTGACAATTATTAGAAAGCACTTCCTTATTTGGGTATCTCTGTCAGCACCTCTGTTCACCTTTTCCTTCTGGCTAAACAAAATTCTTCAGAGTTATAAGATATTTTTATGTAAGTTTTGCTCTTCTTGTCATATCAACACATAATTTATATCTGTGCTGTGACTGTTATTTCTTTTACTTTTTTGCTCCTACCTAGGACATATTTTAACAAAATCATGCTTTTGTATTCAATAATCTTTACACATATTCTAGCATAAATTTTAAAGAGAACACATATGTTTTACTTTCTAAAAATTTAAAATGTAACATTTTTAAAACAAATATTTGAAACAAATAATTTTTAAAATAACTGGAAATGTTTTGTTTCCCTCAGCTTTAAATGGTGCTATTTCAAAAAGAAAAAATAAAAAGCAATCACAGGAGAATCAGGTGGTATAAATTGATAGAATATTCCCTCCCTTTCCTCAGAAATATCCTGTGCTTGTTAGTAAGTTGATATTTCTCAGCCACAAATCTGCACTTTTCTATTCCACTTTTTTGCTGTTAGAACTGGAACTATGAAAAGCATATTTCTGCTTTTTCAGCTTACTCCCTGTTAGGCCTTGAAAACAGGTGGCACTAGAAAGAGACTGTAAGCTTGCAGGAGGAAGGGACTTGATCATTGCTGGGACATTCTTGTGATCTTGCCTCTCTTCTTGTGAGCTTTACTCTAAGGGCACTTCCTTACCCTGTTAGTTCCTTTCTGTAGTAACAGCTGGACCCAGTTTGCACATTTTCCAACAGTAGAAGCACCAGTTTTATTGCGTCCTTTCAGAGGCACTAGCATCAGCCAGCTGGGAGCCCAGTATTGGGTTTTTAAATATCATGGTTATTCATTTTATCCTGAGTTCACAGATGAAGAGTTCTGGATTAGACACAAATGTCTTATTAATTACCTTAAATTACAGTAAATAATCAGTATGTTGGCTCTCCCTTGCCACAGACCTTACCTTGGGGAAATACAGTGGAAGCCAGATTGGAAAAAAAAGTTTCAAGAGTAGCCAGTCACTTCATAGCAAAGGGAAGGAGGATAACAGATTTCCTCCATTTATATGCAGGAAAGAGAAAGTTCATTCCTTTCTGGAAAACAAATGCATACATACATACAATATTTATATAAATATAAATAAATTATATGTTTATACACACACACACATATATATGTCTACAAACAGAGAGAAACAGAGAAAGAGACAGAGAAAACTTTTGCTCTTTAAATATAAGTTGAAAAGGATCCTGGGTCCTGACTGTCATTTTAGAATGTAAATATATTTGTCTAAGGGTCTGGTAAGCCCTGTGGGTCTCTGGCTTTTGTGGCTTAGAAAAGACTTCAAGGTCTGGACCTCATATTTCTTACAATATGAATATCCAGGAATATAGCCCTCCAGTCTTCCTGATATCTTGAGGCTCAACCTAGGGATATAGTCTATGCTGTAACCATTTGATCCTCTCAGATCAGGGCGTTTGGCTACAAAAATGGCAACAAATCTAATTCTTATGTTATATGAAGAGAAAATTGCTTCTAGGGTATGTGAAAGAACATTATTCATCTATACAGTGTATATCTTTCTGTATGTCAAGAGTCTAAGGTTTTCTAAAGGAGCACTGAGAAACTAAAAGAGGTTTACTTTCCTGCACCTGGGCCCTTTGGGCCCTTCCTTGGAGTTCAGAGATGCCATTATCTGCTGAACAGTGCCCCCTACCCCTGTAGTCAGTGAGATTTTTTTCTCTGTGAGTTTCCTCTTCTAAGCTTCTAAATTTTAATAATTCTAAACATTTTATTTATTCCCCCAGTCTCAGATTGCTGCTTTCTGCCATAAATACATTGGTGCTCCCTATTACCTTTTTATTTACCCAGAGAATGCACGCTCTTTACTCTGACAGGCAGCTATGCCAGGGGGTAGATCACTTTGACTCAGTGAAGTCTTGGGCTAACTTGGGCTATGCTGCATCACAGATTTAGTTTTTTTCAGTTCACCACTGGTTTCAAAAACCTTGAGGACAGAGTCCCAGTTTTGCGATATGTAAACATTCTATAGATCAGCTGCACAAAAATGTGAACACACTTAATGCTACTAAACTGTATACTTAAAGGTTAAGATGGTAAATTTAATTTTATGTACTTTTTATCACAATTTTAAAAAGCTCTAAGTGTCTGTTGATGGATGAAAAGTTGAGGGTGTGAACAATTTTGTGCATATTTCTGTCTTCTACCCCTCGCAGCATTTAAAGCTCTAAGTACTGCAAAACATTGTAGGTCTACCTCTTGCTTCTTAGATCACTGCACACTAAGTCAAAGTTTTATGGGGAAGATTGGTAGCCATAGAAAACTAGCTCTGTATTTATGTTTATAACAGAATTCAATCTGTACATCACTCCATTTTGCCCCTACAAACTCTACTTTTCTCTTTTAATCCCAGCAGAATACCTATGCCTATGTCAGTCCCAGTATCTTCTCACCTAGGCACATTGTTGGTACATCCCTCTAGAACAGAAAGGTCCCGTCAATATTTGCTTACCTAGCAAGATTTCTTTCTTTTCTAGAATTTAGTTTCTGTAGACCCCTTTGAATCTACAGTCTTCTGATTTAAAATTAATTTGTTTTAGTTCATTCATTTTCTTCTAGCTAGTATGCTGGAAATGTTAATCAGTTACAACCCCCTACATGCAAATCAAAACACTATTCAGTATTCAAATTAAACATAAACTTCGAAGATTGATCAACTGAAGAACATGTTTTGAAATATTTTTTGTCTCTATTTCTCTTAACATAACCCTTCTTTCTTTGATCTCAAGGTATAAGTGAAAGTATTATACCACAGTGGCTAGGATATTATATTTGTGAAAATTAAAACTTTTTATAAAGAAATATTTAGTTTGTCTTTGACTTTAGACAGATTACTGGGCATTATATTAATAAATATATGTATATGAATATATATGTTTGTGTTTATAATACATTATCCTAAGTAGTTTCTCAAACAAATCTAACAAACCGTTAATGATATATATGTATATGTACATATATATGCATATGTACATATATACGATTAATATAAGAGTATTTGAGGACTTCCCTGGTGGCTCAGCTGTTAAGAATCTGCCTGCTAATGCAGGGGACACGGCTTCGAGCCCTGGTCCAGGAAGATCCCACATGGCGCGGAGCAACTAAGCCCGTGCACCACTACTACTGAGCCTGCGCCCTAGAGCCAGTGAGCCAGAACTACTGAGCCCACGTACCACAACTACTGAAGCCCACGTGCCTAGACCCCATGCTCTGCAACAAGAAAAGCCACCACAATGAGAAGGCTGTGCACCACAAGGAAGAGTAGCCCATGCTCGCCGCAACTAGAAAAAGCCCGCGTGCAGCAACAAAGACCAAACACAGCCCAAAATAAATAAATATAAATTTTAAAAAAAAGTATTTGACATTGTAACATTTAAAATATTATGTTTATACTTTTAAATAAACACTGAAACAGTAAAATATATACAGACTTAAATGTAAAATCATAAATATATACATTTACGCTTTTCTACTTCCATATCGAGTTTCTCAAAGTTGTTGACCTAATGTTTTAATTTATCTGGTAAAAATAGAGTAAGTTTTAGTTTCTTATATATATCTAATTACTCTTAAAACTTACTTAAAACTTGCTGAGTGTATTTTAGAATTTTGATAAAATATTTCCTAAGTATATTAAATGACACATTAAAGCGTACGAGAAACTTTTAATGTACTATTATTTTTTAAGATGAAACAATTTTCCCAATTATATAGTACATATCACAGCCCTATTTAATGAAATGTATTTTCACTTTATGCACTGAAAAAAATGCCTATGATACTCCAGGAACTATACCATTACATGTCATACCTATAATTATTTTATTACTTTTGTAAAGGATATGAAATTAACATGGATGCTTTAAAATTAGAATAACCTTAAAATAGAATAGAAAAGCTGCAGAAACACTGCTATTTAATACCATCTTATGATTTTATTCAATATATGGAAGCAAATCACATGTAATCTGTAAATATATATACAGCTCAGATAACGCTAGGTATTATGATAACTCTAGGTATTCATACAAGCTGTTTTAAAATGCTTTGGGGATTTTCCACAATATCCAGTAACATTTAAAGTTATCATCTGTCATATATGTCTGAAAATCAAAAGGAAAATGACTATATGTGTGTGACTTTTAAAATCTAACCAGTTTGTAACCATTTAAATTTTACTTATTTTTGTCCCCACACTACTGTATGTTGAAACGCTTTGGGAATTAATTAATGAGAGTTTATATGAAATACATTATTAGCCTTTCAAAATATTCAAGTATATAAAAGCATACCATATATTTAGAATTTAGAAATTATATTCAATACATGCACGTAAAATTACAATTCATCAGAAGTGCAATATTTTGTGATGCTTCTCTTCATAAATATTTTTGTAAGTGTATCTTACAAAATTAATATAGAAAAGACTTCAAAGTATACAATAGAAATTCTTAATTAGAAATGTAATGCAATTCTATTATTTGTAAAGAAATATTACCTTAATGGCTACATTAATGTTTTATCTATTTTCTTCTATATCTTATATATTTTCTACCATGTAAAAATATACATGCAAACTAATCAGCTTCGTATTCATTAGGTTAAATAATATAATTATTATGCACTAGGAATTTTGAATTTTTACCCAGTGAAACTTATTGATGGATTATGCCCTTACCTATCTAAATATTTTGGGAAAAAATATGTGTGTATATATATTAAATAGAAATAATGATAAATAATTTTATAAAGTATGTATATATTTCTAATTTAACATGTCTTATCTGTGTGTAATTAGGTTATAGTGTAGAAATATATTCTAGAGAGAGATATTCAAGTGACCTTTCAGAATTTCAAAGAAAATTTGATATAAATTGTAAAGTGATAAAGAGCATGTATAGAATTAACATACCTTAGGGAAATAAAAATAACAACAAATGTTTCATATTGACTGAGTACAAATCTTCCCAATCAGCTGTGCATGGGGAAGAGAGAAGGGGAAGGGAATGGAATAGTTGAAAAACACTATAAACTAGATTTAACAGACTAAAGAAGACTCCACACAAGAGTAGAATACACATCATCCTCTAGCACAAGAAGCCATTCTGTGACTCATGGGAATGATTATGTGGTTGAAAAATAAAAGTATAACACTTTAATTATTGTGGGGGTATCTTGTACCAGATTATAATTATAAACCTGATATTTATAAATTTATTTGAACTTATTGGAAAAAATAAATAATGCATTTGCTTTATCTTAATAAATATTGTTTTCCATTTAGGAGACCATGTGTTGGTTCATCTCTGAGAAAGACTACCATTTGGCACATTCCATTTTCCATAAATTTCTGAAAGTAACACCAGTACATATCCACCCATGTGTTTTGAGCCAGAAATAATTTAGGAAAAGTCTATGGTTGTCATGTCATCCTGGAACTTTCATACTTCTGTACAGAAATTTTGAGGACATATGTAGATATTGACATAATCAGCAAAGAATCTTCCAATGAGCTACATACAAAAAGGCAAAGAGGAAAGTTGAATGTTTTACCTTCTATAAAAGATAACATTTAAAAAATTGATTTCTGTATTACTTCCTGGATTGAAATAGGGAGCTGAATAGAATGTTGTTTCCAACCGCTAACATAATTTTTTTCCTCCTCACCCCAAACTAACAATGATATAATGATAGAAGACTATGGTCAAGAAATACACTCCAGTTTTTTTCTGCTTATAGTATGGTGTGTAGTATATGCAGGACAGATGAAGAAATAGAGACAGAAGACAGTCATGAAAATACAGATTTCATGCTTTATGTCATATGGACAATTTCCTACCTACATAACTAAAACAGAGGAAAAAAAAAGAAACAACCACCTTTAAACTTGGGCTACCCAGTAGAGATTACAGCATTATTGTCATTCAACCCATTCTTATTCATTGATCAATCAAAAGTATCATCAATTAAATGTCTGCAAATTCTGACACATTCATTTGCCCAAAGCTTGAATATTTTCCTGCTTCAATGATTAGTCAAGTTGACTCCCTTCCACAAATGTATTTATAATTGCTTTTATACACTATCGCACAAGACACTGACTGATAGGATTGCTTTAAATTTTCAGTTACTGCATACTAAATACCATGAACATAGATAATCAGACATATGATAATTTCATGTACAACATGGATCATTTTTAGAAATTGTCTTTAGATCATGGTGGAGTACTTTTGTACAACAGATACTATGTAGAGTGGGAAAATGAAATATATTTTGGATAATTAAAAAAAACTTTAAGAAAAGGATTCAGAGACAGAGTTTGCAATAGGATATACATATATACACATATATAAAATATGTATGCAAATGTATATATACATGTGTGTATGTGTTATAATAATGTATGTGTAGATGCACATATTTTTGACTATTAAGTTGGCTCTTGAATTCACCCGTTTTCTACATCTTTTGTACTCATTTGTAGATCCATTTTTGCAAATAATTCCATTTTAATTAGGGTACGTATGTTTAGAAGCCACTGAAAATCATTTTGGAGCAAGACAGTAAAAAAGGCTCCAATTAACATAAATAAAACATGGATTAGTTCTAATTTTCACTACTACCCTTGCAGGTATATTACTATTCCTATCCTACAGATGGAAAAACAATAAAACCAATAAATATGTATTCTAATTACTATCATATATATGTGAACACATTTACATGTGTACACCTATATACACATTTTTATGTACACATATTGATATAGATGTCATCTAACTCTATATTTATCTATTTATTTAGGTGTTCAAATGCTTGCTACGAGCATGCTCAAGTTTAACCCAAAGGTTTGTACAAAATGCAGATTCCTATGCATAAAAACTAACTGTTTTGCATAGGGCAAAGATATTTACATTTTCTCTCCTTTTTTCCCTTATCTCATACATAACATACATCCCAAATGAAAGCATTTTTACTGCTTTTCCCTTTTTACTGAACAACATAATAATTTTAAATTGTTACAGATAATAATGAAGAAAATGATGTCTCTCAAATTATCTTCCACTATTATATAACTGGAAAATTAAAAGTATAAATACTTACTCATTGCCAATATGTTTTTGAAAAACTCAGGAAGAAAACTCAATATAAACAAATCAATTTGTCATGTTTTGACCCCAGGGCTGCATTTCAATTCTAAATTTCCTCAGTGCATGTAATATGACTGTTTCTGAAGGCATGATTATATGAATAAAATAATTGTAGATTTTCTTGTTGAAATTAAGGCAACATGCAATGCTGAATTGCTAAAGTAAGGTTGGCAACTCCCAGGTGCCAAACATCCAGACCCTCATCCACTGCAGGCATTTCTAAAGAATTGTGGTAATCATCCTGACTGAACCAGCATTAGTCTCTAAACCCTTCTTGACATAGAATTATAGGCAGCCACTATAAATTATTTTGCATTTTCTTGCGAGATGAACCTTAGTTTTCTTAATCCAGCCTGAAATTACTAGATCTACTACTTGGTATATCTACATAACAAATAATTTGAAGACCATAACATAAAAATGCCATATATTAATGAATTGAACTAATTTTTTGTTCGAATGGCCCACTTAACCTGTATATTAAGAACGCTTCTCTGAAGAATCATAGCTCAAGTGACCAATATAGTATGTCACTATAGAAATATTTATACTATTGCTAGAAGCAATGATGGCATATTTATAACACCTGAGCAAAATTAATTAATAATGCTTATTTGGAATTCATTATGTACTAGACACTATTTCAAGTGCCTTCCTGGCTTCTACTAATTGGTTAATCAGATCAACATTACAAGGTTGGCATTCTCATCACCTCCACTTTATCAATATAGAATCAGAGGCACAAAAAATTAAATAATTTGCCCAAGCTTGGCACTCAGTAGTCAGTATTTATCTATTTATGCAGTTTTTATTGTTTCTACTATTGCTTGGTTTCTTGATTTCATGCTGGAAATTGCTTCTGAATCACAACCTCTGATATAAGTGTATTTTGCTTCTCTTAGTATCTTAAAGTATTCATAAATAGTGTGTAATTTGGATACAGTTATAAGCAAATATGTTTTTCATTTTTAAAAGTATTTTAAGACACGTGTTAAGTGTAACACTATACATGTTAAGTGTAACACTAACCTTGTAAACACTGACTAAGTAACAAAATTAACAAAGTGGAAAGAAACCCTAGAGATTTGGAGAAGTAATAATTTGTTAATATAAGCCTCTTTGTCCAAAACTCCAATGTCTTTTACTCTGAAACACTGTTAAAGACAAAATAGGTGGCAATCATTTCACCCAGTTGTGAGGTACAAGCCGTCTCGTTTCTATGGTAAAAGGCTTTAAATAAGATTTTAATCCCTTTATATAATACCTCCATATGTCAAGCTTTTTATTGCTTCCATGGCTTTTGAGTAGTACTCAGAAATCTATGGTAATATAAGAGGCAAAACAAGAATAAAGTGTGTAGAGTCATGAGAAGAAAGGGAATTATATTTTGATGCTTATCTCCAAAGAAATACAAAATGAAAAGTAACAAATGAAAACTTCACAAATAACATACCAGGATTGTACTTTGTAGGTTAATCAGTTTTTCATCACAGTGTAGAATTATGCATGTATTTTCTATCAGTAAGATATTTTCTTTGTCAGTTTTGAAAAAAATAAATACATCACTATTATCAATAAAGTTGAAAAAACACAGCTTTTGAGAAATCAAATAACAATTCATTAATGCAAATATTACTAGAAGACATCACTATTTATCAAGGGAAAAAAGAAAGAATATGGGAAATAACCAGGGCTGATTTTCAGACAACAGTCATAATTTAACCTGATAAATATTTCCTTAAAAGTGCTTCTGGTGAATCTGCAGATTTCACTAGAGCCCCTATGTATACAAACATACCTATTTTGCCTTATAAATTTTTGAATTGTTAATAAATAATCTTATATAAATAGGATTTTAAGAGTACCATAATGCTTTGCATATTAAAATTTACTTGGATAAGTTGGATAAGAAAATTAATATTTTTAATCAATATCTAAAACATTTAAATATTTTTATTTTAGCCTTCTATTAAATATCTCATCATATTAATTGAAGAATGAATCCCTTAAATATACTAAAATTATAGCAAGACAAAGACAAAGGACATAAAGTATATTAACTGTGGTAGATTGAATTATCTGGCTGAAATATATACCTCTTATTTTATCCATATGGAAAGTAGTCTAAATTCAAAATGTGCAGTCCCAAAATCCTCAACAAAATATCAGCAAACAGAAGTCAACAGTACAGTAAAAGAATCATAATGGGATTTGTTTCAGGGATGGTTCAACATCTGCAAGTCAATGAATGTTGTACAGCATGTTAACAAGCTAAAGAATAAAAATCGTCCTGATTATCTCAATAGATGCAGGAAAACCATCTGACAAAATTCAACAACCCAAAACTCAACAGACTGGGTATAAAGGGAGCATACCTCAACATAATAAAGCCACATATGACAGGCCTACAGCTAACATCATATTCAACGGTAAAAAGCTGAAAAATTTTCCTCTAAGGTCAGGAAGAAGACAAAGATGGATGAACACTGTTGCCACTTTTATTCAACATAGTACTGGAAGTCCTAGCCAGATCAATTAGGCAAGAAAAAGAAATAAAATACATTCAGATTGGAAAAGAAGAAGTAAAATTCTCTCTATTTGGGGATGACATACTATTATTATATGTAGAAAATACTGTAAAGTCTAAATATATAGATTATAAAGACTCCACCAAAGAAACACTTACAACTACTAAATTTAAGTAAAGTTACAGGATACAAATTCAACACACACAAATCAGTTGAATTTCTATACATTAACAAATACTATCAGAAACAGACATTAAGAAAGCAATCCCATTTACAAGTGGATCAAAAAGAATAAAATACTTAGAAATAAGTTTAACTAAGCAGGTCAAAGATCTATACACTGAAAACTATAAGATATTGATGAAAGAAATTGAAGAAGACACAAATAAATGGAAAGATATGCAGAGTTCATGGATTGGAAGAACTAATATTGTTAAAATATTAATACTACCCAAAGTGATGTACAGATTCAATGCAATCCCTTTCAAAATTCCAATGGCATTTTCATGGATGTACAAAAAACAAGCCTAAAATTTGTATGGAACCACAAATTACCCCAAATAGCAAAAGCAATCCTAAAAAACAAGAACAAAGCTGGAAGCATCACACCTCCTGGTATCATACAATATTTTACAAAGTTGTAGTAATCCAAAGTGTATGGTATTGAGATAAAAACAACCACATATATCAATGGAACAGAATAGAGAGCCCAGAAATAAACCCACACAAAAATGGTCAACTTATTTATGACAAAGGTCTCAAGAATATACAATGGGGAAAGAACAGTCTCTTCAATAAGTGGTGTTGGGAAAACTGCACAGCCACATGCAAAAGAATGAATCTAGATCACTGTCTTTCACCATATGCAAAAATCTCAAAATACATACACAAAAAACAACTCAAAATAAATTAAAGAGCTGAATGTAAGACCTGAAACCATACAACTCCTAGAAGAAAACGTGAGGTAAACTCTTTGATATTGATCTTGGCAATGATGTTTTTGTATTTGACACCAAAAGCAATAAACAAACAAACAAACAAATAAATAGGGCTGCATCAAATTAAAAGCAAAACAAAACAAAACAAAAAACTTCTGCACAGCATAGGAAACTATCAACAAAATTAAGAGGGAACCTATGGAGTCAGAGAAAATATTTACAAATTATATATCTGATTAAAGGATAATATCCAAAATGTATAAAGAACTTACACAACTCAATAGCAAAAAAATTAAAATGCAAAAAAAAATTAAAGATTTAAACATAAGACCTGAAATCATAAAACTTCTAGAAGAATACATAGGCAATACACTCTTTGACATTGGTCTTAGAAATATTTTCTTTTGGATATGTCTCCTAAGGCAAGGGATATGAAAGCAAAAATAAACAAATGGACTACGTCAAACTAAAAAAGCTTTTGCACAGTAAAGGAAACTATCAACAAAATGAAAAGGCCACCTACTGAATGGGAGATAATATTTGCAAATGATATACTATCTGCTAAAGGGTTAGTATCCAAAAGGTAAAAGGAACTCATACAATTCAACATCACAAAAAACAAATAACCTGATTAAAAAATGGGTAGAGGATTTGAATAGACATTGTTTCAAAGCCATACAGATAGCCAACAGACACATGAAAAGATGCTCAATATCAGGGAAATGTAAATCAAAACTACAATGAGATATCACCTCACACCTGTCAAAATGGCTGTTGTCAAAAAGAAATACCAAGTGTTGGCCAGGATATGGAGAAAATGGAACCCTCCTAAACTGTTGGTATACACACACACACACACACACACACACACACACACACACACATATATACATATTTCAGCCATGAAAATGAAAAAAAAACAAATTATGTAAATTGACACAACATTTTTTGTCAATTATATTTCAATAAAGCTGGTCAGTCTCAAGCCTAGGTCTCTAGGAGTATTGCATGTTTTCTCTTTCTTTCTCTAATCTCTGCCCTTACCCTAGGAAATGTTCCCCCATGTAGCTGCTGCATCTTTAGCCTGGTTCCCAAATTAGTATATATGGAGCAGACCAAAAGCAAACCTGTGACAATGAGCCAAGCTCAGGCAGATCTACATCTTAAAGCAGAAACATTTAGTTTAGCCCAGACTAGATCAGTTGCTCAGCAGCTAAAGATGTGATAAGAAAATGCTTATATTGCTTGCCACTGAGGTTTTGTGTTTGTTTACTACACAGTAATAGCTATCCAATATAATGTTGAAGTAAGTTTGAAGGAAAACATATAGAGAATAAGAATTGCACCTGAAATCTTGGCCTCAAGTGTGATATTATTTCTCCCTAAAGGAAATTAAACTCTATTTACTTACATATGTTCATGCATACATGTGCAGTAATACACATGAACATGTACAGTTATTCAAAGGCTTAATATGCATAAAAATTATAAAAGTGATAATCATTTTACTCTGCTATATTCTTTAATCTTATTATTATGAGACAATGATAAAAGTCTCATATCATATTGTGATTAGTCTCATCTGGTGGAATAAGTGCAAGCAAATAGTTTTAAAAATCATCACCATATGCATGTAAATGAAAGTGATTTAATAACACTAATTTATGATATTAATATTGAAAGAAGTGTATTTCAAATATTGCTGAGCAAAAGACATTCATTTTGAAAATACAGGAGCCAAAAGAAAATATGGGAATGATACTTTTGTGGAAAGGTAGACATGAATTACATAAAATACTCTCCATGTGTATGAACCAATGGTTTAATATTTTTTCAATGAATTATTTTTTTTGATCCCAAACAGCTGCTACACAGAAAAATAGAGAAATATTAGTGTCATTTTCTTCACTCTTTGCTCAAAATAATTTTCTAAAATTGATGCTTTTCTAAAAAGAAAAGTTTTAATTATTAAAACTTTCTTAATTTAAAAATAAATGTTCAATCTATTTTTAGAAATCACATACTCTTAATATGTTATACTAATTGTTTCTCATAATATGTAGAAGTGTTTCCAGATTTCTCTTTTGTTTTCTCACACTTTTAAATATTTATGTTCCTACAATGATTAAGTATTTTATAATAAGGTTGATTTTTAAAAAATGTCTTTAGGAACTTTAAAAAATATCATTTCAAAGAAAACTTCATAACGAAAGATTATTTATGAATACACAAGAAAGACAAAAGGAGTTAAGAGAACACTAAAAGAGATGAGTGGTGCATAATCTATTGTAAGAATCTAGCAGTGTAATCTATTAACTATAAATCAAGAAATGCAACTGCAACTTAACCACACTAAACTTCAGAGACACAAAGAAATTCATTCACTTAAACAATGGAGAAAGTTATGATGCATTTCTTGAATCAAAATCTATATATAACATCATATAAGGAGGCTATTACAGGTTCAAGCATTTTTCAAGAGAGTACATTACAGTCCCATCCAATACGTGGTCAATTTTTCAGTCAGTTAATTGTATCAATATACTGAGCAAAAAAGATAGCTAGATGTGATACATTAAGAAAAAGGATGTTTTTCAGTCACAGAATAGGGTGAGATAGAGAGAGGTAAAGGGAGAGACAGAGAGGCTAATAAAGGATCTTAGGGGCATTGAATGCTGAGGACTATATTTTTCCTGTATACTATTTATATGACATATCAGGAAAAAATGATGGTGATACTGGGGGTTCTTACTTTATGCTGGCTGGCCACAATGATTTAATGTGGTCAACAATGGATTTTTCGTGAAAACAGTTATCAATATCAAATTGTATATTTGTGTTTAAGGATGGGTTTACCTACCTATGTAATCATCTACCTTAATCTAATAAGAGAATAATGCAGAAGCTGGGACCAGTGTACAAAATAATGGAGTAGGCAACTCCAAGCTCCAGTCTTTTCCCAGATATATTGAAAAATGTACAGAGATAATTAGAACTAACTTTGTTAGAACTCTGGAACAGACAGGATTATAGCGACCAAGAAAATCCTGAATCAAGGAAGAGAAAAAATTTAAATGGTAGGAAAGCTTTGTGGTGTTTTTTTCTTTCCCTTATCCCACCACTTTCCAAACTTATGTCAGTCTGGAAGTCAGTAGGTCATGTTGCCAGTATGGGACCTTGATCCCTTGTTCTGCAGGGAGAAGAGCAGACCTTATTTACAAAATATTGTGTATTTCTGTATTGACTTGTATGAGAGCCACCTAAAGTACTGAAGCAAGACATTTGTCTTAGCTTCTCACATCTCATAACTCACTCCGAATGGAAAGTTGTTGGGCATTGCTTGAAAACATTTTAAGGCAAATGAAAAAATCATAGCTGCCTAGTGCAAAAGACTATGGTTGAGACACACTAGGAGGAAAAGCTGGCACAGAGTCAATCTGCAAAGACTGGTAGAGGGTTTGGGGGATTTTTTTATTTTTTTAACCTTCTGATACTGAAGAAAATCACAGTCAAAACACCAACTAAACACAAGTAAAGAAACAAAGATTTCAGTGACCATATATGACAGGGAGCACATTTTATGCAGTTTGGAAAAATCACTAAAGAAATGGATGACTACACCTATCATGATCAAAATACAACTAACCCTACAGAAGGAATAGAATTGCATTTCCAGAGATACCACATTATATTAAATTGTACATTTTTCAAGAAACAATTACAAGACATACAAAAACCTGGAAAGTATAGCCTGTTCAAAGAAACAAATAAGTTGATAAAAAGGATTGTTAGAGACTGCTGTTAATGAAGTTATGCCAATAAAATAGATAACCTAGATGAAATAAATTCCTAGAAACATACAAATTACCTAAACTTACTGAAGAAAAATTAGAAATATTCAATAGACCTTTAATAGAAATTAAATCAGTAATCAAAAAATCTTCAACACAAAAAAATCTAGGGCCAGACAGCTTCACTAGTGAATTCTACCAAACATTAAAAGAAGAGTTTACACCAATATTTGTCAAAGTCTTCTAAAAAACAGAAAAGGAGGGAACATTTCCTAACTCATTCTATGATGCCAGCATTATCCTGATACCAAAGCCAGATAAAGACATCACAAGAAAAAAAATTACAGACCAGTACCTCTTATGAATATATATGCAAAATTCTTAACATATTAGCAATATGTAATGCTAGCAAGCCTAATTCAACAGCATATAAAAATAATTATATACCATGACCAATTGGGATATAAACCAGAATTCAAGAGTATTTCACCATGAGAAACCAATAAATGTAATATGCCACATTAGGAGAATGAAGGGGAAAAAAGCACAAATCATATCAATTTGTGCAGAAAAGGCATTGACAAAAATAGGAATTTATCAAAATTAAAATCTTGTACATCAAAGGACATTATCAAGAAAGAAAAACATAGAATAGGGGAAAATGATTGACTGATGAATCTGATAATATTTTACTAGCCAGATTATATAATAAAATCCTACAATTCAACAACAAAAAGGTAAACAACTCAAATAAAAATGGGTAAAAGACTTGAATAGACATTTCTCCAAAAAAGACATACAAAGAGCCAATAAACATATGAAAAAATGCTCAAAGCCGTTAGTTATTAGGGAAAATTAAAAGAAAACCACAGTAAAATATAGCTTCATATCAACTAGAATGGCTATAATTATTTTTTAAAGGAAAACAGCAAGTGTTAGTGAGAACATGGAGAAATTGGAGCCCTCTTACATTGCTGGGGAATGTAAATTAGCCTCTGTAGAAAACAGTTTGGTGGTCTCTCAAAAAGTTGAAAATAAACTTATCATAAGACCCGGCAATTCCACTCCTGAATATATATACTCAATTTCTTGAAAACAGGAGCTGAAACAGATCCTGGCACATTAATTTTCATAACAGCATTATTCACAATAGCCAAAAGTTGGAAACAACCCAAATGTCCATCGAGTGATGAATGGGTAAACAAAATGAAATGTACTCATACAATGTTATATTATTCAGCCAAAGAAAAAATAAAATTCTGGCACATGCTCCAGCATGAATGAAACTTGATGCTAAGTGAAATAAATGAGAAAAAAAGGGACAAATATTGTGTGATTTCACTTTTATGAAATATCTATAATAGACAAATTTATAGAGATAGAAAGTAGATTCTATTTTACCAGGTGCTGGAGGAGGTGGGAATGGGAAGTTATTGTTTAGTTGGTATATAGTCTCTCTTTGTAGTCATGAAGAAATTTTAGAAATTTCTAAAGGTCATAGTTACACAGCACTGTGAACCAATTAAGGACAATGAATTGAATTGTATGGTTAAAATGTCAAATTTACATTTTATATATATTTTACCACAACAAAAAGAACAGGTTAGACTAAAGTATATCTATAATAAATGAACAAACAAGCAAATAAACATAAACAATCAAAACAGAATTTTTTTTCTTGAATATGAGGATGTGTGGAGAATAAAAATCTGCAATGAGAATAGATAACCCCAAACTATCCCCCTCATAAGTCTGCAACTCAAACTCACAGTCTCTATCTGATTCCAATAAAAGAAAAATCTTATGTGGAAAATGAAAGAAATAGTGATCTTGGGTCTTCTTAAATTCATCTCATGTCTTCAGTGGTGCTCACTAATAAAATTCGAAAGTTTTCTTTCAGAAATCACAAACTTACAAGGAAATAAGTCATCAGAGGAGAGACTTAGCAGAAATAATAGAAAACAGTATTTGACTGACAAAGATTTAGATATTGGAAACATTGGAAAAAATTTAAAAGGAGCTATTAGAAAATAGCTTAAAATAAATGTTTGATAAGTTTCAAGGAATAAGATAGTTTTAAAACTATTAACAAAAATAGGTTAAGAAAATAAAACTTCTGGATATAAAAAATTGAAAGGAAAATATTGTTTTTGTGTAATAAATGATAATTTATACTAACTAAAGAAACAATTAGTGAAATTTATGAAAACTCCAAGGAATTTATACATACTGAGGTCAAAGATAGGCAGATTAAAATTTAAAAGAGACATTAAAAAACATGAAAAAAAGAGTTTGAGAATGTCTCCTACATATCTAACCAAGATAATAGGTATTATGATGAGAAAGTGATATTTGGAAAGATAATGCCTAAGATTTTTCCAGAACTATTAAAAGACTACTAAATTTAGTTCTGGAACTAAGTTATTAAATACCTCAGTAATTACAAGCATAATAAATAAAAAGAAACCAACACCTGTATATATTATAGAGCAGTAAAACTTCAGATACTGATATTATAAAATAATATTTTTAAATAGTTTGAAGGTTGAGGTGTCATTTATAGAAAAACTCACGAGAAATAGAGGAAGCTAGAAGAGAGAGAAATAGTAAAATACATATAAGAAGATAAATACGATAAATACTAAAGTAAGCATAAAATACTTACACACTGAGTATTTGAATACAAATGAATATTTGTTAGAACTATAATTAAAAGCAAGTGGGGCTTCCCTGGTGGCACAGTGGTTGAGAGTCTGCCTGCCAATGCAGGGGACACGGGTTTGTGCCCCGGTCCGGGAAGATCCCACATGCCGCGGAGCAGCTAGGCCCGTGAGCCATGGCCGCTGAGCCTGCGTGTCCAGAGCCTGTGCTCCGCAATGGGAGAGGCCACAACAGTGAGAGGCCCGCGTACCGCAAAAAAAAAAAAAAAAAAGCAAGTGAATGTTTAAAAGAAAATTTAGACTACTGATATATTAGAGGTCAGGATAAAGAAATAAAAATGCCATACTCGAAAGGATACTCTGATTTTTTTTTGTAGCAATAATTTTCTATTTCTTATATTATACATTGTGTACAAATTTTAATGTCTTATTTCTTTAATACACTTTATCCCTTTAACATTATATCTTCACAATAACATATTTCCTTGAAGAACATTTTCACAACTAAAAAAATCTCTGAGAAATGAAATGCCAGAAATCATGCAGGGGTAGCTATCATTTTCAGAAAACAATATGCATAAACCCCACACTCCTTAATAAACAAAAATTGTGCCAATTCATGAAGGAAGTAAAAGGGTATTTATTAGATAATTGAGACTTTAAAATTAAATCATCTAAATTTTATTCTTGAACAAATGACTTGGACACGTATTTTAGTGCATAAGAAATTAGTCTAATTAAATGCTTAAATTGGAGAAATAAAAAGTTAAATGCATAAAACATTAAAAAGAGTTAAACTTGACATTGAAATAATTATTATTAATGTATATGCTCACATTTGTTATATCATTTTTAGTCTATATAATCGTATCAGTCTAAGTCCCTTTGGGATCTGAAAATTCCCCTTCAATGCCATTAGAAAACACTCAGTTCTCAGACAATGTAGTGTTCTTAATTTTGGATATCTGCTAAAACAATAATACATATTAGTGTTTTGAGTTTTGTATTTGTAACTTAACAGTTAAATAAACCTCACGTAAAGTTGATTTCATTTCTCTTATCTATATACATTTATCTATTTACATTTACAGAGAGATATGAGAATTACAATGATTTTTAAAATAAGAGTTCACATTGTTTTGCTGTTCAGATGACTAACAAACTAATAGGAAACTAAGGTTTTGGTTATAAATAACAGGTAATATTAGAGGTCTACGTAGGCTATAGTGGATAATCTTAGATTTTAGAGTTAAAAATAATTTTTACCAATCACCTAATAAAACCTCTGATTTTACTAACGGTAAAATAACCCGCCAAGACGTTGTAAGTTGCCAAGGTCACATAGCTGAAATATGGGTGATCAGAGTGATAACATAAACTTAAGTTTCTATTGCTGCTTTCATTGACTAATTAACAAGAGACACCAGACAATTAAACTATCATTATCAGTTATATTATGTGTAGTTATGTGCAGTTACCCACTCAATTTGGTTCTGTACTTTGAGTTCCAAGTATTGTACTTTTACATACCATTGTTGGTTTACCCAGAGGAATAATTTATAATCCATTTATGCTTACTATTAATGGCATTCAAAAGAAAGTTGTTCTTTAACATATATGCTTTCTATAAACATAAAAATATTTATAATAAAAGCAGGCAAAACTATCATAAATTTCTGTTCATTATTTGAAATATAAAATTATGTTGACAGTATTTATTGAATTATTCTTTTTTTTTTTTTTTTTTTTTTGGATACGCGGGCCTCTCACTGCCACGGCCCCTCCTGCTGCGAAGCACAGGCTCCGGATGTGCAGGCGCAGCGGCCATGGCTCACGGGCCCAGCCGCTCCGCGGCATGTGGGATCCTCCCGGACCAGGGCACAAACCCGAGTCCCCCGCATCGGCAGGCGGACTCCCAACGACTGCGCCACCAGGAAAGCCCTATTGAATTATTCTTTGGTACAATGTATTGCCTAGTATTCACTGTTGTAGTAAGATATACAAAAATTCAAAGGGAATTGTCAACTTTAGACAGAGACCAACACAGACTGCAGTATACAGCCCCCAAATCATCTGTAATTTAAAAAATATATGCATATTTGCAATATTGAATAATTATATTAGTTTACACTATCATAAACCATTAACCTAGTATCGGTTTACACTGCCTGAGTCAAGTCATTTGAGTTCTAATCTAGATTCCTGGCCCAGTAGTTACTGAAACCTACCTCATAGCGTTGGTTTAATATCAATAGAATTAATAAACATTAATAGCATTTAGAAGAGTACCTGTGGGACTTCCTTTGTGGGCCAGTGGTTAGGACTTCACCTTCCAATGCAGGGGGTACGGGTTCAATCCCTGGTCGGAGAGCAAGGATCCCACATGTCTCTCTGCCAAGAAACCAAAACATAAAACAGAAGCAATATTGTAACAAATTCAATAAAGACTTTAAAAATGGTCCACATCAAAAAAAAAATCTTAAAAAAAGATTACCTGATATATAGAAAGTGTTCGATTAATGTTAACTCTTATCATGAGGAATATAATTTTTATTATCATTGCTGTTGTTAAAGGGATATAGGGTCACATGAATGTTACTGAGATATTGGATTAATGAGAAGGAGCAAAGGAACACAAAGAAAGGTGCTGGTTGTGGTGAGTCTTGGAAGGAATACTGAAGGTGAAGGAGGACACGCCTGGTCCCCTTGTGAGATATCCAGTTATTTTCACACTGCTGCCCCAGGTCCTGAAGTGTGCTTCAAATCCTCCCTCCAAACTGATAGGGAGGTAGGTGTGGAGGGGGAAGCTTGAGTGACTCATTGCTCCTGCACTTGTGTTTCAGGTCTATTTTAACACCTTTTATATAATGGGATATTTTTAAATGCAGTCATTTTAAAAGTTAGTTGAACTTGTAAAATAATTGTGTAATAACTGATGTTTGTGGATTTCCTGTGTGGGTGGAAATTGCAATGTCTTCTGTGCACAGATGCCTGTCAACACATAAGTCCTGGTATGGTGTTCACTGTCTGTTTTCTTGTTCTGTATTAGTCTGCTCAGTCTTCCATAACGAAGCGCCACAAACTGGAGGGTTTAAACAACAGAAATGTATTGTCACTTAGTTCTAGAGACTAGAATTCCTAAAACAAGGCATTGGCAGAGTTGATTTCTTCTGAAACTCTAAGGAATAACATGCTTATTGCCTAGCTGGTTTTCTGGCAATCTTTGGCATTTATTGGCTTGTAGAATCATCACCCTGATCTGTGTCTTCATCATCACATGGCATTATCCCAGTACACATGTGTGTATGTGTCCAAATTTCCCTTTTGTTATAAGCATACCAGTCATACTGAATTAGGCACCCACCCTACTCCACTATGACCTCATCTTCATTAGTTACACCTTTAAATCCTGTATTTTCAAGTAAGTTCATGTTCTGAGGTACTGGGGAATTATGACTTCAATAAATGATTTGGGCTTCCGGGAAGATGGCAGAAGAGTGAGACGCAGAGATCACCTTCTCCCCACAGATACACCGGAAATACATCTACACGTGGAACAACTCCTACAGATCACTTACTGAATACTGGCAGAAGACCTCAGACCTCCCAAAAGGCAAGAAAGTCCCCCATGTGCCTGGCTAGGGTGAAAGAAAAAAGAATAAACAGAGACAAAAGGATAGGGACGGGACCTGAACCAGTGGGAGGGAGCTGTGAAGGAAGAAAGATTTCCACACACTAGGAAGCCCCTTCGCGGGCAGAGACTGCGGGTGGCGGAGCGGGGAAGATTTGGAGCCGCAGAGGAGAGCACAGCAACAAGGGTGCGGAGGCCAAAGTGGAGAGATTCCCACACAGAGGATCGGGGACGACCGGCACTCACCAGTCCGAGAGGCTTGTCTGCTCACCCACCGGGGCGGGCGGGGCTGGGAGTTGAGGCTCGGGCTTCCGTCGGAGCGTAGGGCGTGAACACAGCCTGCAGGGGGTTAGTGCGCCATGGCTAGTCAGGAGGGAGTCCGGAGAAAAGTCTGGACATGCCGAAGAGGCAAGAGACTTTTTCTTCCCTCTTTGTTTCCTGGTGCGCGAGGAGAGGGGATTAAGAGGGCTGCTTAAAGGAGCTCCAGAGACGGGCGCGAGCCGTAGCTAAAAGTGCAGACCAAAGAGACGGGCATGAGACCCTACGTCTGCTGCCGCCGCCACCAAGAAGCCTGTGTGTGAGCACAGGTTACTATCCACACCCCACTTCCGGGTAGCCTGTGCAGCCCGCCATTGCCAGGGTTCCGGGATCCAGGGACAACTCCCCCGGGAGAACGCACAGCGTGCCTCATGCTGGTGCAACGTCACGCCGGCCTCTGCTGCCACAGGCTTGCCCCGCACTCCGTGCCCCTCTCTCCCCCTGGCCTGAGTGAGCCAGAGCTCCCGAATCAGCGGCTCCTTTAACCCCGTCCTGTCTGAGCGAAGAACAGACGCCCTCCGGTGACCTACACGCAGAGACGGGGCCAAATCCAAATATGAGCCCCTGAGAGCTGTGAGAACAAATAAGAGAAAGGGAAATCTCTCCCAGCAGCCTCAGAAGCAGCGGATTAAAGCTCCACAATCAACTTGATGTACCCTGCATCTGTGGAATACATGAATAGACAACGAATCATCCCAAATTAAGGAGGTGGATTTTGAGAGCAAGATTTATGATTTTTTCTCCTTTTCATCTTTTTGTGAGTGTGTATATGTGTGCTTCTGTGTGAGATTTTGTCTGTATAGCTTTGCTTCCACCATTTGTCCTAGGGTTCTATCCATCCGTTTTTTTTTTTTCTTTTTTTTCTTAATAATTATTTTTTAATTTTAATAGCCATTATAATTTATCTTACTTTATTTTACTTTATCTTCTTTCATTTTTTCTTCCTTCCCTCTTTCCTTCCTTCCTCCCTCCCTCCTTCCCTTCCTCCCTCCCTCCTTTCTTTCTTTCTTTCTTTCTACTTCTACTAATTCGTTCTTTCTACTTTTTCTCCCTTTTATTCTGAGCTGTGTGAATGAAAGGCTCTTCGTGCTGGAGCCAGGAGTCAGTGCTGTGCCTCTGAGGTGGGATAAAATGACTCTACTACCCAAAGCAATCTACAGATTCAATGCAATCCCTATCAAACTACCACCGACATTTTTCACAGAACTAGAACAAAAAATTTCACAATTTCTATGGAAACACAAAAGACCCTGAATAGCCAAAGCAATCTTGAGAACGAAAAACGGAGCTGGAGGAAACAGGCTCCCTGACTTCAGACTATACAAGAAAGCTACAGTAATCAAGACAGTATGGTACTGGCACAAAAACAGAAAGATACATCAATGGAACAGGATAGAAAGGCCAGAGATAAACCACGCACATATGGTCACCTTATCTTTGATAAAGGACCAGGAATGTACAGTGGAGAAACGACAGCGTGTTTAATAAGTGGTGCTGGGAAAACTGGACAGGTACATGTAAAACTAGGAGATTAGATCTCTCCCTAACACCATACACAAAAATAAATTCAAAATGGATTAAAGACCTAAATTTAAGGCCAGAAACTGTCAAAGTCTTAGAGGAAAACATACGCAGAACACTCTATGACATAAATCACAGCAAGATCCTTTTTGACCCACCCCCTAGAGAAATGGGACTAAAAACAAAAACAAATGGGACCTAATGAAACTTAAAAGCTTTTGCACAACAAAGGAAACCATAAACAAGACCAAAAGACAACCCTCCGAATGGGAGAAAATATTTGCAAATGAAGCAACTGACAAAGGATTAATCTCCAAAATTTATAAGCAGCTCATGCAGCTCAATAACAAAAAAACAAACAACC
>NW_020185325.1:3523688-3533058 GCF_003031525.2 Neophocaena asiaeorientalis asiaeorientalis | reverse complement strand
ACCGCCTGGAGGGGTGGGATAGGGTGGGTGGGAGGGAGGGAGACGCTAGAGGGAAGACATATGGGAACATATGTTTATGTATAACTGATTCACTTTGTTATAAAGCAGAAACTAACACACCACTGTAAAGCAATTATACTCCAATAAAAAAAAGATTAAAAAATAATAAATAAATGATTTGGAGGGGGACACAGTTTAATCAATAATATTCCCCAGTGTTTCAAGGACTTTCTTCTTAACGCTCTCTCAGTTGACCTATAGGCTTCTACATTTCCCCAAATAAATATGCTTGAGAAGAAACAGGTTCAGGATCAGTGGGCCCAAGTTCAAACACTTTTATCAGGTTAAAATTGCCCTTGGAGGTTATTAGTTCAAACATTTGATTTCATTGATAAATGTTCTAAGAGCAGAGGAAGTTAAGTGACCCTCCATATCTCCAGGTGTTAATATACAGTAGTTCAAAACCAAACCAAACAAAAACAGACACATAGATACAGAGCACAGAATAGTGGTTACCAGAGGGAGACGGGTAGTAGGAAAGGAAAATATGTAAAGGAGATCAACTATATAGTAAGAGATGGAAACTAAATTTTTGAGGTGAGCATGCTTTAGGGCATACAGAAGTAGAAATATAATGTTGTTCACATGAAACATATAATGCTATATATCAATGTTACCTCAATAAAAAAAATCAAATAAAGAAAAGAAAAAACAAAGAGTGGTCAGCATTCCAAAACAAATTCTCTGACTCCCAGTTCCTTCTTTGAACTTTGTTTAAAACCATTGTTTCCTAAATTTATCTGACCATGGAACTCTTTTTTAGACCATTCACATTAACTCCCTATCCTCTCCTCTCTATGCATGTTGTAATGAAGTGAAAAATGAAACACAAATATCACACCCTTGCACTCCCCAAATTCTTCTGTGTTATAGTCGTCCTGGCTATGTTCCATGAAACAAAGCAGTTCTGTGTTCAAATGTTTTGGAGAAATGCACACAAATATTTCTCCCTTTTGTAGATGGACAAAATACTATAAAATATCAAAGAGTCTGAAACATCTCTCATTTACCTTATTTAAGCCAATTTTCCTAAATTTATCTGACCATGGATTCCCTTTTACAGGCCATTCACGTTAACATTTTGAGGCACGTACCGTGAGAATGGCTATTTTAGTACATTTTCATAATTGTTACAAACTACTTACAGAATAATTAATAAAACAGTCTTCACTGCACTGAAACCACTCACATTCAAAGTACAGAGTAGGATAACAAATCCAGGTGAAAATATCATTAGTTCGTCATTCTGTTCAATTTAAACTATTGTTGCAAACAATTATTGAAGACATGACCTATGTACATATGTAGAAATATAGTCACTTACTCTGCCTATCTTAAAATTACTCTTTTCATTCTCAAAGAAAGTAAAATTATATGTACGTTAAAAATCAGTTTAACAGGGCTTCCCTGGTTGCGCAGTGGTTGAGAGTCTGACTGCTGATGCAGGGGACGTGGGTTCGTGCCCCAGTCCGGGAAGATCCCACATGCCACGGAGCGGCTGGGCCCGTGAGCCATGGCAGGTAAGCCTGTGCGTCCGGAGCCTGTGCTTTGCACGGGAGAGGCCACAACAGTGAGAGGCCCGCGTACAAGAAAAAAGAAAAAAATCAGTTTAACAATAGGTTAACAATTGTTAGCCTGCTGTTCTCTGGGCCCCAGTTTTAAAACCTGAATCTCACAGTGTTGTATAGGATAGACCACTTTAGACTGAACTTAGGCATTCTGGAGTGGTCAGGAACAACTTTGTTCTTTAAAGGAAAGGGTAACATAACATTCAATAGTCATAGATGTTTTAGTAAAAGTTAGCTGTTTCTTGAAAATCTTGAAGGTCTCTTATAAGCAGGTGCTATGGATTAAATGTTTGTGTCCTCTCAAAATTCATATGTTGAAGCCCTAACTCCCCATGTGATAACATTTGGAGTTAATGCCTTTTTGGAAGAAATTAGGGTTAGATGAGGTCAGGAGGGCAAGACCCTGGTCTGATGTTATTTGTCCTTTATAAGAAGAGACATCAGAGAGCTTGCTTATTTCCCCACTCCACTCATGCACAAAGAACAGGTCATGTGAGCACATAATAAGATGGCATCTGCCTACAAGCCAAGAGAAAAGGCCTCAGAATAAAACCTACCTTGCCGGCACCTTTATCTTGGACTTCTCAGTTCCTGAACTCTGGGAAATACATCTCTGTTGTTTAAACCACAATTTTTGTTGCTCATGGTGCTTTGTTATGGCAGATGGAGAAGACTAAGATAGTAGTTTATATTAAGTTGATTTTTTTCATTTATACTCTAAGTAACACAAGCTAGCAAAAACTAACACGTGTATGAAAAGCCTCTCTCCTTGTTTACATTTACTGCTTTAAGAATATTTATTGCATAGTTTTAAAAGGAAGTGTTTGATATGAAGCATGTCATATAAGACCCACTTTCCTCCTATTTTCTTCATTAATCTCTTTATTCAGAATCACTGAAGCAAAGACATAGAAAGTTAGATTGACATTGATAGCTGCCTTCAATAAAAGTTAGTGGTGAAAAATTATCCTGTCTTTGCTATTGTATGTCACAGTACATTTTCTAAGGAAGAGATAGACTAAAAATGAGGACAGGAAGACTTTAGGTCTTGAGACAATAAATTTGTTATATACATAGAAGAAACTGATATATGAGAAAAGTAAAGCTTGGATTCCAAAAAAATATTAGTTAGATATATTATTTAATATTATCTTGGTAGGCTACTGTAGAAGGAGAAGTATAGAATTTTAGAAAATGAGTTCAGAGTTGGTGGTGGGAGCTAAGTTCACACAGTCCTGTTTCTTTGTTCTTTTCTGCCTCAAGAAAGGAAGAGTGAGATGATTCAAATGTCCTTCTAACTCAACCTAGTGAATCCCTTTGGACTTCTTCTCTTTCTGACTAAAATCTCCCCAGTGAGATCTGCTTAGAGTGCCTTTAACACATAACTTAGTGTTTGTACCTAAATATTTATATTATGTGTAGTTAACATCTTTTAAAATGCCATTTATTCAAAAAAAAATATATTAAGCATCTAGTACATGTTTTCTATTACAGTGCAATACTTTTTTCTCCTTCTGTCAGAGAACAACTATCCTTACTGTGCCTTGTCTCATTTCCTTGACTCCCATGTCCTATGATCCACATCCCCACCTCCCCCAACCCCATCTACAAGGCATTGTTCCTACCATCACTGCAGTGACCTTTATTCTCCTCTGTCTTCATTTCCTTCCTTAGGTTTCATCAGTATTGTACTCACTCCTGTTTATATATTCCCGGCAAAATCTCAACTCTGGATAAATTCAATTTAGCAGTTTACCCTTGACCCGCCTAACTTAATATTGCTAGAAGGAGGGAAAAATAATCTCTTGTCAACTGGTATTATTTACTGCTAATTTCACATTGGTCCTTGGGATGTCTAGTAATCCCACTACACTTTTCTGGTTCATTCACAGCCACCTCTCCCACCTCTTATAGATGACTATTTTGTAACTTAATTTATTGTTCCTATGCATTTTGTTTCACTGAGAAATAATCATAAGACAGTTTCCATATATCCCTACCACTATGTCCTCCCACCTATCCACAGTTACAGTCCTAAGGTTAAAACCTCACCTTCCTGCTAGGTAAAGCAAATGTCCCTGATAACGCACTTCTAGATCTCATGCACCATTATCTGCTCAAGTGTGTTGTTTCAGGAATTATTCTTACACGGCTAGCATTATCAGTTTTTCTTTCTCTGCTGATTCATTCTCACCAGCAAAGAAAGATAGTCTAATAACTCTCATTTCAAAGAAATAAAGCTATCTCTCAACTCTTCATTCTCCTCTAGCCAAATCCTAATGAATCTTGTCCTTTTACACTAAAGTTCCTGCATTCTCTTTCATCAGTTCCTCTCCATCAATTGTGTCTTGAACCCACTTCAGTAAATAAATTTATTATTCAGCCCTTGGCTAGGTCTAACAATGAACTCTACACTGATAAACCCTCTGTTTAATTCTTGAACAGATCAGCATTTGGCCCACCTTTGAAACTTTTTTCTTATTTTTATTCCTTCTCTTGACTTTTTGTACATATATTTTTTATTCTTTTTATAATATTAATAATTTCTTTGATGGCTGTATTCCACTCTCAAAACTTTAATTTTTAAAATTTTTATACAATTTTTAAAGATTACTTTCTATTTAGAGTTATTACAAAATACTGGCTATATTCCCTGTGTTGTACAATACAGCTTTGATCCTCTCTTACTCAACTACCAAAGCTTTAATATTAAAGTGGTCATATTCTATTATAATTGTTTGTTTACATTTTCTGTGGCCCCAGAGTAGCATAAGCTAATTAAAGGTAAAAGTCATGTTTTTTCACCTTTTTAACCCTGGGCCCTTGTACTGTGGGATGAGTGAGTAATCTCTCTCAAGGCTTCTCAGATGAATGTAAAGAAAATAGCCTACAGCAGAAGGTGATTTATTCTCCTCTTTTTTCCCTACTTTGTAATCCCAAATTATTCAGTATCAGTAACAAAGGAGTTTTTCTGATTCTCCATATGAGAGAAATAATCTTAATGCAATTAAGTACAATGGCATAATTAGATCAATTATTTTAGATTTCAATTTTCTGATATATGTCTTAGAATATAACTGATTTTTAACAAAAAATATAGAATATAGCTCATCTATTCAAGTTCATTTATCTCTTACCTGGAGGGTCACCATTTTGAGAAACTTATCTTTGAATAGAGGACAAGAATACTCTACCACCCATAAAATATGTAATCCCTGGAAGTTAATCATCCTTGAATATTGGCAATATAATGTTGACACTTTGTTAAATGTAGTTCACTACATAATAGATAGTACTTTGTTCAGGGCAGGTATTCCTCTTGTTCTCAGTCATTCTCCACACTCCATAAAATAAATTTTTTTTATGACTCCAGTATTCACTAAGCAAAAATATCATAAATATTTTCAATATTTTTTGACCTTCAACTGTCAAAATCAAGTTACAATCTTCCAAATATCCCACAATCTAGGCAACTACTATGTAATATATAGGGAAACAAAAAAAGATTATTTGAGTAAAAGATCATTTTGGTCTGAGCAATAGGAAGAATGGAGACTTAGCAGATTATAGGATGAGCAGGTGTAATAGGCTAGATCAGGCATTTGGTTTAGGGATTTTTAAGGCTTAGCTGCCAATTAGACACACAAGTGGAGATATTGTTTTGGTATTTGGATATAAGAGTTACAGAAGTCAAGATCGAAGACGAATTAATAAATTATTATTATTTAGCTCAGGAAGGTAAGCACTACTAATGTTCACTAATATTTTCAGTTCTCCTCCTCTCCCAAAACATGGGATAAAAACAATCCTGCTGAGCTCAACTTTGGGTATGTCCACATGACTCTCATTATCCAAAAAAAATTATGAATAGAAAAAATGAGTGTAACTTTTGGTTAGAAGCATTCAAGGGTAAGGAAATGATTCTCCAAGTTACCTTCCCATGTTTAAGCATATCTTAGAATCTCATTCTGAGATGGTGGCACCTCATGATGGTGAACCTTGGTCCACCTAAGTATCTGAGTATGTACCAAGAGCAGAGTTGATCTATCAACTCACATTGCATATGCTAGATAAGAAAGAAAAATAAGAGTTTGTTGTATTATGTCCTTTGAATTGGGGGTTAATACACCTGCTTAACTAATACAGGTGATATTTAAAGCTTTAGATTTAAATTTAATGAGACCACCTAAGAATTAAGTGAAGATAAAGATAGATGAACTTCTTTTAGTGTGCTGTTGGATTCTGTTTGCTAGTATTTTGTTGAGGATTTTTGCATCTATGTTCATCAGTGATATTGGTCTGCAGTTTGCTTTTTTTGTGACATCTTTGTCTGGTACTGGTATCAAGGTGATGGTGGCCTCATAGAATGAGATTGGGAGTGTCCCTCCCTCTGCTATATTTTGGAAGCATTTGAGAAAATAGGTGTTAGCTCTTCTTTAAATGTTTGATAGAATTCACGTGTGAAGCCATCTGGTCCTAGGCTTTTGTTTGTTGGAAGATTTTTAATAACAGTTTCAATTTCAGTGCTTGTGATTGGTCTGTTTATATTTTCTATTTCTTCCTGGTTCAGTCTCAGGAGGTTGCCCTTCTCTAAGAATTTGTCCACTTCTTCCAGGTTGTACATTTTATTGGCATATAGATTCTTGTAGTAATCTCTCATGATCCTTTGTATTTCTGCAATGTCAGTTGTTACTTCTCCTTTTTCACTTCTAATTCTATTGATTTGAGTCTTCCCCCTTTTTTGCCTGATGAGTCTGGCTAATGGTTTATCAATTTTGTTTACCTTCTCAAAGAGCCAGATTTTAGTTTTATTGATCTTAACTATTGTTTCCTTCATTTCTTTTTCTTTTATTTCTGATCTGATATTTATGATTTCTTTCCTCCTGCTAACTTTGGGGTTTTTTGTTCTTCTTTCTTTAATTGCTTTAGGTGTATGGTAGGGTTGTTTATTTGAGATGTTTCTAGTTTCTTCAGGTAGGATTGTATTACTATAAACTTCCCTCTTAGAACTGCTTGTGCTGTATCCCATAGGTTTTGGGTCGTCATGTTTTCATTGTCATTTTTTGGTAGGTATTTTTTTATTTCCTCTTTGATTTCTTCAATGATCACTTCGTTATTTAGTAGTGTATTGTTTAACCTCCATGTGTTTGTATTATTTACAGATCTTTTCCCGTAATTGATATCTAGTCTCATAGCGTTGTGGTCGGAAAAGATAATTGATACAATTTCAATTTTCTTAAATTCACCAAGGGTTCATTTGTGACCCAAGATATGATCTATGCTGGAGAATGTTCCATGAGCACTTGAGAACACAGTGTATTCTCATGTTTTTGGATGGAATGTCCTATATATATCAATTAAGTCCATCTTGTTTAATGTATCATTTAAAGCTTGTGTTTCCTTATTTATTTTCACTTTGGATATCTGTCCATTGGTGGAAGTGGGGTTTTAAAGTCCCCTACTATGATTGTGTTACTGTTGATTTCCCCTTTTATGGCTCTTAGCATTTAACTTAAGTATTGAGATGCTCCATGATCAAGTGTGGTTTATCCCTGGAATGCAAGGATTGTTCAATATAGACAAATCAATCAATGTTTTAAACCATATTAACAGATTGAAGGAGAAAATCTTTACGATCATGTCAATAGATTCAGAAAAACTTTTGACAAAATTCAACACCCATTTATGATAAAAACTCTCCAGAAAGTAGGCATAGAGGTAACATACCTCAACATAATAAAGCCCATATATGCCAAACCTACAGCCAACATCATTCTCAATGGTGAAAAACTGAAACCATTTCCACTAAGATCAGGAACAAGACAAGACTGCCCACTCTCACCACTATTATTCAATATAGTTTTGGAAGTTTTAACTGTGGCAATCAGAGAAGAAAAATAAATAAAACAAATCCAAATCAGAAAAGAAGAAGTAAAACTATCACTGTTTGCAGATGACATGATACCATACGTAGAGAATCGTAAAACTACTAGAGCTAATCAATGAATTTGGTAAAGTAGCAGGATATAAAATTAATGCAAAGAAATCTCTTGCATTCCTATACACTAATGATGAAAAATCTGAAAGAGAAATTAAGGCAACACTCCCTTTTACCATTGCAACAAAAAGAATAAAATACCTAGGAATAAACCTACCTAGGGAGACAAAAGACCTGTATACAGAAAACTATAAGACAGTGATGAAAGAAATTAAAGATGATACAAACAGGTGGAGAGATATATACCATGTTCTTGGATTTGAAGAAACAACATTGTGAAAATGACTATACTACCCTAAGCAATCTACAGATTCAATGCAATCCCTATCAAATTACCAATGGCATTTTTCACAGAACTAGAACAAAAAATTTCACAATATGTATGGAAACACAAAAGACCCGGAAGAGCCAAAGAAATCTTGAGAAATAAAAACGGAGCTGCGGGAATCAGGCTCCCTGACTTCAGACTATACTACAAAGCTACAGTAATCAAGACAGTATGGTACTGGCACAAAAACAGAAATATAGATCCATGGAACAGGACAGAAAGCCCAGAGATAAACACACACACATATGGTCACCTTATCTTTGATAAAGGGGGCAAGAATATACAATGGAGAAAAGACAGCCTCTTCAATATGTGGTGCTGGGATAACTGGACAACTACATGTAAAAGAATGAAATTGGAACACTCCTTAACACCATACACAAAAATAAACTTAAAATGGATTACAGACCTAAATGTAAGGCCAGACACTGTAAAACTGTTAGAGGAAAACATAGGCAGAACACTCTATGACATACGTCACAGCAAGATCCTTTTTGACCCACCTCCTAGAGAAAGGGAAATAAAAACAAAAATGAACAAATGGAATCTAATGAAGCTTAAAAGTTTTGCACAACGAAGGAAACCATAAACAAGACGAAAGGACAATCCTCAGAATGGGAGAATATATTTGCAAATGAAGCAACTGACAAAGGATTAATCTCCAAAATATACAGGCAGCTCATGCAGCTCAATATAAAAAAAACAAACAACCCAATCCAAAACTGGGCAGAAAATCTAAATAGACATTTCTCCAAGAAGTTATACAGATTGCCAACAAACACATGAAAGGATGCTCAACATCAGTAATCATTGGAGAAATGCAAATCAAAACTACAATGAGGTATCACCTCACATCACTCAGAATGGCCATCTCAAAAAATCTACAAACAATAAATGCTGGAGAGAGTGTGAGGAAAAGGGAACCCTCTTGCACTGTTGGTGGGAATGTAAATTGATACAGCCACTATGGAGAACAGTATGGAGGTTCCTTAAAAAACTAAGAATAGAACTACCATATGACCCAACAATCTCACTACTGGGCATATACCCTATGAAAACCATACTTCAAAAAGAGTCATGTGGGCTTCCCTGGTGGCGCAGTGGTTGAGAGTCCGCCTGCCAATGCAGGGGACACGGGTTCATGCTCCGTCCGGGAAGATCCCACATACCACGGAGCAGCTGGGCCCATGAACCATGGCCGCTGGGTCTGCGTGTCCGGAGCCTGTGTTCCGCAATGGGAGAATTGTGGCACATATATACAATGGAATATTACTGAGCCATAAAACGAAATGAAATTGAGTTATTTGTAGTGAGGTGTATGAACCTAGAGAATGTCACACAGAGTGAAGTAAGTCAGATATAGAAAAATAAATACTGTATTCTAACACATATATATGGACTGTAAAAAAAAAAAAA
>NW_020185325.1:3492283-3523661 GCF_003031525.2 Neophocaena asiaeorientalis asiaeorientalis | reverse complement strand
CCACCTAGAGGGGTGGGATAGGGAGGGTGGGAGGGAGGGAGATGCAAGAGGGAGGAGATATGGGGATATTTGTTTATGTATAGGTGATTCACTTTGTTGTACAGCAGAAACTAAGATGCCATTGTAAAATAATTATACTCTGATAAAGATGTTTAAAAAATAGATGAGTTTCATGTAGTGAATTCTGAGACACTCCAATGTTGGGAAGATAGGGGAATAAAGATAAATTGAGGTGGAGCTGACTAGCAACCAGTTGAGCAAAATGCACATACAAAATCATTATAGTGATATAGATGATGGAGCTATACAATTTTTCTTTGCCTATTTTGTTTTCATAAGTTAGTGATTCTTTATAAAATCTTAAATTTTTTATTGAAATCTTATTTTTTCCCAACCTCTTCTGAAAAAAATATTAAAGAGAAACCATTGAGTTTAACAAAAAATTCTTAACAAAATACGCAATCTTTTTGTTTGCCATACATAAACGGATTCATAGCATGAATTTTCAACAAGTTTGACATAGCAGTACTATTTTTCCTAGAAACTTGAGGTTGAAGATGCAATTGACAAAAGATAAGACAGTGAAACAATATGAAATTAGTCAGCATAACTTAAAAGTTATGAATACTGGAACCAGCATACATGGTTCTATATTCTATCTGTGCCTTTCTTAGCTGTGTGAGTTGGGTATATTTCTTAACTTCTCAGTGTCTTATTTTCTTTATGTAAAATGCAGGTAAACAATAGTATCAACCTTATAGAGTTGCATGAGGATAAAATAATTTATATAGAAAAGTATTTGGAAAAAGTTACTCACTATGTGCAGATTAGTTTTATCTATTACTCTTATGTTTTCAGGCATTAGCACAAATCCTTTTAAAATTCTAACAGAATCCATTTTACTTCTGCCTCCATGCCTACATCCATATAGATCAATACATAAAATAGATGCACACATACAAATATATTATACTGTAAATGCTAATGTGTGTTCAGAAAGTGTAGTCTAATTTTCCAATTTCCAATTTGCAATACAATTTTATAATTGTAATAAGTTGCATCTTCCTTCAGTTACAATAAAATGCTTGTTTTTATTAACTTGCCTGCATTTGGCTTAATGAAATGATGAAATTAAATGTTTTCTAATTATTCAGTATGTCTAGACTGCTTAAAAAAATAGAAGTTTAAAAAAGCAATAACAACACACGTTTCTATTTCAGTGTTCTTCCTGACCCTGCTGGCTTCCTAGGGTGGGATATGTTAAAATAATTTTTTTAAAGTGTCTATCATTGCAATGAATTTGGACTCTTATGAATATAAGCCATAGATCCTAAAAACTTCAGATGTCCTGGTATAATAGGCAATTGATATTATCAAGATCCTCAGAAGTGGCTAGAGAAAGGTATTTTCTAAACTAAATCTTTAGCTAGGCAAAAAAAATATTAAACCACAATTTATTTAAAATTTTATAATGTGATTGCTGTTCAGGGGACTACATAGTCTGTGTTGATAGCAAGCACTGCCTTCAAAATATGTAAATAACACCTATTCTGTACAAACTGATAATCTATTTAGAAAATACACACAGCATACAAATTATTGTTTCATAAAGAGTCCGTATTTCCTCAAATGTGACGTGATCATGTTCAAAGTAATTATGTTAGTCTAATTTTTCAATTTTTACCATAATTATATTTGAATGCTATTTTTAAGAAATGTATGATTCCATTAAAATGTATGCTTAATCTAATCTTGAGACTATATTCTTCACATTATCTACATCATATTGTGGAGGAAATCAGGAATTTAGGAAAACAAATTCCCACATAGCAATGTGTTTTGTATATCAGAGGTTGTTCTTCTGTCAGGTGAAATGGAGTCAAGACTCAACTTTCATGCCAGTGCTTTTTAATTTTTTCTATATGTAACTATTTCTTTTACCATCAGAGTAGGATATTATTTACATGGGAATTGCTAGGGTTTTGAGAGTTATAAATTAACTAAATTCCATACCAATACCCCTCTAATATATGCAATGGATGAGACTAGGCACAGCGATTTTCAACTGTGAGAAAGAAAAATTCTCCACTGTTACTCATAGATTAAACACGTATGGGAAAACAATCTGATTGTTTTGACAGTGATAAGTTTTCTAAAGGTGATCCAGACTTAGAGTCATGGGAGAGAGACTTTAGTCTAAGCAGGGATGGCTTTTGAACATGCATAAAAGCTTAGGGGAGAGCACAAGCAGTGTTAGGTAATCCACATATTATGTGCAAGACTTTAGAATCATTTCCTTGTGGCCATAGTGCACAGTGGAGGGCAGAGAGTAGTCACAGGTGAAACTGGAGGAGACTACCCAGGCACAAGGTAGTCATTGGGCAATACTTTATGGTGGTTAAAATTCATCTACAAATAATAAGGTGCTACTAATTATTTGCAATTTATTTTACTGTATTTTTAAAAGCATACATTTAATAAGATAATGTGCTTTTAGTAAAAAGTTAAATAATAAAAAGGTGTATGGCACATATATACAATATTAAGTAATATCTTTCATTTTCCAAATCCACAGAACTATAATAATCAACATAGGTTATTCTTCATACCTTTTTTAAAAATTGTCCATTCAAATATGCACACAATGTTTTCCATAGGTTTAAATAAAAACATATTATGTTGCATGTGCTTGTGTGTGTGAATCTCTTTGTGCTCTTTAAAGTGATACTTTGTTAGAAGCTTTTGAAAAGATAGATATCATAATGGTAATAAGGGTTTAGAATATCAGTACAGTAGTTTGAGGAAGACAGATTCAATTTTAACAATTCTTGAGGAGGAGAAACTAGTTTGAAAATGCATGTGAGAACTTCTGTTTCCCAGTGGGATGGAGAGCTAAAGGAGGACCAGGGCTTAGAGCAAAACAACTAGAACATTTGCATAAATTTAGGCATTTGAAGCTAGAGAGTTATGGAGGTAATGAGAACTTGAAGGATCAAGACACTGAAGAAAGGAAAACACCCAAGAGTTTATCTGACTTCCTCAGCTCCTTTTACTTTCTCTGAGTATGCCAATTCAAAATGCAGGCAGAAGGCTAAGACCTTGAGACTATAAAACCTATGAAGAATAGTTGCTAAGAATAGAGAAACCAAGGAGTTTCATATGGATACATGGGGTCCAAGGCCATGGCCAGGTTTCCCCTGAATAACAACTGCTAGATTTTTGGTTTATGATGTAAGGTAGTAAAAAACTATGCATTTCCATCTATGAAAGAGTAATTGTATGAGACTTGGCCTTCTATAATAAACAACAAGCAAACTGGGCAGAATATATACAACCATTGCATTTAGGTATTTGACAACATGCAGTGCAGGACCGTAATCTCTGAGAAGAGAAAAATCAGTTAGATGAGCCCTACTATCATCCCGTCTTTCTGCTTGGAGATAATTCACTGGCCATAGCAAAGGAGGGAGAACCCCAACAGAATCCACTAATTTTGGTGAGGTGAAAAGATAGCAATTATACCCCAATAAAGATGTTTAAAAAAAAAAAAGATGTAAAGTTATTTTAAAGGGGAGTATGGCAACTAGAATTTGCTGAACAGAGTTTGGAGAAGTGGGATCTATGCAAGGAAAGAGCTCCATAAATCTGCTTAAGAGTCCCTTATAATGTTTGGCTGAATACCAAACTCAATATGCACTAGGTTGAACTCTAGGAGGCTAGGCAAAGAACAGCTACCATATAAAGGACAATTAATGGGAAATTGTAAGCTGGAAAATTTCCTGAACTCCCCCAGGTCTGTGAATCATTCAAATTTACTACTCAGAGAAAGATGGTTGCATATAAGGGCATTTTCGTAGATATTCAAAGTTCGTCATCTTGTTAGAGGGACTAAACAACTCCTAGAATAAGGACACTCTAGATCTACTATTTTTTTAAAAAGTTTAAAAATAAGCCTCAAAAATATCAAGCTGATCTAAAAATAACACCAATTAATGTATGTTATATAGATAAAATAAGAGCTTTTGTTATAATTATTAGAATATATTAACATTTGGTTGATGTCCTTAGGACTTGGTTCTGTAATAACCCAGGTAAACAGCCTAATAATTGTCTTTAAATTAAGGTGGTCCCCTAAGAACTTGTTCTTTCTCTTTCTCTACTACATCCATATTTTGTCCATTTTCCATTTCTGTTTTTCTCCTTTTAATCTAAGTAAAACCAACCATTTTTTAAGACCAAAAAAACCTTTCCTTTAAAAATATTTTTACCATAGTTATATCTTTGTGCTTTTTTTATAAACTGCTCTGATATTTTCAGAATCATAAATATCAGTTATAACAGGGGTAGCAACAGCTGGTGATCTTAGTGCTATTGCTTCTGTTACTACTATCATGGGTCCTTTGACCCTATTTTTCTCATCTCTAATCATGCAGAACTTTTGATGAATAATAATTAACAGATTGATGAATATATCAAAAGAGGTTAAAGTTAGGGTGGTAGTAGGCAGTGTTTACTCCCACATTAGTTAATTTTCTCTTGAAATGAGATGCAGAGAGCACAATAAATGCAACTGAAATTATAGTTCTTTTATCTCTTGAATCTAGTGTGACAAATTTGATTTTTGAAAGGTTAAGAAAATGCATTGTTATGATTTGATATTTTAAAAGGTCAAAAATATTATCTTTTTTCATAGTAGCAAAGAAATGGTGATTATTAAATTTTACAAATCATGGATGTTTTTGGAAAAAGTGAAGTACTGAGAATTCATTTTAAAAGTATACATACAATATATTACATTTTTCTCATCTATCTCCTTATAACTAGAGTTTAAAGTTGTGCTAGTTATGAATCAAGAAGCTCTGAGTACACCCAAAACTAACACAATATTGTAAATCAACAATACTTCAATAAAAAAGAAGCTCCGAGTAATAAAGTAACATAACTACACAGTATATATGTTTTTTAGGAATTCTAACAGTTAGTGACCTAATCAATTACTCATCCTATTTTTGTTTGCTTACCTGTTACCTATAATGAAACTCCATTCAGTTTATGATCTTTTCTCAAGGAAATTATATTTTATTTGGGAAGTTAAGTATATTTTACTCCATACAGAAACCACAATCATTGAAGAAAAAAATGGTGTCTTTAGTGGTATTTTGTTTTACTCGAGGAAACCAAATATTGCATAAATAAACTCAGAATAGAAAATATATTACTTCAAATCCCCATTCAGCTACTTACTAGTTGTCTCATACTCAGCAAGTAAAATGGGTGTAATATTCTTATTTGTCATTATAGAAATTAAAAGTAATCTAAGTAAAGGAACTAATTTATAGTGGACACTTTAGAAGCGTACATTACATTTTTAATTGTCATTTTGCAAACCTGGATATTAGTTTATAGTCACAATTCAATAAACTACAATGTCTATAAACATTAACCACTTTCAAAATAGGTATAAAATATAAACAGATATAAGCATGTGAATATGTGCAAATATAAAGATGAACTTTGATATAGCAAAAATACAGATGCACAAATATATGCACATATATATTTCTTATTGAAAATAGAAGCCACATGCTTTTTTCTTCTGTCAAACAGTGCTTTTTAAAAAACAAATCCTACCTACCTCCAAAAGGAAATAAAAAAAAAAAAAAAAAAAAAAAAAAAAAAAATTAGTACTTTGTTTAGGTGATAAAAAGGTAATACACATAATCCACCACAATAATTTATCTGCCATCTATTTTTTCTCATACTTACAACTACTTCTATAGCTCTTTCTGAAACAGTCTCAGAATCCATTCTATTAGAGTTCTAGCTTTAATGTTACTTTTAGCTCTCAAATTAATGTTTTCCTAGTACTTGGATATCATAAAAGTACAAATAACTGACAGAAATGGAAGAATCCTTCATGAGTGACTAGGGAGAGAGGAAAAAAAATTAAATGAGTGAAGTCAGAAGTGTCTATAGATGCAAGGAGAATAAGAAAAACTGGTAAAAATCATTAATGCTTTTATTATGTGTATATATCTAAGATTATTTATTGGAAACTGAGACTTTTTCAGGAAAAGCATACATTTGTAATTGCTTAAATACATTTTTTAAGGCCACTGCAGCTATAGAAAATTGTTCTGTTTTCTGGAATATCTGACATGTTTCCAGCTTCAAATTTCCCATGATATAGAATTATTCTATTATTGTGTCAGTGTTGATGTATCTTTCATTGCATACTTTATACCCTTTATTCCATGAAGTTGAAGAGAAGGATAAAGGACAAACAAAAGTATACTTTCCCACCAAAACATTTTCATTCCTTTCCAGCTGTGTTGTCATTTATTCCATTCTGCCTTTCAAGATACGTTTGTTTCCGGCATTCTAAGTTAAAAATAAGTGGTCATTTTTACTCTGATAATATCACAGATTGATCCTTTTTCTATGGTATTTTAGGATCAAGGTTCATTTCACCCTAAGCTATTCCTACATTTTCTTGGAAAGTATTCAAAAAAGATTTGCATTTTCTTGGCATAAAGAGAATTTTAATGTTGAGCTTTAATTAAGAAACCTATTTAAGAATAAAATGTAAGAACAAGAATTTAAAATTAAGAATAAGAATTTCTCTGCAGATTATACCTAGAGTATACCATTTGAATGTCACTGAAACAGGCATAAGACATTTGGTTGTACCTTGGCTTTTAGATTTTGCTAGTAGATTCCAATAACCCCTCCCTCCACATCAGCCAACCACCTCCCAGGAGATACTATTTGAATTGCATTTATGTACTGTTACCAATATGCCGTTTTCTTGAAATTGCAGTGGACATAAACAGCTCTGTAATACTGGACATCTTGCCACATATCAAACTTTAGCTGAAAGTTTCGAAAGGTAGCTGGTAACTCAGGTTTCTTTTACCTCACTGCATTGTGGGTAATGGCTCCAAAATGAAAACTACTTATCTGGACATCGCTAGTGACTAAATTAATCATTGTATATCTATTCATTGGCAGATTTTGTAGGTAGAGTGATATATTTGACCAGCAATTTTTTAAAAGATAAAGCTGTACATTCTGACTTAAAATTGTATTCAGTATTTTTTGTTAAATTAGAGAAGCAAGGACCATGATATTGTTTATGATTCTATCTTTTATAAGCAGAGCTAGAATTTATATATAAAGACATATAGACGTGTATACATGCTGACATAGAAATATGAGGACCTATACTTATCATTTGGGAAAGACAAGAATGCTTAACTAGGTTTACATTTGAAGGGAGCAATTGAAGAGGCATTAAGATTTTATAATTCATTTTATTTTTCTCTACTCTTTCAATTTTCTTACTTTACACACAAATACAAATGTTATTATTTTTGGAAACTAGTAGAGTTTATCCAGAACATAATTAAAGGCCACTTTTATAGACTTTTTTAATATAACAGTCTGCTTTCAGGAAAAAAAATATGTAAATATATGTATGTATAAAACATTTATTTTAGCAGAAATCTTAGAACATTTGCTTCTCTAACTTTGACTTTAGTAGAAATTATTACATTTCTGAAACAAAGACATTAATTAAATCCGAAGTGTACATGAAAAAATAAATATTCAAATATACATTTATGTAAGATTGATTTTATGAACGTTAATAGGAACCCTTTAATTTAATGTTGGTACTTTAAAATAAAAACCTATATTCCTATTCCTACTGAATAAATTACTCCCCTTTACCTCCCACAGCCAGAGCAAAATTTATCCTAGGGAAATATTAATATTTTAGAAAATATTATTAAAATTTTAAACTGAAACCTGTGATTTATTTTCCATAGTAAAATGTTTCCCAAGAAGATTATAGGTGGATTATTTATATAGGCCTGTGTGTACAATGAATGTAGATTAGGAAATAATTTTTTTTTACCATTTATAAGGTCATTTCTAGGCCACTTTTAAAATAATTTTAAATACAAGCTAGTTAAAATTATTGAAATGAATCTAACTCCATATTTTGTTCCATTAATTTTGTCTCCATATTTTCCATTAAATGATAATTAGTAGGTGCTCAGGTTGAATATATGTTTTATAATGTACAGAAAAGGGACTCAGGATGTAGAGCTATGAAAGCTGATACTAATTTCAGATCTCCTATTTACTTATCTATTGTATCTGGCAATCAGGTTCAATTCTTTGGCATTAAGATCCTTGAGAATGGAGTACAGGACTGCACTCTCTTAAATATTATATGATTACAAATGAAATTAAACAAAAATTTTAAATTCCACCTGAGTAAATTTCTAATCAAACATTCTTGGACGTATTTGGACATTATGTTCTCTACATAATTCTACAAAGTAATCTGAAAATGTGACTGTTTAGCAACTTTAAGCAGTGTATTTTATATAATCTTGAAGATTGATGAGAACTCCTTGAATATAATTTAAACTAACTTATCCCCAAAGTAAAAGCCAATGTATAAATAAGAAAGAAAAGAAAGAACTCACACATAGAAAGAACAAGAAGATTAAAAGACATAAAAAAAAGAAGAAAGCACTTGTAGAGAAATTAAGCATCACTCTCAGAACAAGAGTTGTAAAGCTAAACTAATTAAAATTTTGGCATTATTGATCACTGTAGAAAATCTCTTATAAGTTTCATAAACCAATCTTCTCATTAGCTGTTCTATGAAAGTTGAACATGTTTTAATATCACTTACCAAGATTGTTAGTAAGATGCTCTGGAATGTATTTTTAAATTGCTATTTGAAGACATAGTGATTAACTTCATCAGGAATAATACTGCTTTATCATCTCATTCTCATCCATGGAGTTTCCAGTGCTATTTCTGTCACTAGTCTCTATTTAGTACTCACTATATGTCATTTTATGATAATTATTACCTTAGCTATTGTATCCCAATGAATTTTTAACAATCTGATGTCTTATTCTAAACAGTGTTCTTAATGGACTTCCTTGGTGGCACAGTGGTTAAGAATCCTCCTGCCAATGCAGGGGACACGGGTTCAGTCCCTGGTCCCAGAAGATCCTACATGCCGCGGAGCAACTAAGCCCTTGTGCCACAATTACTGAGCCTTCATTCTAGAGCCCGCAAGCCACAGCTACTGAGCCTGTGTGCCACAACTACTGAAGCCCACGTGCCTAGAGCCCATGCTCCGCAATGAGAGAAACCACCACAATAAGCCGCACACTGAAATGAAGAGTATCTCCTGCTCACCGCAACTAGAGAAAGCCCACAGCAGCAACGAAGACCCAACACAGCCAAAAATAAATAAGTAAATAAATAAAAATAAACAATATTTTTAAATAATCAGGAAAGTAAAAAAAATCACATTTGGGTATAATTGGAAAGGGTCTAAATGATGTTCCAGTCTAGCTATATAAAGATCTTCCAGTCTAAAATAAAGTGAATATTCTATTTGCTATATCCAATTTATTATATATTCATACACATATATACATGTGTGATAACACATATGTATGGGTATATCTATATGCTATTATAAACTCTTCTCAGATATTATAAGGTAAACATGGAAAAATAACAGTGTAATAGTAGTAATATATGTGTATCCAAAAATATAAACCAATAAGTGATTCTGAGATTTAGCCTGAACAGGTGGGAAGTGAAGACAGAGAGAGAGAGAAAAAGAGAGAGAAAAACCAAAACTGTCCCTGTCTCTTTGGATAAAAGGAGACCAGTATTAATCCTTAAATCTTTAGGGGATATTTGATTCTTTGACAATCATGGGGCTGACACTAGAACTCTTAATTGTACCTTGGGAAATGTGGATGTGTTTTTATACAGGTTCATGTATGCATATTAGTTTAAAATAAGTGTTCTATACTTGGGCTTCCTAAGAATTTTTCTGTCACTAAATTCTGAGCCACAGTTCCCACTTATGTGAAATAGCAATGACACCAACCACACCACAAGGTATATAAGGAGAAAAGGTGAGATAAAGAGCTGTTAAAAAAAGGCTTTTATATGTTGATAATTTTTTATACTTTTATAAATATAATCCAGCATATAAAAGTTAAGGCTATATGGAAAATTAGTAAGTATATGTAGTTTCTTACATAGACACTTGGTTTTTCCAGAAAATTGAGACAGAACAGCAAAAACCAGACCCCTGTGGTTTTAACTTTAAAGGTATTTTACGACAAAGTTAGCCACTGCAGAATTCTGAGAACTTTCCAACTAAGTAACATTACTGACTAAAAGATACATGATGGTGATGAATCCATCTCACTCTGCAAAGTGTAATTATTTATACTGCCAAAATGTTAGGCAACATATTTATTTCCCTTCAGGCTCACCAGAAAAATAATAAACCAAGTGTATTGGATATTTTGAATTTCATTTTCATATTGATTACTAATATAGGGCTATATTACCTCAAATTTTTGACTGTAAAAAATGTCAACACAATAAATTATGAACCCACTCCAGATGGGTATATTCACTTATTAGATGATTACATAATGCAAACTAATTCTAAACTTCCTTCCAAGTTCAGTGATTATAATTTGAGACAGTTTTATATTTAAAGAAATTTGTAATTAACCCCATCAAACAACTGTCATCTCTTTTATTCCTTAAAAAGCCACTAAATATTTACTTCAATCTCATGGTCACAACATTATTTGAATGCGAAATGATAGAGATAGTCCTTAAAAATTAGATTAACCTCCACATACACACACACAAACACACACACACACACACAGATGCACACACACACAACACATGCACTTTTTTTCTATTATTTATTGTTGTTTTGGAAATTTGGTCCCAAGAAATATGAAATAGAATTTTCACATAAAGTATTGAAATAAAATTTTCTAACACTCAGTGATTCTAATGCTTAGATGAAAATTGAAAAAAATTGACATATATAACTACTGTACAAAATTATTTTATTAGAATAATTTAAAACAATATTGATATGAGAGAAAATAGCTAGATTAATGGAATAATTATATGATTGAAGTGATGTTACTATTGTAGTGATATATTGTTTGGCTAAGCAAGAAAAGAAACAGAAAAGAAAAAATATGTACAAATAATTATCAAAGATTCCTTTTCTTTATATGACCAGGAAAGTCTTAGTTTTCTATATCTTGTTATTCATGAAATATAAAGATTTTGGGATTATATATATGCCTACTCTTTAATTACTTTGTCCAAGGGAGAGAGGGAATGACTTATAAACCTATGCATTAAAACAAAGCAAAATAAAACAAAAGCATATATATATGCCACATTGTACCACCTGTTCCAAAACAGGAAAATTTTAGAGCTGTTATTTAAATAATACGTTATTATAAAGAAAAACCATCCACTGCAGATATCTAAGCTTTTTTAGTTTGCATGGGAGATCTATTTTCATAACTTGTATTGTTTGGGAGCAAATAGGTTTTAATGGCCTGCTATCATAATGATGGTCTTAAATGCACAATAACTGTGACTTTTGTATGATGGGGTAAAACACAAGCTCAAATAACACTAAGTGCTATTACAAGTATTTTCATATGCCGTAAACTCAAGAGTCACCATCACTATAGCTTTTGTTATAGAACTGTCACCAATCCACAGTCAAAATATCACTTTAGTGGAGATAGATAGTCATACAATGATTCATTTCATCTACTAAATGGATTCCTCATTTTTGTTCCAGCCACTGCTATTCTATTCATCAAATGCATATTCTAGATTCTCCAGTTTTTGAGGTATCTAATCCCTGTAATCTTTAGTTTATTTATTAGTTCTAAGTAACACATATAGAAACTCTCAAAATTTTTGATTATCTTATCAAAAGTTGATAATAAACTGTTTTCAACAACTACATATTAATGCCCAAACTATTTTCATCAACTTATAAGGCCACCACTGCATAGCTGTTAAATAATGCATCATTTTTCTGGAACATCTTATTTTATTTAACTAAAGTTTCTACTCTCTCTACTGCCCTACAAAGATTAACATCCTCTAAACCCAGCAGATTGTTATTTCCTGGATTCCCAAAAAGATCCACAGCATCTTCTGTTGAGGCAACTTTCTATAAAATATTAATCATCATAATAGCAACACTTACTTTTAAATTGATAATTGATATGCAAGCAAAGGCTGGGTACTTTGTGAGGTAGGCACTCATACCCATTTTTTGTGTGAATAAGGCTTACTTATTTGTCAATCAATAGAGTCAGTAAGTAGTAGACCAGGAATTTGAATACAGCTTTGTTTAACTGTGCTATGTTGCAGCATATATTTCTTCAAGTACCTCTTCAGGAAAGTGAAATATGTCACTTAAGACTTTCTCAAATCAGTGGATATAAACCACTGTGTTGATTTCCAGATTTTCTCTACTTAGATTTGTCTTGTTATTCTGTCATTCAACTTTCCCTTCTTATGAACCTTCTCTCCAAACTCTGTTCTCATTGTATCTCCCTAACTAGGATATTAATATAATGGTTTAGGAAACTCAGTAGACAGTGTTCCTTACCTATACTATTATCTGCAACTTTTTCTCTAAGGCTCATGATGAAATGTTTATGGTACTATTGCAAATCATGTATGACTACTAAATTTGAGGGTCTTTAAGTACATCATACTTGCTACAGAATTTGAAGTTAATGTTATAGATTGTGAGATTAATTGGAGAATAAATGCTTTTCACTGTTTAAGACTTAAAATCATGATGTATTTAAGGGTTTCATAATATAAACAATGTCTTTAAAATATATAGAATGTGCAAAAAGTGAAAACTAAATATGTGAAAATTTTAATAGCATTATGACCAGTGTAACCAATCTAATGATCTAAATTGTTAGTGCCTATCATTTTAATTAATTGAAAATGTTTAATTTTATTTGGATCTTTTTTAGCACCAAAATTACTTGGAAATGATGGTTTTTAGTTAATCAGAAGTATTACTGGTAGTATTCATCATGTATTCTGCCTTATAAAGAGTCTCAGATAGAACCTTTTTGTTATAAGTACAGAAAATTAAATCCAATGGCTTAATCAAAAATACAGTATATTGGCTCACATAAAAAAAATCAATCAGTAATCATGATTTCAGACATGATGTGGTGCAGGGCCCAGTCAACGTCATCAGATGCATTTCTTGGCTTCCTTTCCATTAGGTTCCTTCCACTCTTAAGCTCTGCATGGTGGTCCCAGAAACTTCCAGATAACCAATGAGACAAACAATAATCTCAGGATTTAGTTTTCTTTTTCCCCATTGACCTGTCTTGAGTCATCTGTTCATCCCTGTACCATCTCTGTGACAGTGAGTAGGTTAATTGGCCTAGAACACTTGCTATATCCTTGGAGTCTTGGATGGAGCCACGTTTCTAGAAAATGCATGGAATATGGGTATGGTTGCCATAAGGAGATGAAACAGATTTTGCAATTAAAAAACATAAGCTAAATAAGATGAAAACACCACAAATCCACCAAAAAAACAAAAAACCTTTAAATATCTATTATACAAGTCTCAGTAAGAACTATAAGAACTATATTCTAACTTTCTTCCTCCTCTGCTTTTTTTGTTTTGGAGAGATGGTGTTTAGCTTTTTCATATTTACCTGTCTGACTTGTAAAATTTTTTCCACAATTCTCTGAAAAGTTTTTCTATCTTCTCAGTCTAAATTTTTTTTTTTTTTTGTGGTACGTGGGCCTCTCACTGCTGTGGGCTCTCCCATTGTGGAGCACAGGCCTAGCTGCTACGCGGCATGTGGGATCTTCCCGGACCGGTGCACGAACCCGTGTCCCCTGCATTGGCAGGCGGACTCTCAACCACTGTGCCACCAGGGAAGCCCTCAAAATTTTGATTATTAATCTGAGTAAAAATATCAATAAGAAAAATAATTTGTTTTCCTCAAATGATTTAGGATTGTTTCCATTTATTTTAAGTGTTATTTAGCACACAAAGAATCATATCAATGATGAAATGCCAAACAAGGTGTTGTAAAAAAAAAAGGAATTTTTATAAAATTAAGATAATGTGCAAGAAAATGAATCAGCTCCTTTTGTAAAGGTAAAATGAGAAACAAAAATAATTTTGATCGAGATAGCATTTCTTTTTTATAAATTCTTGTTTTGGTTCTTGGGCAACCAGAAAAAGTTGCCTACTCAGGGATGAGATATTCTTCCCAAAATTTGTCTCTCAAATCAGCATCTTTGGGAAGGATCTGTTTAATCCCTTTTGAATTTAGTGCAGCAATACTATTCTCATCCATAATCACAAAGTTAAGTAACATTAGCTTCACGACAGCTTCACTCCAAATAGCTTTGAATGAGAGCACAACTGAATGCTCTGCACTGATAGCATTAGCTCTCTATTTGTCCTCATATATATCATAGTGTGATTGCAGTGTCCAAGTATTTTTATTTTAGCTTCTTTTATCTTTGCTCATAGTTGCTTTGCAAAGAGTTTTGCTATTTTTGTACTACTAATTTCACTTCCCTTTGGTCTCTCTTTATAATCCCTGGAATGATTTGTCTAACATTTCTCTAATCAATTAAAAATTTGAATATACACCTTTGCTTAAAAAATATGGCATTTTAAATATTATAAAAGCATTTAATAAAAAAATGAAGAAATAGAGAATGATTATTTGACTAAAGATAATGAATGTGTCTTGTTAGAATCTGAAAGAGTTGTTTGCTTGTCATTTAATGTCATCTGTGTAAATATAAATTTTCCTCTAAGGCAATATTTTTCAACATAAGAACAAAAAGACATACTGTGTCACTTTCACTTGAAAGGAAAATTCAATCTGGTGCCAACCCCAACCTTTAGGTTAGGCCAAATGATTCACAAGCACAATGATTATAAACTGACATTGTTAAGAACACTGAATTGAAACTTGAAATGGTAGCAAAAAGGGATAAATTTGAATCACATTACTAACAATAAAGATGGAAGAAATAATATCATAAAGCCTCTGAAGTAAAGAAATAATTATTTCATAATTGCTGATTTCAATGATACAAATGGTATGTTATAGAGAAAAAAATATCTATTTCAATGATACAAATGGTATGTTATAGAGAAAAAAAAATCTATTTGAATGATGCAACACCCCTGGAATCCTTCCTATTTTTCAAAGCTCAGCTCATTAATTATTCAAACATTTTAATTTTACTTTTTTACATTTCAATTTAAGGGTTTGGTCAAACCTAGAAGGTATGGAAATAATTAGTCCTGGGAGACAAGAAAATTCAGTAAGATATTTTCACGGCCAAAAAGTCAGGCAGCCTGTACCAAAGAACTACATTTAATAACGAATATGTGTGAGATAGATACTTAATCAAAGCTGGAGGTCAGAGTAGCTTGGCATGGGATGGGGATGGGGGAGCGAGAGGGCTCAAAGTAGACACTTGAAAGCTAAGTGTGAAATCAGTGGGTCAAAGGAAAATCAGAAAAGAAGATATAAGTCATAATTCAAAATGACTCCAGGAATCACAAGACCAAGAAGTAATTTGCAGTTACTTTGCACTGTGCAATTTTTGTACCATGTTTTTGCAAATAACTCTCTGTTAAGTATGAGTTACATGAGTATACATAATTGCTTTGAATTCCCACTTAACTTATAGAATCTTCCAATACAAAAAGAGTAAGCTTCATTCCTTTGGGATAATCATAACATCTGTAATAGTGCTGTGCCCACAGTTCTGTGTCCTATAAAAACATTTTGTAATCATCAATTCATATAAGCACATCTGTCACATATAATGATTACATTTTTACATGTTTTCTCTGATAATGAAGACAATGTTAAGAGAATTAATAAACTGAAAATCTCGAGCCAGTGTAAATTACTTTATTCTGCCTTGAGACAGAATAAATTACTTTTTAAAAATTATTTTTTTTGGGCTTCCCTGGTGGCGCAGTTGTTGAGAGTCCACCTGCCGATGCAGGGGACACGGGTTCGTGCCCCGGTCTGGGAAGATCCCACATGCCGCGGAGCGGCTGGGCTCGTGAGCCATGGCCGCTGAGCCTGCGCGTCCGGAGCCTGTGCTCTGCAGCGGGAGAGGCCACAGCAGTGAGAGGCCCACATACCGCAAAAAAAATAATAATAATAAAAATATTTTTGAGCATAAAGTTTATAAGCTCAACATTAACAATTAAGGGGGAAAAAATCACAAACAGTCCCATCATCCATAGACAGGCACTTTAAGATTGGCATGGCTTTTTTATTTGGTTATTGTTTGCATGCATCGATAATAGGTAGATAGATAGATAGAAAGAATTATAACATTTGAGAGCAAACAGTTGCCATCTTTTTATATAGTCCTGACTAATATCCAGATCACAGCTAACTATTCCTGAGAGGTTATTGAGAGAAATATATATACATGGGAAAACAGAAACACAATAAATCTTTTATTATTTGGTGGACTTTGAGCCTCATAGAGAATTGTAGCCTGAGTATGACCTTTGTCCCCTCATAAACCCCTGTCTGTATTTCATTCTTACCACATTCTTATTTGCTACGTATTATGATCCTTTACTCCTGTCAATATTTATTTTTGCACAAAAGATGTCCAACTGTGGTGCTCTACCATAAATGTGTATTAAAAACTCCCTTTTGGGACTTCCCTGGCTGCCATTGGTTAAGACTTCACCTTCCAATGCAGGGGGTGTGAGTTCAATCCTTGGTCAGAGAGCTAAGATCCCACATGCCTCCCAGCCAAAAAGCCAAAACATAAAACAGAAGCAATACTGCAACAAATTAAATAAAGACTTTAAAAATGGTCCACATGAAAAAAAAATCCTCCCTGTTGGTGGATATTTATGTTATTTCCCACTTTACACTGTTATAAGGCTTTGATAAATATTTTTGTACATACATCTTTAATCACTTGACATTTTCAACATGGCATAAATCTCTAAAAGATTAATTATGAGTACACATACTGTCCTTATTAAAATTTTGTTTCATATTGAAAAATTGAGCTCCTCAAAATTCAAATCAATTTATGCTGTATCAAATTCTATCAAGCATTCAAATAAGATTTAATACCTATTGTTTTCAAACTCTTCCAAAATATTGAAAAGAAAGGAAGACTTTCAAAACTCATTTTACTAGCCAACATTACCATAATACCAAAAGCAGACAAAGACACTACAAAAAACTCAAATTACAGGCCATCCTAGCCCTGATGAACATAGAAGCCAAAATCCTCAACAAAATATTAGCAAACCAAAGACAATACAATAAAAGGATAATACACTACAATCAAGTAGGATTTATTCCAGGGATGATCAATCAACATGATACACCACATTAACAAGATAAAGGATAAAGATCATATGATCATCTCTATACATTATAGTTATATATAATAATATAATATATAATAATTATAATTATTACACACAGTTCAATGTCCACCAGTTTTCAACAACTTGAATTAAACATGAATCCTGTAGCCAGTGAGTATCACTATTACCCAGGACCTCCCCAATCCTCACTTTATTTCTCAGATTAACCCAACTGGTGCAGTAGGTTAAACTAGACAACAATATAGGTTTTAGGTTCAGAGACTGACTCACAGGAAGATCCTATTTTCATTAAAATCGATTTAACTTAGTTTATTACAAAGTCAGTAAACAAGAGGACAATACAAAATCATCGATAAAAGGAAGAGGATGGGACTCCCCATTGTTTCATTTATTGCTCAAGGAAGAGCCTCAGAAAGTCAGTGATATCACCAGCTCAGAATAAAATGAGGAATCTACCAGACAAATCAGGGCAGACTTAGGCACAAATAAACACTCAAGGGTATGCTTCATTAAAAGAAAAGGTATTTTTTAACTTTTCCAAACTTAGGTGTTTCCACATTTTACTTCTTACTGAATTATTAAATCCACTCAAATATTCAGGGTGATGGAGCTTTATCTTATGTATGATCCAGAGAATTAGATTCTGAATTTTTTTTTTCAGTAAGAACTACTTATTTTGATTTATTCTGCATTTAATTGGAAATCTTTGCTACACAATCTGATGATGGCATTGATTTGAACTCTGGATAAACAGTAACAGAGAAAATACCTCAGTTCAATGAAACTGCTTTCATTTTTATTTCAGTGGCGTTCTTTATAATCCCACTAAAAATTTGTAAGAAATTGAGCTTCTTAACAGTTGCTGGCTGGATAAAATTTCTGTCTGTTTCTATTTATTTTAGTGCTTTCCCTGTGTTCTACAATATCATACCAATTGGAATGACACTGTCAGAATCCCCCACATAATATCTTCTGCATAAGTCTGCAGAAGTGTAAGAACCTAAAAGCCACAAGAACCCCCTTAACTTTCTGCTTTAACAGGAATTTATCCCATGAGGAGCTATATATATGTGTATATATATATATACACATATATATATGTACATATATACACATATATGTAGTTTAAGCCTTTACTAGTTTAAGGCTTTACTAGTTTAAGGCTTTTGGGTATTGGGCACATATAATTTTTTAAAATGTGTTGTTTACATCAGTAGTAAATATGTATAAGCATTCTGATTTCCATAAGTAAATACTAGAACAAGTGTTTTACAAAAGTATTTATTACAAAATGACAGATTGTTTATATCAAATGCTTACATTTTAAAACTAGAATTTTGGAGAAACATATTCTTCATAGTTCAGGCTTTACTAATAAACTGTACATATTTTTGTGTAGAGTATATTCAAGAAACTACTTAGAAGATTGTATATGTTTTCCACTGGGGATCTTCCATTGAACATCTTCAAATTTTTCTTTTCTCTTTTTTTACATTAATTTTATAATATTTATGTTTGATCCTTATTTTTAAAATCAATGTGCCAATTATCTTAATTGTGCAGAACTCTTTCTGTATCTGTAACTAATTTATAATCAAGAAACTCATTCATTGAAAGTTTGGAAGTGAAAGAAAATCCTTATTTCTTTAATGTCTAAATATGTAAATTCAAAATGAGAGAGATGAAGTAACTGGGCTAATTCTAGCAGTCAAATATTTATAAGTCTGTACTTCTAATGGCATACAATGACTTTTTTATCTATTGGCTTCTAACCTGAAATAGATAAGTAAGTTTCCAAATCTCTTAGTCTGTGTTGACAGAGCTAATAAATTAGCTTCTAAACAAAAGAATATTTATACATCCCTATACATCTGCAGTTGGTGATTTTTATTTATACATCAAATTAACCTATGATTTTTTTCTTTAAACTTTTTTAAAATTTACATTTTGTAGTATTGTCATGGAAAAAATATATAGTGTGTGTGTCTGTATGTGTGCTTATGTCTGCAACTTTTATTTTATGAATACCCTAATATATTTATTATAATAGTTCTTAAATAATTCTAAATCTCAATGAATTTGTAACACAAGGATTTTTAAAATGTTTGTGCTGAAATATATCATTTTCCTGTGGCCTGTGCACAGTGTGATATTTGCCCTTTCCTGTTAAACTCTCATACCAATTTTGCTCTTAGAGAAAAACTTATTGACTTTCTGACTAGAGCTAAGTAGTTTCAAGGTGAACTTTGATAGTGGCAAAGTTTTGTGGAAATATTTTTAAAGGATTTTTTAAATGTTTTAAACATATTTTTACAGTAAAATTTAGAAAACCCCAAAGAATACATTTCATGAAATTTATTTTTTATTTATAAAACCTATACAAGAAAAAACACTTTAACACTCAAGTTTGTTATCGATGTAAATATCTCAAGAAATAGGACACTTTGTTTCAGTTGTTTGTAATATAAGGACACAGTCAACAGTCACTCTTATATAGTGATTATGATTTAAAAAATAAGTTGAAACAAATCTAAGAAAAATAACTTAAAAATTTGTATTACTTGGAAACAGAGTAAGTTACGATATTGAGCATGAACCTTATTTTTTTTAGTAAGCCAACTCCTTAGAGTAGAATGAATGTGAATAAAGAGCCAAACGTGGACATATACTGACAAAATGTCTTAAAACTAAGAAAAATTAAAGATCCTGAAAAGTTTAAAAAGTTATATATAATAACAAAAATTGGTATCCTACTGTAATCACTGTCTTGGTTACCTAGTATGAAACTTAATTTTTATAAGTAGATTTGATAGTAGATTTGAAAGAATATCAAACAGCCAACTGCTCTGATAAAAAGATGATGATAAACATGATTCAGATAATGGACAGGAATACAGGGACTCTAAACCACAGGAACCACAGCAAGGGCCATATAAGAGCAATGGCCTGGTATATATCCCTCCGGTAGTGGTAGCTGTCATCTTTGGAAACTTTCTGCCACCATCAAGAAACTCTATACATTGATAACACCAGTAAGCATTTATATTCACTCCTGAACTTTTGCTTTGTTTTCTCAAGTTTCAGTCTTTGGCAGGCACGTCAAGTTGACTGAGCCTAAATCATATGCAGCACTACACACAATGAAGAAGTCTCTGAAATGTAATAATAGAGATCTTAAGCGGCCAACACACACACACACACACACACACACACACACACACACACACACACACAAATAAAAAAGAGACATGTTTTACTTTATGTTCCAATGTATGAAGAGAAAGACTGAAAGCTGTCTTCTCCTTATTACTATGGAATTCTTGGCAGTAGATGAGTTTTGGCTTTTAATATCTTAGCAAAAATGATATCAAAATTTTAATTCTAAACTCAGATGAAATAAAAATCAGTTGAGAGAACAAAACAAAAATTTCATCAGATAGGAAAGAACAAAGAAATTTTTACCTGTCATGTAATTTCTGAAAAAGTTACTTTGAGTATGAACTCTCATAAATAAATCTTAAAGGAAAGAATAGAAAGTTATACAGGAAACACAATATTATAACACTAACCATGCAGCCACAGGAAGAAATCCTGTGAAATACTAAAAAGTATATATAGAAAGCAATCATTTGAAACAACTAAAAGAAGGTGAAGTTTCCAAGAATAAGGCTTTAAGATGAATGGAATGGCTTTGAAGCTAAAGATTAAGTGACAAAAGAGATAGATAATATTGGTAACATGGTAAGAAAAATAAATCCACTTAACAAGGGAATATAAAGATTTAAAAAAGCAGAAAATTTGTATGAGAAACATTATGATCCAAATAAAAGTCATTTTAAAAGTTGGTATGATACAAAGAAATTATTTCAGGAAAAAAGTAGCTCAACTTGAATGCAAGGGATATTTTGCTACAAATTTTATAGAGGTCACTATATTGGATAAAAGAAAGAGAGGGAGAATGAGAGTGAGAGAGAGAAAGAGAGAAAGAAAGGAAGAAAGGAATGATATCCCAATATCCCAGTATAATAAATGGCTCTACAATGAACAAAATTTATATAACCATAGTAGTGTAAACACCACTTTTGGGGTTTTAGTGTTTAGAATCAATCTACGAATAAAATAATAAATAATTGAATATTTTTATACATCAGAACATAAAACATTTCTAACATACATATGTAAAAGTTAAAGAATAGCTGAGAGATATTAGGAATTTGAAGGAGGAGAAACCAATCAGGTTATATATGAAAAGGGGAAACAATTTCAGATATAGATGTTTTTAAAATTATAAATAAACTGTGCACATTTTATAAAAATATAAAAACTTTTACAAATTAGATGACTTTCTGGCAAAAAAATTAGCAAAACTTAAGAAGATGAAGAAAACCTGTATTTTCCAATTATTAGAAGAAATTAAGGATAAAATATTAAAATGTAATCAAATATCTCCCATCATGAAGAAATAACTAGATATTCCTTTGGATGTGTTCTACTAATACAAATAGGAAATAATTTCCATGTTATATAGATATCTGTAAAAGATGGGAATGATGCAGTATTATCCAGTTCATTATACCATAGCAAGAAAGGAAAGACATAAAAAATTAAAGTATAATTAATTCTCTCTTATGTACTTAGTTATAAAAATGTTTAAAGTAAGGTTTTGGAAATTTTAATCCATAAAAATGCATTAATAAAATTATTTTATGCAAGAATATAAACAACACACTAATTAGTAACAACATATTCAAAAAAGAAAACCATGAAAACAACTTTACAGATTTTTTTAAATCACTGAAATTCTGGATCCTTTATCCAACTTGGTTTTGAGGGAAAATTGCTAAGTTTGATGAAAGCTATCACCAGAAAGCTACAGTAACCCAGTAAATAGAATGGTGCTAGGCCTATAATAGACACTCATTATAGTACTTGCTGAATGAGGAAATATAAAGAAACTTAAATTTAAAAATACAAGTAAATACTGTGAAAATTGTACACTTAAGCATAGGGAACTTGGAAGGGATACAAATAAGTTAATGTGAAACATGTTCAAATTGTCTTTAAACAGGAATTGCAAATTATAAAAAGACTGAAAAATGTATTGTCCATTAGTTTACTGAAAAGTTAAAACATATTGTAACCGTCACTGTTAGCCAAGTTATAGGAAAGTGTTATTTTCACACACTCTTGGGAGAGGTATAAAATTCTATACTATTCTTTGGAGGGCAATTTGGCTTTATCTAGATTATTTATATGTATATAGTTCCCAAAGCAGCAATTATACTCATGGGTTTGAGATAATTGAACACATAGATAAAGACACAGTGATGACATTAGTCGTTGTGGCACTGTTTTAAAATAAAGTTACTTAAATGACTTACATGTCTAATAATAAGGGAATAATGAAGTAAATTATAAAATATCTATTGTGTGGAAGTAAGTTTTCAGTGTGCAAGATTACACTTCTTTTGTTAAATTCATTCTGAATTATTTTATTATTTTGATATTAATTTAAATGAAATTGTTTTCATTTCATTTTTGCATGCTCATTTCTAGTATATAGAAATACAATTGCTGCCTGCATATTGACCTTGTATACAATAATGTCACTTAACTCTTTTATCAGTTCTAGTAGTTTTGTTAGAGAATTTCATAGGATTTTCTATATACCAGACAAATAGAGATTGTTTTACTTCATTTTCCACAAGTAGGCCTGTTATTTCATTTTCTTGCCTAAATTCCCTGGTTAGAAATGTTAATACAAAGTTAAATAGAAGTGGCCTTTTCACTTCAATTCTGTCAGTTTTTGCTTCATGTAGTTTGGGATTCTGTTGTTAACTGCAGGTACATTGACAACAGGATGAGACTGGCATTATAAAATATCATTATAAAATATCCCTCATTTTGCTGGTAATGTTCTACTGTTAAGTCTATTTTGTCTGATATTAGTTTATCCACTCTAGTCTTCTTATGGACTCTTTGCATGATATATATTTTCCATCCTTCATTTTCTACCTATTTATATCTTTGAATCTAAAATGTGTCTCATATATAACATATAGTTGGATTTTTAAAAACCCATTCTGATAATCTTTCCCTTTTTATTGGATTGTCAATCATTTTACATTTAACTAGTGGAACATTTAAATTCCTAAGATAATTTTGTCATATATGTTTAGTTATTATCCAAGTAGTGGCTTTGAGACTTATCATATATATCTTAAGTTATCCTCTGAATTTACTTCTCACTTTTACTAACTTAAGTCCAGTGAGATACAGAAGTTTTACTTCTATATGGCTCTATTCCCTTTTCCACTTTTTAAAGTTATTGTTATACTAATTACATCTATATATGTTACAAAACCAATGATACAATGATATAATTATATTACTTTACACTCTTGTATGTCTTTAAAGACCCTAACAAGAGAGAAGATGTATATATTTAATTAGTTGAATAGTTGTGGAAGTTTTAGTTATGGTAATAAGAGAAGAAAAAGAAATAAAAGGAATCCAAATTCGAAAAGAAGTAAAACTGTCACTGCTTGCAGATGACATGATACCATACATAGAGAATCCTAAAACTCAGAGCTAATCAATGAATTTGGTAAAGTAGCAGGATACAAAATTAATGCACAGAAATCTCTTGCATTCCTATACACGAGTGATAAAAAATCTGAAAGAGAAATTAAGGAAACACTCCCATTTACCATTGCAAAAAAAGAATAAAATATCTAGGAATAAACCTATCTAAGGAGACAAAATACCTATATGACAAAAACTATAAGACACTGATGAAAGAAATTAAAGATGATACAAACAGATGGAGAGATACACCATGTTCTTGGATTGGAAGAATCAACATTGTGAAAATGAATGCATAACCCAGAGCAATCTACAGATTCAATGCAATCCCTACCAAACTACCAATGACATTTTTCACAGAACTAGAACAAAATATTTTACAATTTGTATGGAAACACAAAAGACCCTGAATAGCCAATCCAATCTTGAGAAAGAAAAATGGAGCTGGAGGAATCAGGCTCACTGACTTCAGACTATACTACAAAGCTACAGTAATCAAGACAGTATGGTACTGGCACAAAAACAGAAATATAGACAAATGGAATAGGATAAAAAGCCCAGAGATAAACCCACGTACATATGGTTACCTTATCTTTAACAAAGGAGGCAAGAATATACAATGGAGAAATGACAGCCTCTTCAATAAGTGGTTCTGGGAACACTGAACAACTACATGTAAAAGAATGAAATTAGAACACTCCCTAACACCATACACAAAAATAAACTCAAAATGGATTAAAGAACTAAATGTAAGGCCAGAGACTATAAAACTCTTAGAGGAAAACATAGGCAGAACACTTTATGACATAAATCACAGCAAGATCCTTTTTGATCCACCTCCTAGAGTAATGGAAATAAAACCAAAAATAAACAAATGGGACCTAATGAAACTTAAAAGCTTTTGCAAAACAAAGGAAACCTTAAACAAGATGAAAAGACAACCCTCAGAATGGGAGAAAATATTTGTAAATGAAGCAACTGACACAGGATTAATCTGCAAAATATACAAGTAGCTCATGCAGCTCAATATCAAAAAACAAACAACCCAAACCAAAAATGGGCAGAAAACCTAATTAGACATTTTTCCAAAGAAGACATATGGATTGCCAACAAAAACATGAAAAGATGCTCAACATCAGTAATCATTAGAGAAATGCAAATCAAAACCACAATGAGGTATCACCTCACACCGGTCAAAATGGCCATCATCAAACAATCTAGGAACAAAAAATGCTGGAGAGGGTGTGGAGGAAAGGAACCCTCCTGCATTGTTGCTGCGAATGTAAACTGATATAACCACTATGGAGAACAGTATGGAGGTTCCTTAAAAAACTAAAAATAGAACTATTGTATGACCCAGCAATCCCCTGAGAAAACCATAATTCAAAAAGAGTCATGTACCACAATGTTCAATGTAGCACCATTTACAATAGCCAGGACATGGAAGCAATCTAATGTCCATTGACAGATGAATGAATAAAGAAGATGTGGCACATATATACAGTGGACTATTACTCAGCCATAAAAAGGAACGAAATTGAGTTATTTGTAGTGAGGTGGATGGACCTAGAGGCTATCATACAGAGTGAGTTAAGTCAGAAATAGAAAAACAAATGCCGTATGCTACAAAAAACACTTTCTCTTGTGTTTCCTGCCTAGAAAAGTTCCTTTGGCATTTGTTATAAAGCTGATTTGGTGGCGCTGAATTCTCTTAACTTTTGCTTGTCTCTAAAGTTTTTAATGTTCTCATGGTCCATTCATGTTGTCACAAATTGCAGGATTTCCTTCTTTCTAATGTCTGAATACTATTACATGAAATATTTTAATGAGAGCTGCTTAAAATTCTCATCAGCTAATTCCAACATCTGCTTTATTTTGGTGTTGACATCTGTTGATTGTCTTTTCTCATTCAAATTATGCTGTTTCTTGTTCTTGGTATAAACAGGTAATTTTTGATTATATCCTAAACATTTTGGCTATTATGGAAGGAGACTCTCAATTGTATCTATATCTTAAATCTAGCTAAATCTCTTCAGCAGGCTGTTATTCTATTTAGGTTTAGCTTAGAGGCTTTAGCCTAATTTTGTGGGTATTAGTTCCATTGACAGTTTTGTTTTCTGAGTCCTTGCAATAAACTTGTCTGCTTCATTCGTCTGGTGCTGTTGATCCTTAGATCATCCTTAGATTCTTCTGGTGCAGTCTGTGAGGGCAGAAGTTGCTTCCCTGGGATATCATCTGTTGCTAGGTGAACTCCTTGGGGTAGGTGGCACAGAAGCCACTGGGCCTGGGTCTCCTTAAGTCACTGAACATACATTAAGGAGACATGGAGCTTTGCTGCTCTTGTAGATGTGAGTATATGGGACACTACATTCTGCCCCTCTACCCCTAACTTTCCTGTCCTCTTTCCTGGTTGTGGAACAAATGCTGGAATAGCCAGGGGCTTCATTGCTGTGCTGCAGCTTGTGAATCTGACTACCTGAGGTAACCCACTTGTGGAGAAGCAGGTGCTGGCACTTTGCTGCTGCCACTGCAGGCAGATGAGACTACCTAACAGGACCCAGTTATGGAGTAGGGACTGAGAGAGTTAGGGCCTTCCTGCCACCACTGCTGCTGATGGATCAGACCATCCATCCCCTGAGTTTGTACTAAGAGTTTGAGATTCCCCACTGGGTCTATGTTAGGCTTCCCTTTCTCCAGTCCTTTGGCCATGGAGAATGTATAACTCCAAAGACAAGTCACATCACCACCATTACAATCTGTGTGATTTTAGGGAGATTGTTGATTCTCACTAAGCTTTAGTTTCAGCATCTACTAAATAGTAGAGTAACAGCCCCTTCTTTATAAGGTCATTATTAGGCTTTGATAAGTGGTTGCATCTAAAGTGATTGGCATAGTATTAGGTTCCTAACTTTATAATAATAATATGATGATGATATGATTGTTATTGTGACTATTATATTTTTACTCCCTTAGATCTATCAGGATTAAACTTTTCCCAGCCCTGACAAGAATATACTATCTATATATCCTGTTACATGAACTGTACTACAAAAACAAAGGGAATTCATAGAAGTGTATAAGATATCTTCTATCCTATATAGTTTAGGTTTATTCATACCTTACCTTATTTTTTTTTATCTAGATCCACAGTGAATGATTTATACAAAATAAGCAATAGTTTTGGAAATCAGTTAAGAATTAAGGTCAACAGACATTTTTTATGTTGTCTCACTGATAAGGTTTAAGACATGAATCATGATACTATCCAAAAAAATGACATTAATTTGCTGATCAAATTAGGTTAGAACTCTCAAATTTCACCAAAATACTAAATTAAGAGATCATACTGAAATATTAAAAGGAACCTAAACATTTTAGGTTCCTTTTAATTACACATGTCAGCTCTAAATATACATATTATATATTTCTTTTTCAGAATAGATTTATATGTATAGTCATGTATAGGTATTATTCATATTTAAACATCAAAGTATTGAGAAATATTAATAGTTATGTAGGTATGACATGAAGAGTACAACAGCCTTTGCCTACTGTAAAGGAATTAGATTTTTTTTTAGATGTAAAATTGTAGTCACTATTTTCTTTCCTATTTTCTTAGATTTAGAGTTGGCCTAAAGCTTTTGCCCTTGTAGCTGATGTCAGACTGGTCTATCTGCTGCTATTTCTCATTTGGCTACAGCTGTGCTTCAGTGCTTTCTTTAAACATTTTCTCTCCTTACCCTGCTTGTGAGTGACCCACTTTAGTCCTTGATGGAAAAGGAATCTTTTGTGGTCCTTGCAGCTAGAACATTTTTTACTGTCTATAAACTTCCATATATTTCTTCCCAATCTACCTTGTGTTTGTTATTCTTGCATATGTCTCATGTCTCATAAAGTTATTGAGCTTACCAATGGCAGGAAGTCATATGTATGTATTTGTCCCTCTCCCCAATAGACTTACCAGCAGAGAATATCTAACAGTATCTAACATGCACACAAATGGAGTTAAACATTTGTCAATTAAGCGACTATTTCTCCATTCTCATTTGACTTCAAGAGGAAGTTAATAAATAAAATGTAAAACGGTAGTATGGGGAAATTCTGTATAGGGCATAGGCACTGGAGTGTGGAAGATTTAGAGAGGTGCTCATATTTCAGTAGAAAAGTGATTATGATATACTACTTGATTTGAAATCTATCCAAGTTCCCAAGCCACAACCTGGGAACGTACTTCACTCTTCTCTCTCTCTCTTTCCACTTACAACAACTTACCTTTGGAGGTAATAACCTATAAGTCTCTTAAATCTGGTCCCTCTTCACATTTTATCTTATATCAGAAAAAAAATGCATAACTCTCTTAAATTTCTTTATTAGCCTCCATCATCTTCTCCCTGAACTTTCTCTAATCCAATAGTCTTTAACTATCATAGCCACAATGATAATTTAAAATTGAAACGTACTTCCATACCTAATAAATAAATAAAATTTTAAAAATCCCATGACTGTCTCTTACTCTTAGGATAAAATCCAAAATTTAACACAGAAATTGCAAAGCTTTCCTTCTGCTTGCTTCTCCAGTTTCATCTTTAACACTAATTTTGCACTTTATCCTCTAGCCTTCTGGGCTATTATTACATTTAATGCTTCCAGCATATTATATTTGTTTTTGCCTCTGGGATTTTTCATTTGCTGTTGTTCTTCTATTAACACCCTCTTACTCCTTTGTTTCCCCCGTGCTAATTTCTACTTTGCCTTCAGATTTTAGTTATCCTTAGTTGTGGAAGTTGATGATATTCTACATCTAAGCGCTTCTGAAATATTTGATTCTTTGTTACCATGTCTGCTTTACTCACAGCTGGAGCCCTAGTACCTGAAATAATGTTTGTGGAATAGTCAACAGCTAACACATGTTGAATTCATGTCTCCATTGTTTATAGATTTTCTTTTCTCTTTATTCTGTTGATATCTTCAAACTTATTGCAATGAGATTTGTACACTAGACTGTTGGATTCTATGGTAGGAGGTAATGTCTTTACATTTTCAGTGCCCTGATTTTTTTCCCTCTGAAACTAAGATCAGGATAAACTATCTTGAAAAAAAAAAGGTGAAATTTTAATCAACACTAGCTTCAAATCTTTACACTCCTCATTTACACTCTTTTCTAGTGGAACCGGGAGATATTTGCTTTGAAATAAAATATGTAAAAATCTACTATCCTAAAGACCAACTGCATTTTATTAACATAGAAAGTCAGTTTGAATACCTTTGCCTCTTGAACTTCTGAATTATAATTATTATGTATTTTTTTACGTAAGAACACTTTGATCAATTTGAAAAAGAGAAATTATGCACCCTCTTGAAATTATTGCAAATGAACATAATTTAGAAAATATTTAAAGGAGATTAGATTTGTTTCTTCTTTCACTAAATACAATAATGTGATTATATTATGGAGGTTAAGAGAGTAAGACTAGGTCATAGCAAGACATTTTTACCCTTTGAGTTTTAAATTATCATATTATTGCTGTCAAGAGGTATTAGGTTCATGTAATTTCAATGATCACATAGTTATTCCAACTAGTAATTACTGTTATTAATGTTATATACATACAAAACATATCTATAAATTTTATATGTATGACAATAAATATATATATATCACTCATAAATTAATAAAAATAGAAAAAATATTATACGCTTTTAAAAATATGATAGATGAATTCAATTTTTAAAGTGAAATAAAACTACATACTTTTCCCCTAAGAAGCCTATTTCTTTCAATAATTTAACATAACATTTATTAAATAAATCAAGATTATTCTTGGAAGCACAAACAAATGAAAACTATTTTTCATCACAGGAACATAAAAAAATTTTTTTCAACTACCTCTTTCACTTTGTCCAGGGATAGACACATTTCCAGAGGTAATAAATCTAACAAATTCACAGAGATAACATCACACACTGTTTCAGTAAGTAAGACAAATACTCATAGTGTTTTATAAACATAGCAGTATAGGTGTTAACCAATGACTAAAAATAATTTTTAGAAATCACAAAGATAACACCAATATACCTTTATCAGTAGTATAAGTTTTTAAAATTACTCTTTTTAGACAAATACTTTTCACAGTTTTTCCTTGCATTACTATTGTCTTTGACTTGCCTTTTACCCTATATCAGATTGTGTGATACTTTACAACATATATATTTTTTTTATCCCCTTAGCGCCTTGTAAATAATTGGTATTTAGGAAATGATTACTTAAATTAATGAACACATTATGTTCTTCTTCATGACAAGTGGCATACTATATGAATATATCAGTTTAAAATTTGGAATAGTTTTTATCCATAGTTGAGAAAGCAGCTTACTGGACTGCATGCTGACTAAGCCTGTACACTTGTTTTTACAAGACTATGATTTAATGAGTCCACCAGCACATATGTACTTATGTGGACTTGAAAGCAGATGCTTTGTGGGGTTGTTTGTTTGTTCTGTTTGTTTTTTATGGAAAGGGTTTATAGGTGATTATTTCATCCAAGCAATATTGACTCTGTAGGATATATTGACTCTTTGCATTATGGAATAAATTCTGTAAGCGTTGTTCTTTGTATACTTACTTATTTGTCAGCTAGGACTGCTGTAACAAAATGCCAGACTGGATGGTCTAAGCAACAGAACTTTATTTTTTCAAAGTTCTGGAGGCTAGAAGTCCAAGATCAAGGTGCCAGGAACTTCAGTTTCTGTGAGGACTCTCTTTCTGGCTTGTAGATGCCAAGATGCCTTGTCCCTGTGTCCTCAGGTGGTCTCTTCTCTTGCACATATGGAAAGCGTGATCTCTGGTGTCTCTTCCTTTTCTAATGAGGATACCAGTCTTCTTGGATTAAGGCCCCACCATTATTACCTAATTTAAACTTTGTTACCTCCTTATAGGCTCTATCTCCAGGTACAGTTACACTGGAAGTTAGACATCAACATATGAATTTTTCAGGACACAATTCAGTCCATTATAAGATATTTCACTAATACAGATCTAAAAGGTATTTCACAGTTATTCAAGCAAGAAGGTTACTTTAAACCGTTTTTTAGAAAGATGTCAGTGAGTGACTTCCCTGGTGGTCCAGTGGGTAAGACTGTGCTCCCAGTGCAGGGGGTCCGCTTTGATCCCTGGTCAGAGAACTAGATCCCACATGCATGCATGCTGCAACAAAGATCCCTTGTGCTGCCACAAAGACCCCTTGTGATGCAACTAAGACCTGGCACAGCCAAAATAAATTAAAAAAAAAAATGTCAGTGAGTAGTTTAAAAAGAGAAAGAGAGAAAATATTGGTATATACTAATGAAATTTGGTATCTACATCAAATATATATGCATATATGCATTTTTAGATATAATTATATGCTAAAATAATTTTTAGTTTTGTTATTTCTTTAAGTGAAAGCTCAGTTTTTTCCAGCTTTTCCTAATCCATCATCAGAA
>NW_020185325.1:3455072-3491333 GCF_003031525.2 Neophocaena asiaeorientalis asiaeorientalis | reverse complement strand
CACTGTTGTGGCCTCTCCCGTTGCGGAGCACAGGCTCCGGACGCGCAGGCTCAGCAGCCATGGCTCACGGGCCCAGCCGCTCTGCGGCATGTGGGATCTTCCCAGACCGGGGCACGAACCCGTGTCCCCTGCATCGGCAGGCGGACTCTAAACCACTGCGCCACCAGGGAAGCCCTTTTTTAGTTTTTTTAACATCTTTATTAGAGTATAATTGCTTTACAATGGTGTGTCAGTTTCTGCTTCATAACAAAGTGAATCAGGTACATATGTCCCTATATCGCTTCCCTCTTGCATCTCCCTCCCTCCCACCCTCCCTATCTCACCCCTATAGGTGGTCACAAAGCACCGAGCTGATCTCCCTGTGCTATGCAGCTGCTTCCCACTAGCTATCTATTTTACGTTTGGTAGTGTATATATGTCCATGTCACTCTCTCACTCTGTCCCAGCTTACCCTTCTCCCTCCCCATATCCTCAAGTCCATCCTCTAGTAGGTCTGCATCTTTATTCCCGTCTTGCCCCTAGGTTCTTCTGACCATTTTCTTTTTTCCTTTTCTTTTTTTTTTTAGATTCCATATATACATGTGTTAGCATACGGTATTTGTTTTTCTCTTTCTGACTTGCTTCACTCTGTATGACAGACTCTAGGTCCATCCACCTCACTATAAATAACTCAGTTTCCTTCCTTTTTATGGCTGAGTGATATTCCATTGTATATGTGTGCCACATCTTCTTTATCCATTCATCTGTTGATGGACACTTAGGTTGCTTCCATGTCCTGGCTTTTGTAAATAGAGCTGCAATGAACATTTTGGTACATGACTCTTTTTGAATTATGATTTTTGAGAATCATTTTTTTTTCTCCATTATAGATACTACCAGTACCTATATCTATATAGGGAACTACAAGTAAAGATTAATCTTTGGATTTAGGAACTATTAATTTGGAATATCATACAACTAGGTAGTAATTTTTCTGATCCACTATATTAAATCCCTGCAGTTCTTGTATGGGTTAAGATAGTTTTCACTTTGTCCATAACATATAAGTCTACTCATGAATATTCTAAAGAAATCATTTGAGAGTTAATATTGGGAAATTCAATTTAAAAAGAATCCATTTCATTTAGTTTCTTGAATGCTGTAGTTCTGTTTTATTAAAATATATGTATAAAATAAAATAAATTATTAATATTGAGGCACAGTAAATCTCAGTCTATTAACTTATTTGTTAAAATGCTAATAATTCATTTCAAAATTCAATATCTAACCTCAAATAAATTGTTAAAAGAGGCAAAATGTAATCCAATGATGAAAAAACTGCCATTTTTGATGTATAGATCTGGCATTGAAAAATACCTCTACCTTATAAACTTAAGCAAGTTACTTAATGGACCATTGTTTTTCCACTCTCTGAATGTAACAATACTCATGTCATGTGTCTATTATGAGGACTCAGTGAGATAATATATTCCTGCTGTTTTGCAGAATACTGGATAAAATTATAGTTGGGGAGTGTATTCTGCTAGATTTTGTTTATTTGCTTGTTTCTTTCGCTTAGAGATTACATTCTATTAATAAAAGTTCTAATCATTTTTCTTGAAATACTATTGTCTAAAATATACACAGCTGCTAATTCTATATATCTCTGGCATACACAATGTGTGAGTGGTAGAATGTAAGGGTAATTTCAATTATATCAAGAGGCCAAAGGAAAAATTTAGGAGGGGAAAAACCTGGAATGGGGGTGGTGGGTAATCAAATAATTAAGGCTTTAAAAGAAGACTAAATGGCAAGAAAGAGATAATGAAGGATACATCACCAACAAAAAAACCTGGCTTTCTTTAGAATAATGATCTGGAAACTTTCAATGGAAACTTGTATGTAAATAACTTTAGAAAATGAATTAATTAATAAATGACCATATTCTGTGTGTAGTCTTTTTCTTGATACATGTCTACTGAGAAATAACTTGTGGTCTAGGCCTCTGCCCTTAGGCTTTATGCTTCTTCTTTCACACCTCCCTTTCACTTCTTTTAAACTTCTGCATACCCCAATTCTCCATCTTACCATGGCTTTTACCACTAGAGTATAAAAGTCACTGGTAAATCAAACACAGGGTTGATTTAACTTCAGATATTGTCAGTGTTGAGAAAGGGAAGGCCACTAGTGAAATATACACTTTTACAAGTTTAATGGTTTCAAATTCTTTGTTTAAAAAAAAAAGAAGAAATAAAATGATCAGCTGGTAAATTCTTTAAAATTTATTTTTGTGATAAATCATTGTCGTCTTCTCCAGATGACTTAAAAGTCGTTCAAAGGATGAGTGACATTGTGTGGTAGTTTGTGATTCCAAAGACTACTGCAACAGTATTTCCCATATTACATAACCTTTTTATTATTAATGACCAATTATAAATTGAAATGGAGTCAATTTTTTATTGACTTGATGAAATTACTGGGTTGGCTTTATGACCTATTTTGACCAGTAGATTACAATGGATGTGATTCTGTATAACTTCTAAGGCTGGGCCTTGAGATGTTTTTACAGTTTGGGATGCTACCATAGTGGAAGCAAGCATAAGCAACCGCATAGAGGAGACTTGAGAACCCAACTGACAGTCTCGGCTCAGCTACCAGTCATCACAGACTACAAAACACTTGAGTGAGGAAGTTGGACCTTCTAACCATCCTAGAATCTTAGCTGATACCACATAAAGCAGAACTTTCTGGTCAACCCAAAGAATTATAGGAAATAATGCATTGCTGTTGTTTAAATCTGTAAATTTTTGAGTAGTTTATTACATATAGGAAATAATCAGAAAAAATTTCAAAGTCCTTCTACTCTCAGCATTTACACCTTAAAAAGGCAAATAAATAGAGTTAAGACTGAATCCGGAACCCTATAAACTGTTTAGCTAATTAAAAAATGTTTTTCCAATAAAATTTTACTTTTTTATAATTGTTTAATTCCAAATATGTATTAAAAATCATACTAATGATAATTTTTAATAGTTTAGTTCAAAACAATTTTTAATATCAAGGTCTTTGAAAGTGAGGAAAATTTATCTTTTAAATTTTAATTCAGATACTAGTTGCAGGAAAGTAATATAGGATTTAATAAAACCTTGCATAATATATATTACCATGGTATAAAATACTGTGGAGAAAGCAGTTAATAATAAAAGCTTAAAGAGTAAAAAAAAAAAACAGTAAAAGTATTAATATTAAAAGCAAACTTGGGCTTCCTTGGTGGCGCAGTGGTTGAGAGTCCGCCTGCTGGTACAGGGGACATGGGTTCGTGCCCCGGTCCGGGAAGATCCCACATGCCGCGGAGCGGCTAGGCCCATGAGCCATGGCCATTGAGCCTGCGCGTCCGGAGCCTGTGCTCCACTACGGGAGAGGCCACAACAGTGAAAGGCCCACATACCGCAAAAAAAAGAAAAAGAAAAAAAAAAGCGAACTTGTTCTTGTTCTTTTAAAGTGTATAGTCAGCTTTCTTGAATTGTTATGGTATGGAAAGTCCATTACACATGTAAAAGGGTAATAAAGTAATTTTATTTTATAATGAAAATACTTAAGATTCACTGGAATGTGTACCTTTAAAAATGATTTTTCCTCCTCACATATTTTAATGATGAAAGCTAACAAATTTCAACTTTACAAGAAAAAATCCAGTCACTGATATATGTCTGAAAAAGGACTTGCATTAAGCTTATATAAAAAACTATTACAATCTAATAATAAATGGATAAAAACAATTAAAAATTGCATATGTTTTATATTTAATATATATTTTAAAACATTTTTATTTGAAATAATTTTAGATTTAGAGCAGTGATAGCACAGAGAGTTTCTGCATATTTTCCCTCAGTTTCCCTTAATGTTAACGTCTCATAAAACAATCACATATTTATCAAAACTAAGAAATTAATGTTGGTACTATTAACTAAACTACACGTGCTATTTAACTTTACCAGTTTTTCAACTAAAGTCCTTATTTCTGCTCCAGGATGCAATTCAGGATACCATACTGAATTTAGGTATCATGATTCCTTAGCTCCTTAGTCTCCTTCAATCTGTGACATTTATTTACTCTTTCCTTGTTCTTCATGACCTTACCACTTTTGAATAGACTGTGTAGGGTATTTTGTAGAATGTCTCTCAATACAGGTTTTGGCTTATGTTTTCCCGTGAGTAGACAGGGGTTATGGGCTTTTGGGAAGAGTACTACAGGGGAGAAGTGCTTTTCTTACTGCGTCATATTATGAGATACATCTTATCAACACTATTTATCACAAATTATGTTAACCTCAATCACTTGGTTAAGGTTGCATTTTCCAGATTTTTCCTCTGAGATTGTTATTAGGTATCCCCACCCCGCCACCTTTCTGTTTATTCAAAGTGAGTTACTAAGCCCAGCCAATGCTCAAAAGAAGGGGAAATGGGCTCCAACTTCCGGAAGGAAGAATATCTAAATTAATTATTTGGAATTTTTCTGTGAAAAAGACTTGAGCCTTTAACACCTCAGAAATGGGTATAATTTTTTTTTTTTTTTTTCGGTACGCGGGCCTCTCACTGTTGTGGTCTCTCCTGTTGCGGAGCACAGGCTCCTGACGTGCAGGCTTAGCGGCCATGGCTCTTGGGCCCAGCCGCTCTGCGGCGTATGGGATCTTCCCGGACCGGGCACGAACCCGTGTCCCCTGCATCAGCAGGCGGACTCTCAACCACCGCTCCACCAGGAAGCCCCTTAAATACTTTTAAGAGAGTTTAGAATGAAAAGACTGAGGATACTAAATGTTGGTAAGGATATGAAAATTAGAACACTTCTGGTGGGAATATAAAATAGTATAGCTACTTTGGAAAACAGTGTAACTCTTATAGAGTTAAACACCCACCTACCTAGAGATGGAGCTTTTCCATTCCTGTGTATTTTTTCCTCAAGAAAGGAAAATGAAACACATATCCAAATGAAAAAAATATACCCAAATGTTCAAATCAGTTTTACTTTTAGTAGCTGAAAACTGGGAACAACACAACTGTTAGTGAACAGATGAATGAATGAATGAAATTTAGTGTATCCATACAATGCAACACTCTCAGCAATAAAATGGAACAGACGGCTGATACATGCAGCATGTATAAATATCAAAATCATTATGACAAATGAAGGAAGGCAAACAAAAGAATGCATACAATATGATTATATTTTTATGAAATTTGAGGAAATTGTGACCAAGTTGCCTGAAATTAGAAGTCAGATTTACTACAAAGGGGCATGAGGAAGCTATGGGAGAAATAGAAATGTTCTATTTTATTTTGGTGGCTTCACACGTGTACGTATTTGGCAAAACTCACCCAAATGTACATTTTAAAGTTTGTTGCATCTAAATTAAATCTCTTTAATATATGACAAGGGGCATGTCTTTTTCAAAATTATTTTAGGACTTTCATGAACAAAAATGTTGGCAGTCCCTGCATTAGACCATTATGTCTTGATGGCAGGGACCATGTTGTACTTCAGAGAAATTTCATTCTTTTGATCTCTGAGATCAATTTTAAGCTATATAATCTGTAGTCACCAAATTAGAAGAACATTGCTTGATGTATTAACTATTTTCATTATTTGGACTCATACGTTTTACTTCTTTTTCACTCCAATGTCTTAATCTTACATGTTGAAAAGTTCTTTTATTGATAGAATTGCTTAGTTTTAATACCTTAGGAATGTGTGTGTGGCTGTATTAACCAGTCTAAATTTCCTCTCATAATTCTAATATTCACGGTCACATCTATGAGTTTAATAAGCCAAATTCCATTAACATTTTTCTTCACCTTATACCACTTAATTTATATATTTTTCCCCAGGTGACTCTTGGTACTGAATATGATATGAATGAAATAGCATAAATACATACACACTCACATACCCAAACCAAAACACAAACACACATGCACACACACACATTCATAAGCTTGTGTTTTTTAAAAGCATGTTCTTGGAGTTCTTTATTTCCCCTGCTCCTGTTCTCTTTTTCCATTAAAAAAAAAATTGCATCTACTCCTCTAAATCAGGAAGTGAAACTATGACTCTGACTTGTGTGTTAATTTAGTTTAAGTTGAAATAATTAAATGAGTTCTTAAGAATTATGGATCATAAAACTGGAGAAACAATACAGTGTGAGATAGTTCATATGGAAACCTTATCTCAAGGTCCTTGGAAATCCATAATGAAATAAAGGAAATGGTATGCTGAAGACAATTACTCATGTAATTATGACTATTGAAAAGTTCTAAATATCTTCCATGAGTTTTATAACCATTAATGTTTCAGAAATATCTTTGCCCCCTGAGAAGTATTATTTGAAATTATTTGACATGTTACTTTAAAGAGAGTGATTTAGCATATATTTCCATGTAATTGAGATAGATTTACAAAATAGATTTTATAAATATTTATTTGAGCTAGAAAAAGAAATGTAGTGATAAGAGGATTTTGTACAAAGCCTTAGGAAGCTAGCTACATGGTAATTATTTATAATGAGATTACTGATTCAAAGATGAGAAAAGTAACAAGTCCGTTCCTGAAAGAAATGTAATATTAATTCTTACAAGCCCTTTAAAAATGATCTGTTAGAGGACAACAGGCAAAAGGCCACAAGGAATTTATTGTTTACAAATGCCACAGTTTAGATACACAAAAATAGTACTAATGTCAAGGGATAAAAAAATATGAAACAGTGAAATAATACAATCACAGGAGATAAAATAATGTCATAGATTCAATTTAAACATTACAAAGATGGCAACACATTTTTATTCCCATATTGCAGTCTACATGAGAAAACTAGGCATTCAAAAATATTTTTCAGAATTTACTCAATGGCATACGTAGACATGAATAATACAAGATTTGAATGATAACAACATATATAGAACAAAGCTTGAAAGTTTCTCTTCATCTACCCTAATATCCTTGAGTCAAAGAGAGGAGCCACTGTCAGCAGATTGGTCCTCAGATTATACGTATTGAGAAATTGTAATCTCAACATATGTGTCTGTATCCAGACAGTTATATATGTAATATATACATATCTTAATATATATTATAATACTAAGGGCATATACAAATCTGAAGGAGACATTGACCTATGCAGTACATTGCTCATGTCAAAATAATAAACATACAGTAGAGATTTAAATAAAGGATAATTTCAAAGTTAAATGCAGATTTATGGATGGAAAATTTGCACACTCTCTCTAAAGTTAAGGCAAATTTTCATTATTTAATAGAAGACATTTTCATAAGGTGATTACTTTGAATTATGCTCATAAATTAATAACCTGAGCCTGTGCAGTATATATTCACCAGTTTGAATGCAAGAGCTGGCTGAATAAGGGCAGGTGTGGACAGGTGTTATTAGATTCAGTTCCCTTGGTTACAGTTATGCTGTACTTTTCACTATGCCATTTGGAATTTATTACCTCTTTCCGTTTTTATTCTCTGAGTTATCTTACTATTTCAGGTTATCCCAGTATCACCTCTTCAGTATTTTACTTTGTCTCATTTGAAAAACCCTGGGCAAGAGCTCATTGAGAGAAATTAACATAGAGGTTAACTTTTAAATTTGGGAGCATTAACTCGTGACAGATTCAAAGCATTGTAACTCAACTTTAAATTATTCTCTGTATGCTTAATTACTCATGATGCATGAATACTAAATATACTCAACAGTTATTTCAAAACCATTTTATACAATATATTGCTTTACTACATGTATGAGTAGAGAGGTAAAAAAATACCAATTGTTTCTTTTAATATAGCTCTTCCAAATTATAGATAGATGGACAGATGTAGATATACACTTTTTTTATTTTCTCAAATTTAAAGTTGGTCAGTTGGTGGAAGAGATAGTAATCATTGGTTTTGAAACATAGTGCATTTAATATAAAACCTTTTAATTTAGGTTGTCTATTTTTGATGAATTTAAACAATATTGAGACATTAATATATTCAGCATATGAACTGAATGAAAATCCAGAAATTAATCCAAAGTATGTTAATGTGAATACTTTAAAATATATACATACTGTCTACTGGTTGTAATATTAAGCTTTACAAATTCTGCTTCCTGGGCTTTTTCTTTACTAGATTTGAAAATGAAATTCCCTTTAGCTGAGAACCATTGATTTTTCTTACCCAGTTGTTTTATTTTTATTTTTTTCCTAATTACAAAACTAGTAAAAATGAAACAATTTGTTTGTTCCAAGCACTGTGTGATTATATTTCTGTAACATGTGCACAGACACAGCGAGAGTATACAAAGGTTGATAAATGAGCCATTTATTTGAAATGGTAATAATCAAACTTATCAGAGGTCACCTATTGGCTTCTCTATGGATATATTAATCAGTAAGCTTTTGCTGAACCTCCACAAGGTGACAAACAGCTAAGCACTTTTTAAAGATTTCTATTTCCTGCATTATGTTAAATGAAGGTAATACTGATGAAATTTGAATCTTAGGCACCAATGTAAGCCTTCTTACAAATCATAGCACATTAATTTATACAGATATATAGAAATTATTTTAATTTAATATTGGAACTTATGTAATAAATTGTTTCATTTCAGAACTTATATTCTCATCTGAAAATCTCTTTTTCTAAAGTGGCACCTTTATTATATTTATCTTTTCTTCCTTATGGATAACAATATCCCTAAGTAATTTCTCAACACAAATACTCATTGGCTGAAAGTTGCACAAATATTTTTTTTAACAAATCAGTTTCAAGAAACTTTTAACTTTTAATAATGGGCTAGTGAGGTCTTTATGCAGGTAATTAAGGATAGTTAAATATGTCTGCCTAAGATATACAAAGGAAGGATACAGCTTGAACCATAAAATGATGCTTCAATAGTTCTGGCTAGCATATCCAAATGCTATAGCATAGTTTACTGGAGGTTTTGTGAAATTAAAGGGGGTTTATATTTCAGGATAAGAGTAAATCAAAAGCTGAATATTAGAGATAACTTTTATTGCAAGTGCCTAGGCATTTCATAAATAGTTAAGATTCATTTTGCTCGACCCTATCGTTCCATGTTTCATAGTCTACAACAACTCATTCTTCCTTCAGAAATTCAATAATAACCAGTCTACGCTATAAAGTGATTTAGCTCTCAACATTCTTTCTTTGCTCCAGGCATGTATTTGCATGTGCATTGATTCACTAACACAGGAGACTGGGAAATAGACCACATTCTCTAGGTCCCATATATGGAGGTTTATAAAAAATAATAGATTTTAATATCATATTAATTATCTGCCTTCTTCTCCTTCCAGATTTTATGATACAAATAGAAATAAATATAGATTTAATTTCATAAAATCTGAATTATGTCACCACTACCACCATCAATAAACACACAGCTATGGTAAATAGTTTATGCATATCTTCTCTATATTATATAAGTAAAACCAATTACAGTAGATTATAGGAGATGCACATGTCAAAGAAGGGTGATACATATTTTTTAAGTGACTTGTAATTTGAATACATGTAATAAATGTAACTTGAATATTTTGAAGTTTTATTGTATGAATATGACAGTTCTTCTAGCTGCATATTAGAACTGTGTTGACTGTAAAATGACCATTAAGTCCTTTAATAGCTTTTTCATTGAGAGACGGTGTCCATATTCCCCACCTTTGAATTTGGGCTGGCTCATGATTGCTTTGACAAATGTAGAATAGTGTGAGTGATACTAAGCTAAATCCATATCTAGGATTGGTAAGGACTGTCAGTTTCTGCCTTGGTCTCTTGGAGCCCTGACTTTTGAGTAAGAAGTCTGAATACTCTGTCAGGAAGCCGTGTAGAGGGTCCCTGAGACTAAGTGGAGAGAGATAAAGTAGCCTAAGTCTAGTCTTCCAGGAACCTCTGCCAAGATGCCAGATTCCACATATGCTAAGATGCCAGGCATGTAAGTTAAGTCATCTTATATTATCCAGAGCAATCTAGCTGCCAGCTGAATAACACCCAGTGACACCAAGTGACACCAGATGGAACTGAAGAATCACCCTGGCCCAATTCCCACCCAACAAAATTAATGAACCATATTAAAATGTTTGGTGGTTTTGAGGCACCAGATTTTGGGGCAGTTTGTTTTTCAGCAACACCTAACCAAGTCAGAATATGCTATCAAAAGTGGTGTAATGTCATAACAAAAAGCTAAATTATGGGACATATCTTAAAACAAGATAACAGACAAAAGGTGGAAGATTCTCAAGAATCTTGAGTAGAGTATTAGGGGAAACTGGAAGGGCCTAAAAGAAAAGGAGATTATTGGTGATAGCTTGAATGACATTGAGGAAACAGTTATTGGGAACTGTAAAAAAGGGGACCCTACATTTGCTGTAGCACAAAGTTTGTCATTAGTGTTACCTGTATGATGTGGAACATAGAAAGGGTACTTATTGGGCTCATGAGTCTGGCTGGGAAGATTTCCAAGTAAAATGCATAATGCAGTAACTGGTACTTCTAGCTGCCCATGATAAAATATGAAAAGAAAAAAAATGAAGTAATACAAAATAACAGTTTTTGAAAAGAATTTGGGAAAATATGAGCCGGGACTTACGACTTTTAAAAATAAAACTCTAACAAATCCCCAGTCTTTCCCAGAAAAATAATCTCTGAGAGAAATATCATTTTTAGGTATCAAAATAATTATAGAACCTGGTGGCTGGATCAGGAGTTGGCAACCTGTGGCCAACAGGTTGACCATGAATTTTTGTAAATAGTTTTTATGTAACATAGCCATGCCCATTTGTTTACATATGATCTATGGCTGCTGTTGTGCTACAACAGTAGAGTTGAATAGCAGTGACAGAGACTCTATGGCCCACAAGCTTAAAATATTTACTCTCTAGCACTTTACAAAAAAGTTTGCATACTTTTAAGTTAGAAAATAAATCTTTATGGATTTCAAAAGTATATGTCATATCCTTTCCATTAAGCAATAGAGTTTCTGAGAATGTGAAGGATGCAGTTGAATAGGAGTCTCAAAGAACAAAGAACCAATATTATAGAGAAGGCTAATCTGGAAGAGATTTGTAGATGTGGCTTTTATCTAATGTAGTAAACACCAATACAATTCACAGGAAAACCAAAACACTTTTAAAATAATTTTACTGATACAAGCACCACTAGTTTGGACTAAAAGAGGGACAGTAAAAAACAAAAGTAATTCTTTGGACTCTAAAACTTTTACAAGCAAGATGCAGGCCAAGAATTTAGAGAAAATACAAATGTCAGGACTTTATAGTTTCAAAAATAAAGCTCTTATGCAACTCCAGTTTCTTCCAGCAAAATAATCTCTGTGAGAAACATCCTTTTTTAAGACATCAAAAAGATTATAGGCCTCTCTGTGGCAAACATGAACCATTACCAATGGAAAAGAAAGGACTTCCAATCAGAAATTGGAATCAAGAAGCCATAGGGCAGAGCAAAGAGACATAGAGGAGCACTTCGCAAAACTGAATCGAGCCCTATTAATAGAACTGATAGCATATTTTCCTCTAGATTGCAGAATTGTTATGGGGGCAGTAATGGCTATGTAACTTCTTTTTTGAATCAGAGTCTTGTATCAGTATGGTGTGCCTTTTTCCATATTATTTTCAGTGTGTGGGGACAGATATCTTCTAACTTTAGTTCCTATATCTTCATATTGAGAGAAAATATACTAAAGAATATGTACTCCAGGAGCTTCATTCCCACATGGACCTTGTTTGGATAATGGGACCCTGGGCATCTAACTAATGCCATGATGGAATGAGATTATGAGGTATTGAGAAGCAGAGGGTATATTTATCATGGGAGAAAATATAAATAATTTGTGATGAAAGAATAATTCTCATAGATTAAAATATATGCAGATTCTTTGGCATTTCTCCCATTATGATGTAGCGTTTCTCTTCACATTAAATTTGGGCTAGCCTATGAGTTCTTCGGCCACTAGAGTATGGTGAAAGTATGCCTTTAAAAGTCTGGCAGATTTCACATAGTTTTCTGAGAGCCCTGAGTTACCATGAAAGAAGTACAACTAGGTTTTTGTAATTATGTCAAAATGTTCTGAGATAACTTAGAGAGAAAGAGGGTCAGTTAAGCCCAGATTTCTGATCATCTATGTCAATACATCAGACATCTCAGGGTAACCATCTTGTAACCTCCAGAGCATCTCAGCCACCAGCTTAGTATCACTAAGTGACAATAGTTATAGTTATGTGACACAGAAGAATTACTCAGCTGAGCCCTACCCTAATTACTGATCCACAAAGTTGTTAGCTATTACCAAATGTTGTTTTAAGTTCTTAGGCTGTGGCATGGTTTGATATATAGCAATAGATAATTAGACAGGAAATAACCAATTTTCATTGCAGTAACCATAAATGAACATTTTTGAAATCTTGGTAAAAATTAAGACTAATGAAAACCTTTATGCCACATTTTCACAAGACAGGTGGAATTAAATAAAAGACAATAAATCAAACCAAACAAACAAAACACAACTCTCACACCAAAAAATCCAGAAGAGTTCGGTAGATAGGCTGTTACACTGCAAAACATATTTTAAAAGCTACAGCTTTTAAAAATACATGCACACACACACACACACACACACACACACACACACACACACACACACACACACACACACACACACATACACACACATACACACACACACAAACACCATGTAAGAAAAATGTCCCCATTCATAATAACAGAATCAAAGGTAAAATACAGAAGAATAAATTTGTTAATAAATGTATACAATTACAAATCTCAATGGAACGTAGAAGAAAAATTTAATAATTGGGTACAAATATTTATTCTTGAGTAATAAGCTTCAGTATTTAAGGGAACTTTTCATTGAAATATAACATATATAAATAAAATTGAACAAATTATAACTGTATACACTTTTAAATGAATATTCTTATTTAATAAACAGCCAAATCAAGCAAAAGAACATTAACATCTCCATGAAAGCTCACCTTTTGCCCCCTCTTGGTGTCTTCCACTCTAAGCCAACCAGCATTCTGACTTCTTTTACCAAAGAAGTTTTGCCAATTTTTTTGAAGTTTATATAAATGGAGTCATTCAGTTATACTCTTTCCTGTCTCACTTCTTTCCCTCAATATTATTTCACTTTGTTGCACATAGAAGTTATTTATTATTTCTCATTGCTATAGAACAAGGATTAACAAACTATAGCCTCTGGCCCAGGTCTAGCCCACTGCTAGTTTTTATAAATGAAGTTTAAATGAACTCATTTATTTATGTTATCTCTGACTGTTTTTATGCTACAACAGCAGAGTTTTGTAGTTACAAGCAGGACAGTATGGTCCGTAAAGCTAAAGATATTTACAATTTGGCCTATCAAAGAAAAAGTTTATTGATCTCTACTATAGAGAAATCCATTGTAAATAAATCTCATTTTATTTATCACTCTAAAATATGTGAACAATATTTGGGTTATTTTAAATATTTGATTATTACTGATGTTTTTATTAACACTCCTGACCATGTCTTTGGCTGAATACATACCTACATTTCTGTTGTTGAATACATACCTACATTTCTGTTAGGTATGTACCAGGAGAGGTATTGCAGCCAAATGATTTTCCAAAATGGGTGCCAATAGGTAGTGCCAGACCGTACCCACCACTAGTTTATAAAAGTTCTAGTTGCTCTATATCCTAGCCAACAGTAGGTATTTTTAGTTTTCTTTATCTTTAATTTTATCTGTTCTATTAGAAGTGTATCTAATTGTATTTCCCCACTTGTATTGATAGATATAGTATTATATACATATCCAAATAATACAAAACAAACATACTCTTAATAACAGAGGTAAAATATTTTATGGAAGCATCTCTATACATCATATATTGACTGCAAAATGGGACAATCATGGCATATTTCAAAAACCTACAATAAAGACTTCTAATACTTCCCAAGGGTATATTTTTTTCTATTTGATTACAATCAAGGTGTGACATTGGATACCATTTCCATGGCATATATGGAAAGGGACATCAAAAGATCAGTTTTATTGTTATATATTTTGATTTTAAAAGTTAGGCTGATAATTTTTTAACCAGCTTGGAATATTTCAGCCACTCTTTCCATTCCTTTTAATAGCATCATTTCCACCTTCCACTGTCATTGTCTATACCCCTGTTTTATTTACCTAAGTCCCAAGACTGTGGACACACTGTACCTTTGCATAGCCCTCCTGGTTATACAACCATTTTCATGTTAGCAGCTCTCTCTGTGTAGCCCACTGTGTCTTTCCTAGTGTCTCTTCCCTCCCCTCCTTTCAGTTTTGGTTATTCTTGACAAACCTTTTTCTCGGGACACTCTCATAAACAGCAGTTTACAAGCTGCTATTGTACAATTTTTTCTGAAATGACATTGTTAAAGACTGAATTGAGGGATTAGTTTAAAATGTTGCAAAATAACAATGTCAGATTATAATATGGAAATCTTCTGTGCTTATTTAAATGATTTTGCCAATATAGTTAGGTAGCTGGTAAAGATGCCACTGTTAAGACTCAAATGGTCTGCCAGTGGCCTTTATATTCTCTGGAGTCGGAAGGGCTTCACAGGGACCACAGTTCCACCTCAGTTCTTAGCAGATAAACCCTTAGGGATGACAAGACACAGGAAGATCGAGAATAAGTAGACCTTTATGACCCACAGCAAGGCACGCAGCACACCCGACTGCACCTGGCTTCACCCGCACATCAGTATTAAAAAGCTCTGCAGCTGTTGTGGCATTACTGTCCCAATGGTGGATCTCTTTAAAATTTTAACTTGAAATTTCATAATAAGTGCTAATTTTAAGGACATTTTGACATGTTTATTGTCCAGTTGAAAATTTTTTCTGTGAATTGCCTATTAAATTATAATACCATTTTTCTAGTGGGTTGTCTTTTTATACTTATTTGTAGGATTTGTTGTTATATTCCAGATGCCACTTCTTCTTCTTGTCATGTGCATTACAAATATTGTGTCCAATTCTGTAGCTTGACTTTTAACTCTTTAAATATTGTATTTTGATGAACTGAATTTTTTTTATTTTAATGAACCACAAATTGTTAATATTTTATCTTATAGTTAGTCTGCCTGCTTAAGAAATTTTTACTTGTGATAGTCAACAAAATATTCTTCTAGTTTTCTTTTAGACGATTATTGTTTTATATTTAGCATTTACTTCTGACCCACTTGGGATACATTTTTGTAAGGTGTGAGTTAATGCTCTAGATTCATTTTTTTTCCTACCTGGATGTCCAATTGATCTAGAAATATTAATTGGAAATATATTCTTTTCCAACTGTGCTACAAAGTTGCCTTTCATAATACAAGCAACCATACATATACAATGCGTTAGCCCAGTAAGCCTAAAACCACCAGAGATAAATCTGTAGCCTGACAAATCAAGTTTATTAGCCCATGGCATTAATGCAAAGTGCACACCAGAGGACTAGGAGAGCATATCATCAAACAAGGAAAAGACAGAGGCATTATAAGATTTGGAGGACAGGTGAAATTTAGGGGGTTTTTAAACAAAGAAGGGTTTGAAAGTCTCAAACAAAAGAAGTATATCGGGCAAATGAGTCAATATCAATTATGAAATACAAAATAGACCCAGGAAGCCATTTCATTTAAAATACAAAATTAATATGTACGTGAAAAGTGTCCAGGACCTTTTATCTGAAATTCTGAACTAGGGTTTTAATTCATGACTGCTTCTCTGTGCCAGAGTGACTTAGTTCCTCAAAGGAAGAGTGTATTGTTTTATTCTTATGAATATAATTTTAAATAGCAAGTTTTCTGATAGCCTATGATATTAGAGAACAGATTACTTCCATGATTAAGAATGTATTTGTCACTCATAGAAGGAGATTGTAATAATATTTTACAACTGCAGCAAGTCCTTGAGGAAAATAATGTTCTGTGTAAATGTACACCTTGATTTATCTGTGTCTGTTATTCCAACTTAGTGACTGACTTTTCAATCCAATCTGATTTTTATTTCTTTCCTTCTTCCTGACAGCTCAATAATAAATGTGCAGCAATAGGCAGATCATATTCAGTGTATTCAAGTATGCAGGGAAAAACATTGCACTCTGTTGTGAAGACTGTAATTTGGATCATATTATCTTCATAAATAGTAATTTGTTAACAAAATCAGTATAACTCTGATATACTTCAGTTAAAGGTAGATATTAACAATATGTGAGAGCATCTGTATCTGGTCCAGAGGTAATTCATGTTAGATATTTTATGTATTCATAATATTTTAAATAAATAGAACACTTATGTTAATATAATTATATGAGAATAGGGTTAAAGATGAACAACTATATGATTTTGTTTATGGTTTAAACATATACATATAATTATAAAAATATAAGTTTTCCATATTTATACTGGTCAGTGGAAGAAGAAAAGTTTAATGGTCTTTGATCAAGAACAAGTGATACATTAAATTTATCTTAAGGTTGGTTTTATCGTTAGCATGTGGCCTTTTGTATATTATCATAAAATAGTAGAGAGACACAGCATCTCAAAAACCTATGATTTGGCATTTCTGCTCACAAAGTAGGCTGCTGTTTTACTGTACTTATGGTTCTTGGAAGTCACAAAAGGATACTATAAAAACAAAACAAAACTAAAAAAACAGTAAAGACATAGATGTAGAGAACAAATGTATGGACACCAAGGGGGGAAAGTGGGGGGAGGGGGATGTGTGATGGGATGTTGGGATTGACATATATACACCAATATGTATAAAATGGATAACTAATAAGAACCTGCTGTATAAATAAATAAATAAAATAAAATTCAAAAATTCAAAAAAAATTTTAAAACTCATTTATAGAAGAAAATCTCTAATCTTATTTCTTATTGTGATGACCTGGGCTATCCTTCTACAGATACCAGAGTCAGAATGTTATTTTCTATTATGATAACTTTAGCTCCAGTAGTGTAATCAGTTAGTGTGTGGCACATCTATTATGATAACTTTAGTTACCCCTGTGGAGATAGGTTTCATATTTTTGCACAAATAAAGTTGGTCAAAAATGGCATTACCTGACAGATGAAGTTTTGATTAATTGTATGTCACTTCAATATGATGATACAATGATTGGTTAAAATAAGCTATTTATTTTAAAATTCATATATTTTCAAGTAAAGCTTGAGTAAATGCAAAAAAAAATTAACCATGTTCTTCTCATTTTTTGTTAGTGCATAGAATAAATAGCTCGTTAATAGGTCACCATTACAGCACAATAGTCTGTAGAAATGTTTAAAATAATAATGTTGAGATAGTAAAATTATTACCACATTGTGGCTGGTGATTGGATGGAGGAAGTAATAGAATAGCAGAATCTATAAGGCTTGTTCTGTGCTTTCATGGAGAGAGAAATGTGATTCTCATTCTCAAGAACAGAAAGTTTGGACAACTATCTTTGTTGGATTAATCTACCTTGTAATGAAAACATAGAGTTGGTGTTCTAATAGTAAGAGGTTTAAAAATTCCAGTAATTTATATGGTAGATGGTCTTACTGATTAGAAATTATCTGACTCTCATTCTATCCTATGTTTTATCTCCTATTCTGACAAAAACTTGGACTGAGATGGTGAATTTTTTTTCAGTAACCTCAAAGTCCTGATCTACAGCTAGAGACTCAAAAACAGAACAAGTATTTAGATTTTTTGATGCCTTTGGATTTTCCACCAACTCCCTTTGATCATTCCTTGGGAATATTGCTTTAGAATGAGCAGTGACCTACGGTTCCTAACAGTAAATCCATGAATCATCCACGTGTAAAGAAAACTAGGGTCCCATATTATCTTCAAAACCTCTCCTGTTAAAATATATTTTAATGAGTCTGCCTCTCTGTTGTTTCTCTAAACATACTATCTGACTCATTCTTACAGGTATAAGTTATTTTATGCAATCAATGTGTTTATTAAAAAAATTGTGTAAGAATAGAAAGCTCAGAAATGAACCAACATTTATATAGTCAATTAATCTATGACAAAGGAGGCAAGAATATACAATGGGGAAAAGACAATCTCTTAAATAAATGATAATGGGAAAACTGGACAGCTACATGCAAAAGAATCAAATTGGACTACCCTCTCACAGTGTACAAAAATAAACTTAAAATGGATTAAGGACTTAAATATAAGACCTGAAACCATAACACTCCCAGAAGAAAACATAGGCAGAATGCTCTTTGACATCAGTCTTAGCAATATTTTTGGAGGATATGTCTCCTCAGGCAATGGAAACAAAAGCAAAAATAATCAAGTGGGACTACATCAAGCTAAAAGCTTTTGCATACCAAAGGAAACTATCAACAAAACAAAAAGACAGCAGCCTACTAAATGGGAAGGGTTAATATACAAATTATACGAAGAACTCATACAACTCAACATCAGAAAACCAAACAACCAAAAATAAAAAATGGGCAGGGGCTCTGAATTGACATTTTTCTAAAGAAGACAAACAATGGCCAACAGGTACATGAAAAGATGCTCAACATCACTAATCATCAGGGAAGTGCAAATCAAAACCACAGTGAGCTATTACCCCACACTGTCAGAATGGCTGTTATCAAAAAGACCACAAATAACAAATGTTGACCAGCATGCAGAGAAAAAGGAATCCTCGTGCACTGTTGATGGGAATGTGAATTGGTGCAGCCACTGTGGAAAACAGTATGGGGGTTACTAAAAAAATTAAAAGTAGAACTACCATATGATCCAACAATTCCACTTCTGGGTATTTATCCAAAGAAAACAAGAACACTAATTTAAAAAGATATATGCATCCCAGTGCTCATTGCAGCATTACTTACAATAGCCAAGATATGGAAGCAACCTAAGGGTCCATCAATAGATAAATGGATAAAGGAGATGTGATACACACTCACCGCCCCCACCCCACCCCACACACACAGAGGAATATAAATAAACCATAAAAAAACAATGAAATGTTACCATTTGCAACAATATGGATGGACCTAGAGGGTATTAGGCTAAGTGAAATAGGTCAGACAGAAAAACACAAATACTGTATGATTTCACTTATATGTGAAATCTAAAAAAACAAAACAATCAACAAACATAAAACAGAAAGAGTCATAGATACAGAGAATAAAGAGCAGGTTGCCAGAGGGTAGGGAGTTGGGAGGAGGGGAGAAATAAGTGGAGTAAAGAGGTACAAATTTCAAGTTACAAAATAAACGAGTCACAATTATAAAATGTACAGTGTGGAGAATATAGTCAATAATAATGTAATGTCTTTTGTACGGTGACAGATGGTAACTTGATTGATCATGGTGATCATTTTATAATGTATAGAAATATCAAATTACTATGCTGTTCATCAGGAACTAACATAATGTTGTAGGTCTATTATACTTCAAAAACAAACAAATTTATGTGTAATTAATATTTGGGTGAATTTGATTATATTAAGAAGGAATTATATGGTCTAAACCCTTACTGGAAACTTATTAATCCATTTGAAATGTTAAATGTAATGTATCAGATTTTAAAGAGAGAAAACAATCTCCTAATTTTTTCACTGGTTATATATTTTATGCAGAGGATAATTCTATATGGTATTTTTTGTAAGTGAAAATGAAAAAGCCAAGAAAAGTCAATATAATTTTGATGAAAAATAAGAAGTGGGTGGACTTCTGTTAAGACATTACAAAACTATAGTAACTACATAATTGCTATTGGTACAAGGATAAACGAAAAGACTAGAAGTAGTTACACGAAAAGCAACAATCTGGGTAGTGTTGAAGTGGTATATCAGCTCAACAGTGTATTTTGTTATATAAACTGACCTCAGTTCCTAAACATAACCAAAGAGCAGCTGTTGGTTCCCAAACCATGATTCTTAGGTCATAGATGATGCCACCGGATTGCTGTGTCAGAGATCTGCAATGCAGATTGCACAGCAGCCCTCAAATTGTACCACGATATGGGCTGGTGATTTCTCAGTCATATATGCTTGGCTGAAAGAATACTGCCAGATACAAGTTTTTGTCATTATAGTTCAGCTTCTAATATTGCCAGTTGAGGAGATAATGTTTCCTTAAGAATACATCCTAGGAGGAGCTTCAAGATGGCGGAAGAGTAGGACGCGGAGATCACCTTCCTCCCCACAAATACATCAGAAATACATCTACATGTGGAACAATTCCTACAGAACACCTACTGAATGCTGGCAGAAGACCTCAGACCTCCCAAAAGGCAAGAAACTCTCCACGTACCTGGGTAGGGCAAAAGAAAAAGGAAAAAACAGAGACAAAAGAATAGGGACGGGACCCGCACCAGTGGTAGGGAGCTTTGAAGGAGGAAAGATTTCCACACACTAGGAAGCCCCTTCGCGGGTGGAGACTGCGGGTGGTGGAGGGGGGAAGCTCCGGAGCCACGGAGGAGAGCACAGCAACGCGGGTGCAGAGGGCAAAGCAGAGAGATTCTCACACAGAGATAGGTGCCGACCAGCACTCACCAGTCCGAGAGGCTTGTCTGCTCAACCGCCGGGCGGTCGGGGGCTGGGAGCTGAGGCTTGGGCTTCGGAGGTCAGATCCCAGGGAAAGGACTGGGGTTGGCTGCGTGAACACAGCCTGAAGGGGGCTAGTGCGCCACAGGTAGCCGGGAGGGAGTCCGGGAAAAGGTCTGGAGCTGACGAAGAGGCAAGAGACTTTTTCTTGCCTCTTTATTTCCTGGTGCACGAGAGGGGATTAAGAGCACCGCTTAAAGGAGCTCCAAAAACGGGCGCGAGCCGCGGCTATCAGCGCAGACCCCAGAGACGGGCGTGAGAAGCTAAGGCTGATGCTGCCGCCACCAAGAAGCCTGTGTGCAAGCACAGGTCACTCTCCACACCTCCCCTCCCGGGAGCCTGTGCAGCCCACCACTGCCAGGGTCCCGTGATCCAGGCACAACTTCCCTGGGAGAACGCACGGCGCGCCTCAGGCTGGTGCAACGTCACGCCGGCCTCTGCCGCCGCAGGCTTGCCCAGCACTCCATACCCCTCCCTCCCGCCGGCCTGAGTGAGCCAGAGCCGCCGAAGCAGCTTCTCCTTTAACCCCGTCCAGTCTGAGCGAAGAACAGAAGCCCTCAGGCGACCTACACGCAGAGGCAGGGCCAAATCCAAAGCCGAAACCCGGGAGCTGTACAATTCTTTTACCATTTATCCTAGGGTTCTGTCTGTCCGGTTTTTTTTATTACTTAAAAATTTTTTTCTTAATAATTATTTCTTATTTTAATAACTTTATTTTATCTCTTTCTTTCTTTCTTTCTTTCTTTTATTCCTCCCTTTAATTCTGAGCAGTGTGGAGGACAGGCTCTTGGTGCTCCAGCCCAGTGTCAGGGCTGTTCCTCTGAGGTGGGAGAGACAAGTTCAGGACACTGGTCCACAAGAGACCTCCCAGCTCCACGTAATATCAAACGGTGAAAATCTCCCGGTGATCTCCATCTCAACGCCAAGACCCAGCTCCACTCAATGACCAGCAAGCTACAGTGCTGGGCATCCTATGCCAAACAACTAGCAGGACAGGAAAACAACCCCATCCATTAGCACAGAGGCTGCCTAAAATCATAGTAAGGCCACAGACACCCAAAACACACAACCAGATGTGGACCTGCCCACCAAGAAGACAAGATGCAACCTCATCCACCAGAACATGGACATTAGTCCTCTCCACCAGGAAGCCTACAAAACCCACTGAACCAAACTTAGCCACTGAGGACAGACACCAAAAACAATGGGAACTACGAACCTGCAGCCTGCGGAAAGCAGACCCCAAACACAGTAAGTTAAACAAACTGAGAAGACAGAGAAACACACAGCAGATGAAGGAGCAAGGCAAAAAACCCACCAGACATAACAAATGAAGAGGAAATAGGCAGTCTACCTGGAAAAGAATTCAGAATAATGATATTAAAGATGATCCAAAATCTTGGAAATAGAATGGAGAAAATACAAGAAACGTTTTAACAAGGACCTAGTAGAACTAAAGAGCAAACAGTGATGAACAGCACAATAAATGAAATTAAAACTTCTCTAGAAGGGATCAATAGCAGAATAACTATGGCAGAAGAACGGATAAGTGACCTGGAAGATAAAATAATGGAAATAACTACTGCAGAGTAGAATAAAGAAAGAAGAATGAAAAGAATTGAGGACAGTCTCAGAGACCTTTGGGACAACATTAAATGCACCAACATTCGAATTATAGGGGTCCCAGAAGAAGAAGAGAAAAGGAAAGGGACTGAGAAAATATTTGAAGAGATTATAGTTGAAAACCTCCTAATATGGGAAAGGAAATAGTTAATCAAGTCCATAAAAAAAAAAAAAAGCAGCAAGGGAAAAACAACAAATAACACACAAGGGAATCCCCATAAGGTTAACAGCTGATCTTTCAGCAGAAACTCTGCAAGCCAGAAGGGAATGGCAGGAAATATATAAAGTGATAAAAGAGATAAACCTACAACCAAGACCTTGCCCTCTAGGGGCAAGACGGGAATAAAGATGCAGACCTACTAGAGAATGGACTTGAGGATATGGAGAGGGGGAAGGGTATGCTGGGACAAAATGAGAGAGTGGCATGGACATATATACACTACCAAACATAAAATAGATAGCTAGTGGGAAGCAGCCTCATAGAACAGAGAGATCAGCTCAGTGCTTTGTGACCACGTAGAGAGGTGGGATAGGGAGGGTGGGAGGGAGGGAGATGCAAGAGGGAAGAGGTATGGGGACATACGTATAACTGATTCACTTTGTTATAAAGCAGAAATCAACACACTATTGTAAAGCAATTATACTCCAATAAAGATGCTAAAAAAAAAAAAAATATGTCCTAAGAGCACCAGCTTAGTTGGATGCTTGGGCTGTGCTTCAGAGTTGGATGGTTGATAGAAAAAATATATAAACTACTTCTGCTTCCCTTTTCATGTTTCAGCAAGTGTGGTGTATAGTTTGGCCATTTGCCCTTAGTTTACTGATATATTTGATGATATTTTAAAAATCATTTTATTTATAAAATTTGAGGTCACAATTCGTAATAATATACAAAGAACTTGTGCCAAAAATATAGCCAATAGAAAAAGTCTAATATATGAACAGGTATTTCACAGAGGAAGAAACACATATGGTCAACAGAGCTAAAAATAATGGTCAACATTATTGGTGACAAATTATATGTAAATCTAGATGACCATGTGAAACCATCATACGTAATTCCTATGGCAAAAAAAGTAATAATATTGCAAATATCAAGACTTTGAGAGGATTCAAATTCATAGGATCTCTTGTATATTGACAGTGGGAATATATCTGGCATGATTACTTTGGAAAGCAGTAAGAAATTATCTCATATTTCTGAACATTCACATATCCTACAAGTTCAGTCCTTCCTATATATTAACAGTAGTCTCACACATTGTGTTATTTTAGGTCCCCTCAGATGTCAACCGAAGATAAGGGTTCAAGCACATGTGCTATATTTGAGGTGTGATCCTTAGAAACCTGAGTAGTGGAGTGTAGAATTAAGACAGGAAAGGGAAGCCCACAAATAAATGATGCATTATCAAGGAAGTTACGACTGTAGTTAAATGAGGATTTATTTCTCTAGAGAAGTCTAGGAGTCTATATAAAACTCTAGAGCACAGATCCCAGAAACGTCTCAAGTGAGAGGCATGGGAAATGGCTATTTATACATCACCTTTCAGAGGTTGTTGTTTGAGAGATGCTCTCTGCTCTGCTGTGTACGTGGACAGAGAGTCTCCTGCTTCCAGAGGAAGTCTTTACAAATAAAAAAGTAAAATATATATTCTTCCTGATGGTGATGTGGAGAAAATAAGTCTATGAAGGGGAGCTGGGAGTGCTGCGATTTTCAATTTTAAATAGGGTAGTCAGTGAAGTATTCCTCTCAGAAGTGACATTTGAACAGAGACATGAAGAAGGGGAAGGAATGAGCCATGAAGGATCTGAGAGTAAGTGGCCCTAGGCAGAGGTTATAGAAAGTTGACCTGAGGATGCATAGTTCTAAGAATGACAGAATGACACACGTATGAGTATAACAGGAGCACAGAGAGGATGATGCATTTAGGAGAAAAAGGAATCCGGAACTTTTGGATGTTTGAGCATAGCACTGACACAGTCATGCTTAAGGTTTAAAAGGAACACTCTGGCTGCTCTGTAGTGGGGAAGAAAGAACATTCAGGAAGCTAGTGTAATAATTCCGGAAGAAATTATATTGACTTGTACAAAAGTGGTAGTGGTAAAATTGGGGGAAAGTAGTTTGATTATAGACATATTTTAGAAGGAGGAGCATGAAGAGACTGTCTTTAGGTAGGAGCATGGACAACATATACATTATAATGGAAACTAAAGTGAAGTGGAGGGATACAGGTGCTGAGAGTGAGTGAAGGTGGGGGCAGGGAGAGGGAGGAAAGTTAGGAGGTATATCGATTTTCCCTTCTATTTTCCCAATGAAATATGAAACAAACTTATTAGCTGATGGTGAAAAATGCGAAAGATGTTTAAAGTATGGGGGAGAGAAGGAAGTTATAAAACGGTTTCTAACAGTGCTGAAAGATTTAATGGGTTAGAGCAGTGCTTCTTAGAGTATCTATGGTGAAGTGCAAGTTTTTGTTTGTTTTTAATTTCCAATTTATCATGACACCTAAGATGCAATAAAAATGAATTATTTGGAAAATGAAATAAAAAGCGTGCAGCGTACAAATCCACTTTTTATTATTAGATTCAACAGACATTATTACTCCGTCAAATTGCTATAACGTTTTATAAAGGCTGCCTGTTGATTTCTCTTCTTATTTTTTTAATAAATCTATTATTTATTTATTTTTGCCTGTGTTGGGTCTTCGTTGCTGCTCGGGCTTTCTCTAGTTGTGGCGAGCGGGGGCTACTCTTCGTTGTGGTGCATGGGCTTCCCATTGTGGTGGCTTCTTTTATGGCAGAGCACGGGCTCTAGGCACTCAGGCTTCAGTAGTTGTGTCGTGTGGGCTCAGTTGTTGTGGCGCATGGGCTTAGTTGCTCTACGGCATGTGGGATATTCCTGGACTAGGGCTCCAACCCGTGTCCCCTGCATTGGCAGACGGATTCTTAACCACTGTGTCACCAGGGAAGCCCCTCTCTACTTATTTTTATATAATACCAGGTTATAGAGGTGTGGAAGGATTGGTAGGTGGATTAAAGTTCCCCTTGACATTATGAATTTTAAATATAAGTGTACTTTGAAATGTTTCATACGTTTACATACTATTAACTACCATAATCTTTAGTGATCAGTATGGTAAATATATATGTCAAAAAATCTTTACAGTATTTGATATTGCATTTCTGTTTCTAGGACTCATGTAACTGAATGAAGATAAATGTATGCAGAATTTTGTTCATTACATTGTGGATCTTAAACGTATAATATTTTAGAAAGATAAATCAGTCATACAATAGTTTCACTATGAATTGTATATTGTATCACTATTTTGTAAACAAAATATGCAAGAAGTTTTTTAAAAGTTCATGTTAGCAGTGTTAAAAAAGCAATTTGAAAAAAACTGTATTTAATATAATCCCCTTTTTATAACTAGCTCATAATATATATTCAGAAATTTTTTTAAAGTGCATTATGATAAACAGGTGATCTCTGTGATTTGAGATTTGAAGTCAATTGATATTTTTAATTTCTCAAATATTACATTTAATATTGCAATATTCATGTTTTAACATTGCTTCAACAACACAGTTATATACATTAATAGTAAACACATATTGTAGTAAAATTCTTATTTTTTCATAAAATTGTTTCTAAACTGCACATTAGTAAAACAAGAAATCTTTTTCTGTTAGAAGCTACAGGAAGTGCTAAAATATTAAAAGTACAATTATGTGAAAAAAACAAATTTCTTTTTTTAATGATTCAAATATTTTCTAAAAAATTAATATCAGATGCATTTAGTGAGGATTTTCATCTTTCATAATAACATGGGTTCTGATCTCTATAATAATCCTTTTGCAGTACAGGAAAATTTGCTTTGCTATCATTAAAACCTTAAGGCACTCGAGCTGACCTGGAAAAGGATAAATGTAAAAAATAAAAATCAATTAACTTTAATATTAGTTTTTTCATATCTTGAAAGATTTTTCCCTTTGTTTACTTCTTAAGAAGTATAATATAAATATAGAAAGACATAGGAAAAATGAGAATTCAGATACAAAGAACATAGGAAGGACACCTGAAAATGAAAAGCGTTAATAAGAATCAAAATAGGAATGGCTTACATAATTGATAACTAAGGGGGAAATGAAAACCAATCTCCAGAGGGCAAAATTTGTTGTTTATTTTTAGTTAAAAGGCCTTATTTTGTACTACCTTACTTAACCAATCTCGAATCTTTCTTTCAAAGATGATAAAATTTTTAAAAACTGATAAAATCAAGATTTACGGTGATTAGGTAAATTTCCTACAATCATATAGCTGGCAAGTGATAAGCTGCACATCAAAATTAGTACTGTATTAATTCATTGCTAGACCTATTAGCCTTTTCTCAATACTCTAATGGGAAAGCAGTAATGGTAGGTTTAAACCCAACCAATGGTAGAGGGTTATTTTTAAATAGCTAATAATTATAACAACAAAAATGACTTCCATTTATTAAGCACTTAAAAATAAGCACATTCTAGGTGTTATATATACTTAAGTAATTTAATCATCAGAAAAGCACAGAGTTAGTGCTATTACTTGCATTTTGTAGATATTAAAACTGAGTCATTGAGAAGTTAAGTTATTCAAACCAAAATTAACCTAGACTTAAACATAATTAAATTAATTAGATCAAATAAGCCAGACTGTGCTCACTTCAGCAGCACATATACTAAAATTGGAACAATACAGATAAGATTAGCATGGCTCCTAAGCAAGGATAACGTAAATTTGTGAAGCATTCCATATTTTTACTGTATAGCACAGGGAATGTTATCCAATATCTTGTAATAACCTATGATGGAATATAATCTGCAAAAAAAAAATTACTATACTATATACCTGAAATTAATGCAGTATTGTAAGTCAATTTTAAAAAAAAAGGCCAGACTTAAACAAAGGTCTGATTCTAGAGCCCATACTTTTCTTAACTGCCTAATGTTGGTTCTGCAAGTATGGATGGTTAATTTCAGGTCCATAAGTGAGGTAGATGAGACATATGTGGAAATGTTGCCATACATACTTATAAAATTAATATATTGATTATTCATTTTTATTACTGTTTTATGTAATTTATATTGATTTTCATGTAAAATGATTATCAATTTACTTTTAAAGGGGAGCTGGTATGAAACAGCCCTATAAATGCTCTTCAATATAACTTTGATAATTAGTAGTACTATATATCTTTTAAACATAAATGCAATTTTTCAACATATCTTTAGCTATGTGGTTCAGCATTGAAACCCACAGAAGTTAAATTTAATGTGTTTACATCCCCAAAATGAGAAGGTACGGCAAGTCCAGTAATATATGTTTTCTTTAGGACAAAATAGCAATAAAGAATCTAATATTTTATTAAAGAAAGTGTATTAGTAATTAGCTTTGTAGAAACACTGTTTAAATGATAAGGATTTTTACTTAAACAATTTAACAAGTATGTAAACATTTGAATGGTAGCATGAAGAGCTCTGTTCTTCAGTGAAAGAAGTATAATTTGTTAAAATTATTTTAAAAAATTAAGGTCTCCAGATATTTCCATAAGTGTATACAACAAATATATAAACATTTATTGAAGGAAATCTAAAACATAAAGGAATAGCAAGAGTCTGTATCATTTGAAACACAGTTCACACCTCTCTCATTCTCAGCTCAGAATGCTAGAAAATCCAATCCAAGAAGGTGTAACCAAACATGTAAGACGTCCTCTTTCTCTAGCTTAAAGTTGAGAGCTATATTATCACCCTGAGAATTGCAGGTTGCCAGCATTTCATACACATGTGCTCTGCTCCTCAGATCCAGTTTCAAAGCCTAAATTCCTAGAGAGTATGATCAAAAGATTAGGGGTTTCGTTCTTCCACTAATACTGCACTCATAGAGTAGTGGCTTTACCTCAGGCATGGCACACCAAAACTGTTGTCCATCCAGCTGTCCTCACTCCAGCTTGCTTACAGGACAATGAATAAAATTGAACCTTTATTTTATACAAAATTTAAGTCAAAAACCTAAATTTTATAATTTAAAATTATAAAACTCTTAGAAGAAAATAGGGGGAAAACTTCATGATATTGAATTTGGAAAGGATTTCCTAGATATGACACCAAAAGCCCAGGCAACAAAAGTAAAAATAGACAAATTGGACTATACCACCAAATGACATAATCAACAGAGTGAAAATGTGTCTGTGAAAAGCCCAGAGCCAACATCATACTTAATGGTTACCAATTGAATGCTTTTGCTGTAATAGCAGGAACAAGGAAAAATGCCCATTCTCATCTCTTGTATTCAACACTGTATTGAAGATTCTTCCAGTTAGGACAATTATGTAGAAATAAAAAGAAATAAAAAGCATCCATGTTAGTAAGGAAGAAGTAAAACTGTCTATTTACAGATAATATAATCTTATAGCTAGAAAATCTTAGGAATCCACTAAATCCTCTTAGAATTAATAAGTGAGTTTAGTAAGTTTGCAAGATACATGATCAATATACAAAATTAATTGTATTTCTATATACTTGTGATGGAAAATATGAAATTGAAAAAGACAATTCCATTTATAATAGCATCAACAAGAATAAAAATAGGAAAATAAATACTTGGGAATAAATTAACAGAAGAAATGTAAAAATCATATTCTGAAAACTACAAGAAAATAGGGAGACATTCAGTTGTTATTAATCAGAAAACTTAAATTTGTTCAGATGGCAATAACCCCCAATTTGATCTTAAGATTCAATGCAATATTTATCAAAATCACAGTTGGCAATTTTTGCAGAAATTGAAAATGTGATCCTAAAATTCATATGGAAATTCAAGACTCATAATAACCAAAACAATTTGAAAGATAAAAACAAATTTCAGGTATTCATACTTCCTGATTTCAGAATTTACTACAAAGTCACCATAATCAAGATATCGTGGTACTGTCATACATTATTTGATTTTCAATGAGAGCGCCAAGGCAATTCAATACAGAAAGAGGGGTCTTTTTAACAAATTTATCCAGAATGACTGGATTTTTGCATTCAGAGTTGTACTGCTGCCTGCCTTACACCATATACAAATATTTAACTCAAAATAGATCAAAGACCTAAATGTAAGAATTAACTAGAAAATGCTTAGGGGAAAACAAGCATATATTTTTCTGACCTTGGATTAGCCAATGGCTTCTTAGATATAAAACCAAAAGCACATGTAACAAAAAAAAAAAATACATTGGATTTCATCAAAATTAAAACACCACATAACTTTGAAGGACACCATCAAGATATTAAAGTACACCCCACAGAATAGGATAATTATTTGTCAATCACATATCTGACAGGGGAGTTGTATCTAGAATATAAAAAGAACTCTTACAACTCAATAATAAAAGGACAATTAACAAATTAATAAATGGGCAAAAGATCAATAGGCATTCCTCCAGAATAATCAGTAAATTACCAATAAGAACATAAAATGGGCATTATGCTAAGTGAAATGTCAGAGAAAGAAAGACAGATACCATATGATCTCATTTATATGTGGAGTCTAAAAAAACCTGAACTCAGGAAACAGAGAACAGATTGGTAGTTGCCAAAAGTGGGGAGTGGAGGGATGGGGGAAGTGGGTAAAGGTGGTCAAAAGGTACAAACTTCCAGTTATAATATAAATAAGTTCTGGGATGTGGTATATAGCACTGTGACTATAGTTAAGTTCTCATCACAAGACAAATAATTGTAACTATGTGAGGTGATTGATGTTAACCAAACTTATTGTGGTTATCATTTTGCCATATATTCAAATATCAGATCATTATGTTGTACGTCTTAAACTAATACAAAGTTATATGTCAACTATACCTCAGTGAAACTGGAAAAATTAAAATAAAATCAGTTGATTAGTAACCTTTAGAAAAAGAAAGACTATGAAAAGACATTCAAATATCTTCAGCCATAAAGGGAAATGCAAATCAAATCCACAATGAGATATCATTTCACATTAGGATAGCTAGACGAAAAAGAGAGAGAACAGTTAAGTGGCAAGAATATGGAGAAATTGGGACTTTCATATATTACTAGTCAGATTGAAAAATGGCACAGTTACTTTGGAAAATATTGTGGCAGTTTATGGAAAGGATAAACATATACTTACCATGATCCAATAATTCTACTGCTAGGCTTATACCCAAAATTATTGAAACCATGTTCACACATAAACTTGCACACCAGTGTTTATAGCAACATTATTAATAATAGCCAAAATGTAGAAATATCCCAAATGCCTGTCAACGGAGGAATGGAAGAATGCAATGGAATATTATTTGGCAATAAAGAGGAATTAAATAATAATACATACTACAGCAAGGTAAATCTTGAGAACATCATGCTACACTAAGGAAGCCAGAAACAAAAAGTCACATATTATATGATTCAATTTACGACTTGTCCAGAATAGACAAATCTATAGACCAAAAAGTAGATTCAGTTTTACTAGGGCTAGAGGGGTTGTGGGGTTACGTTAAAGGGTACAGGGTTTATTTGGGGAATGATGAAATGTACAAATTGATTGTGGTGATAATTTACAACTCTATCAAATACTAAAAATCTTTAGATTGTATACATGAGATGGGTGAATCGAATGGTATGTGAATTATATCTTATCAAGATGTTTCAATTTTTTTTTACAAATATATATTAAACACCTACTACATGATATGCACTGAACAAGATACTAGGATTTAAAATAAGAAAGCACATGAAAAGAGGCTCAACATCACTAATTATTAGAGAAATGCAAATCAAAACTATACCAGTCTGAATGGCCATCATCAAAAAGTCTATAAATAATAAGTACTGGAGAGGGTGTGGAGAAAAAGGAACCCTCCTACACTGTTGGTGGGAATGTAAATTGGTACAGCCACTGTGAACAATAGTATAGAGGTTCCTCAAAGAACTAAAAATAGAGTTACCATGTGATCTTTCAGTCCCACTCCTGGGCATATATCTAGAAAAATACATAATTTGAAAAGATACATGCCGCCCAAATTTCACTGCAGCACTATTTACCATAGCCAAGATGTGTGTGTATAATGGAATCACTTTGTTACCTGAAACTAGCACAACATTGTAAATCAACCAACTTCAATTAAAATAAAAAGAAAATATTCCTCTTACCTTAGAAATATTATGATATAACATATATAATAGGAAGATGCCTTTTGTTCAAACTTAGGCTTAGGTGCTTTTTTATTGAGTGGTTAATATGCATTTGGTCTTCAATTTCCTGACTATGTTAAAAGTCAAATAATATTATATAATCCAATCATACTTACTTGCTTTTTAATGAAGTTCATTGTATTTTAAAGACCAGTTTGAGAGATAGTTTATACCAGGGGTCCCCAACCCCCATGCTACAGACTGGTAGCGGTCCATGACCTCTTAGGAACCGAGCTGCACCGCAGGAGGTGAGCAGAGGGCGAGCTAGCGAAGCTTCATCTGTATTTACAGCCATTCCCCATCACTCACATTATTGCCTGAGCTCCACCACCTGTCAGATCAGCAGTGGCATTAGATTCTCATAGGAGCATGAACCCTACTGTGAACTGCACATGCAAGGGATCTGGGTTGCATGTTCCTTATGAGAATTTAATACCTGATGATCTGAAGTGGAGCTGAGTCAGTGATGCTAGCACTGGGGAGAAGCTACAAATACAGATTATCATTAGCAGGGAGGTTTGACTGAACAGAGATCATAATAAATCAATTGCTTGCAGACTAATATCAAAACTCTATCAGTGAGTGGCAAGTGAAAACAAGCTCAGGGCTCCCACTGATTCTGCATTATGGTGAGTTGTGTAATTATTTCATTATATATTACAATGTAATAATAATAGATATAAAGTACACAATAAATGTAATGTGAATCATCCCCAAACCAACACCACACTCCCACACCACCCCCACCCCGGTCCATGGAAAAATTGACCTCCATAAAGCTGGTCCCTGGTGCCAAAAAGCTTGGGGACTGCTGGTTTATACAAAAACACACCTTTCAACAATTAATTAGAAAATAAATTCTTCATTGCAGAAGTGTTAATTAAATAGCCAAGCTATTTATTCATTTAAAAATCTATATATCTCTACTTCTTAGGGTATACTATTCTTGGCAGGTGGAATACTATATGTAGTGGACAATTTTCAGTAGTGACACTGCCTTTTTGGAGCTAGCATTCAATTGTGAGACAGTAATAAATAAGATAACTAAGTCATATAGTTTGAATGTTATATAGTGATTATTGCAAAAGTTTAAAAATAAATAAGAAAATGAGAATTTAAAATGTTGAGAAATGTGGTTAGAAATGTTGATAAGGGGGCTTCCCTGGTGGCGCAGTGGTTGAGAGTCCGCCTGCCGATGCAGGGGACACAGGTTTGTGCCCCGGTCCGGGAGGATCCCACATGCCGTAACCCCAAAAAAAAAAAAAAAAAAAAAAAAGAACTGTTGATAAGGTGGTCAGGAAAAGAAAGGCCTCTCTGAGAAGAAGCCTTATGGAAAATACCCACATTTACCTTTTTGTGTATATTTAGGGATCTTGTGTTTATAAATATCATTTACTCTAAGTGGCCTTGTTAGATGTAAATAAATCTAAGACAAGTAAACTCTGCTCTAATTTCTCTTTTCCCTGTTTTTCCTCTCTTCTCTCTCCCTCTCCCTTTGTTTCTTCCTCTACCTCACTCTATCATATTTCAGAACAAGCTGCACTAGTTCTATTAAAATGTAACTCTGTGTATGGACGCACCTTTCTGTCAACTAAGAATTGCTAAAAGTTCACAGTAGCCTTAGTATAGCAAGGATTCACATGGCTTCTTAATAAACCACTGGATGGAAATTTCAAAGTTAAATTTTTGTTCTTTATATTTTTCAGCCTGGTAATTCTAATTCTTTCCTTTTTTTCCCCCCCATATTCTACTATCGTCTGCTCTGACATTTGCTTCCTGTTTCAAGATCTGACAAAAGTTTACCCTACCCTCCAAGCAATTTACAAGTGTGGGTAAGTGTTGCATAATTGGACAGCTTTGTAGTATATGACACCTGTTTATTTTCAAAGAGGCATGGGTGGTTCGTTTTCCATGAAATCAGAATAAAAATACATGTATGGCATGTCATCCTGTACCTCACACTGAAGCAATCACTCCTAGAAAAGCCCTATTATTCTGCATTTCTTCCCATTGAGTTTATAATCTAAAGCAATATTTTAAGCCACAGGGGAAATTGAGCTCAATTCTTTATCTGAAGGGTATGTACTCCATATAATACAGTGACCAAAAATATGCCAAATTGTCAACACTCAGTTTATAACAGCTCAGGCTCATGTGTAACTAGAGGATGATTGTCTGGGAGGTCCAGAGTCATTCTTATGTGGATTGTAAATCGGTGTCGAGTTTGATGAAAATAAACTCTAATTTCTAGGAAAGTAAATGTGGTATGCTGAAAAAAACCTTCCCAAGTCCTAATCCCTAAAATGTTAGCTGATATGGAGAAAAAAAAAAAAAGACTTTGCAGATGTATAATGTTAAGGATCTTGAGATGTGGAGATTATCCTCAGTTATCCAGGTGGACCCTAAATGCAATCACAAGTGTCCTTATAAGAGGGGCCAGAGGGAGATTTGAGATAGAAGAAAAGCTAAGTGACCACAGAGGCGGATATTGGACTGAATAAGAATGCCTACAGTTGCCAGGAGCTGGAAGAGTCAAGGAATGAATTCTCTCCTATACCTTATGTAGGGAGAACAACCCTCCTAGCACCTTGATTTTAGCCCCATAAGATTCGTTTTTGACTCTGGTCTCCAAAATCATAAAGAGAACCAATGTCTTTTGCTTTAAGCCATCAAGTTTTTGTTAATTTATTACAGCAGTCATAGGGAACTAATACAGTAGATATGTACTGAAACATCGAAGTTGAAATAAATGTTTTAAATTAAAAGAACTGATAGGATAACAAAATGACTTTTTCCCCCTTGGATTAAGGGTTCAGTACACAGATAATTTTATAAATTACATTTTGATGTTTATATATTAATGGGGTATTTTGTAGTGAAAACAACCTACTTTGGCACTCTGCCTTAAATGATACATGTGGATTAGTAATGTTATAAAATGTTAATTTTTAATTCATTTTTTCTAGTGAGGCCCATGAGAATAATCCAATTTATACAGAGATCTAGTTTTAAGTCATATATTGATTTTTAAAACATGCTTTAAATATGGTGGAATTAATACAGAAAAATGCAAATATAATATTGTATATTAGTAAAATATATATTTTGATCTTAATGCATTTAAAGAATGGATCAGAAACTTTTTTCTTCTTAAGATCATATATGGTGAAAATGCTATGATTTGTAATTAACATTACAGTATTTTAGACCTGGAAATATCCCTAGAGGGCATTTTTTAAGTCTTTCATTTTATAAATAAGCAAACTGCAGGCTGGAGAAAGTGTAGACTCTACATATTTTATTGATTTGCGGTAGGAAAAAAAAATTTTAACTCATAATAGCATCATATTGTACTTTGAAATATATAGTTTTAAAGCAAATAAAGTCAAAATGAATGCAGACTCTCCCTACCTAGGTTAAATAGCAGTTGATCTTTGTGTTCATGGTAGAGTTACATAGATTGATCAGAGATCCTTCTAATGCTAATGATTCCACAAATAGGACCTGTTTATTTGGAGATGGTACATAAATGGTGTTAAAACCTGTTAAGGGAGGCATGTCACTTCATTAAATGAAAATGGAGTGACCTGAAGTAAAAATTAATCTGAGTTTCATTCTATGAGTACCTCAACTTTTCAAAAAGGAAGAAACTCTGACTGAAGAGGTAAACATGCTGCTCTATCTTACCAACCCCTACTGTTGTCTGAATTAGAGTCCTTAAGTCAGGACCAACAAGATAATGGAACAACTCTCATTCTCCCTAAGAGACAGAACTGTGACACAAGAAGAGTATGCTTTCCCCATATCTTTTCTACACTTCCATCTGTTTGCAACCAAACTAAGACTTCAAGTTGCAATAACCAATGAGAAGAAAGTGAGAGTAGTGGGGGAGTGGCTGAGGGGAAGGAGGAGGGAGGCTATTCAGAGGTACCATAATAAAATTTTAGAGGTTTATACCACATGGATAATATACCCTCATGAGGACAGAAAATAACCTGGAGAACATTTCATAAAATTACCTTTTCTTTCTTTTCTTGGTGTAAGTTAAGGGTTGCAGAATTCCATGAGTAAGGACAAAGGAGATATCTTTGCTTGCTACAGGGAATAAAATTAGGACTTGTGTGTTTCAACTTGATCTTATAAAAATATAAGAATAATTCATGAGAAGGAGAAATAAGTTCCATCTAATCACTTAGTCTCTGGAGCAATGACAAATCTGAGTATATTTAGATTTCTGTTTGTATAGCTAAAGAGAAAATAACAACATTGGATACATCAAAAAAAAAGGAAAAAAAGGAAAAACTACTGAGAAACTCAAGTAGGTTGTAAATCTGAAAATGGACCTCAATATTTTAACGTGACTTCAATAACTGGCAATTTCATATACTATATATTGAATGCCTCTTTCATCTGCTGCATGCCAGGGTTGGAATTTTGCAGGTAAAATAACAAAGGAAGAATCTATGCACACTTTCTTTAGATTCCAGCAGTTTAGTTATGTGAGTCATATTCTTTTCTTTCTTTTTTAATTGCTTTGTCACAGCTTACCCTTCCCCCCCTCCATATTCTCAAGTCCATTCTCTAGTAGGTCTGTGTCTCTATTATCGTCTTGCCCCTAGGTTCTTCAGGACCATTTTATTTTCTTTTTTCTTAGATTCCATATATATGTGTTAGCATACAGTATTTGATTTTCTCTTTCTGACTTACTTCACTCTGTATGACAGACTCTAGGTCCAT